>NC_077227.1:176731980-177077397 GCF_027887165.1 Monodelphis domestica | reverse complement strand
AAAGGAAATCTGTTTGTCAACTCCTTGTTGGTGGTTAGGGGGGAATAAAAGGAAGGAGAGAGAAGAGAATGAAAAAGAATAACCCTATTTGTGAGCCTAGCTAGGAAGGTGGGTGGAAGACCAATGCCTAAGGCAGGCTGTGAGATGGGTTACAGGGGAAGGCAATCCTCCCAGGACAGGATCTTCTTGCTACTTCTACTCCTGCTGCTGTTTCTGAAGGAGATAAAGGGTCGATGTCTACATGAAGAAACACAGGAATCTGTGCGTCTTCTTCAGCCGCCTGTTTCCCCATTGTCCCTTAAGCAAAGATCTGGTTCCCTCTCCCATTCCAGTGCTCCAAGCCCCATTCGTATTCGGGTCTGGTACCCTAAGAGATCCAGGTTAAAAAGTGAGACTCTGTTCTCTGAGGGAGACTGGGTATCCTGGGAGCCTCAGATAGATGCAGTTCTGAGAGATGCCATTCATCAAATCCAGGGGGTACTTGCAGGTAAGGGGATAGAAAAGGAGGAGCTATGATGACTTGCAATGAGGGCTTTGAGGAAGAGAGAGACTCAGAAGGGCCAGGAACCCCAAGTCATTGTAGAAAAGGTTAACTTACTTCTATTTCCCCAAGTTCTACCAGTGCAAGGACCCCTTCTTCTGAGCCGTGACCCAGAACAGTATTGTCAAGTTATCTGGAGGGATCCAGACTCCTCACACCACTACAGGTGAGTGCATGCTATCAAGGGGGTTGGGGATGAGGTGGAGAAACAATCATTTTCCAGAAAAGCCAATGGGTCTCTAGCTTACTCACAGGGGTTCTCTCAACAGATGCAGCCTTCTGAACCCTGGGTATGTGGGAGAGAATTGTCTCGGGGTAGAGGTGAGTGACATATACCAAATAATTACTGAATATCCTCTACCATAGTCTCACAGATTTAGAGCTAGTTGAGCTCTTCAAGATCACACACAACTCCTTGATTTTAAAGATGGGAAAACTTAGACCTAGTAATTACATAGTAATTACATAGGTATTATTCCTCCCTAAACCTTCCTCCACCTCCTACCCCTCCCTATTAACTGTAAAAGGCAACACCACCCTCATAGTCCCTAAGGCTGGCAATCTAAGAGTCATCCTGGACTCCTATCTCTCACTCTCCACATCCAATCTGTTGCTAAGGCCTCTCAACTTCACCTTGGCAACACCTCTCAAATATTCCCCCTTCTCTGTTCTGACACTGCTACTACCAGGATGCAGGCCCTCATTATCTCATGCCTGGATTATTGAAATGGTCTGCTGTTGAGTATGCCTGCCTCAAATCTCTCCTGACTCCAATCCATCCTCTGCTCAGTCACTGTGGTGATTTTCCTAAAACACAGGCTTGATCATTTTCCTTATTCAATTAACTCCAGTGGTTTCCTATTGCTTCTGGAATCAAATACAAAATGATCTAGTTGGCATCCAAAGCCCTTGATAACATAGCTGCTCCCTCCTACCTTTCCAGTCTTTTCCCTCCCTTACACATACTTCAATCCAGTGATACTGGCCTCCTAGCTTCTCTGTGAATAAGTCACACTATCTCCCAGATCCTAGTATTTTCTCTGTCTGGAACACTCTCCCTCCTCTGTTAGGTTTCCTTTAAACCCTAACTAAAATCTCACCTTCTACAGGAAGCCTTCCCCAACTTTTTTAATACCCATGCCTTTTGTCTTATTTGCCATTTATCCTGTATGTAGTTTGCTTTATTTATTTGCTTATATGTGATCTCCCCAACTAGATTGTAAGCTTCTTAAGGTCTTTTATTCCTTTTTGTATCCCTCTTAGCACAGTGTCTGGCACATAATAGGTGCCTAATAAATGTTTATTGATCGAAGAAGCAGAGCAAGAACTCAAACATATGTCCCATACTCCCAAATCCAATGTTCTTTTCCCTACAATGGTTTGTTTCCTTCCAACCTCTGAACTTAATTCTTTGCCCCCAAACTATTGATCTCTCCCCAATTTGTTTTTCATTTTGGACCTGTTATTGGACCTGCTTCTATTTTCTATTCTCTCCAGATCCCTGACACTCATCTCCGTGGTTATTCCTTATGGCCGGAACAGGGCCCCCCAGAACTGATCCAACCTGATGGACTTGGAATCCCAGATGCAGACTTCCTCTTGTATGTACAAGTTACCCACACTCTGAAATGCCACCATGAGGTGAGGGGTAAATCAAATTACTTTGTCTCCCTATTTGGCCTCCTTTTTTTCTCTAACTCCTTACTTATCTGAATCTCCTAAGTGCATATCTCCCTGATTCTGCATCCCCACCTCTTAACATTTCTCTGCTTTATACCACTGCCTTTATGGTGTCTATCCACAGCCCTCCATCATTGCCTATTCTGCCTGCTGCCAGCTGGATGCTACAGATCGGCCCCTTGCAGGCACCATCATCTTCTGTGCACCATATCTCACCAGTCTCCAATACAACCACAATGACATTGTCATGGTAACTAGATTGGGACAGGAAGGGCAGAACAGGAAGAGGGTCACTTATTTGGGAGGGGGGTACTTTTTTCTCTGTGGGGTACATAAGGAAGACATAGCCATTGAAAAGTGGGAGAGGAGATCTGACTTTCCTGTCTAGTTCCTTACCCCTGGGTCTGATCTTTCCTTTTTCAGGCCACAATACATGAATTGTTCCATTCCCTGGGCTTCTCTGGAAAACTCTTCAAGAAATGGAGGGATTGTACTATTGGCACCAGCAGTGAGTAAAGGGAAAGGGGGAGGGCTCCTGCAATCCCAAGCAGTATATATCATATATATATATATGTGTGTTGTGTGTGTGTGTATGTACATATATATCTCAAGCAGTATATATATCAAATATATAGTCCAAGCAGTGGGATATATATGTATGTGTATGTGTGTGTGTATATATATATATATATATATATATATATATATAAACCCTACCTATATCAAGGTTCCAACAAACTCCACTGTCTTGTGTTACTCATCTCCCTAATCTGCTCTTTCTTCTCCTATCTCTTCCTTCACTCCTACCCCACACATCAGATGGAGTAAAATGCTCCCCAAGACGGCAGGTGACCACAAGGGATGAATGGGGACAGTTGATTCTCACCACCCCCACTGTAAGCCACAGCCTAGCCAGGCACTTAGGAGTCTCAGAAGCCTTGCAGGGAGTGCCCCTGGAGGAAGAGGTAAGAACAGAGGTTAGTGCAAGAAAGCTTCAGGAGAAAGAACAAGCTGAAAGTAAGATTCTGAACACCTTCTTGCACATTTTGATTTTCAGGGTCCATCTTCCTCTCACTGGGAAGCTCGCTTTCTCCAGGGCTCTGTGATGACTGCTACCTTTGACAGTGCTCATCGTACCAAGATTGACCCTATCACTCTTGCTGCCTTTGCCGACTCTGGTTGGTACCAAGTCAATCAGAGTGCCGCACAAGAACTGCTTTGGGGTCAGGGTAAGGAACAAGGGGTGAGATTTTCTACAGGTAGCCAAGAAGAGGGATGCCATTTTAGTATGCAGCAAAGTGCTATAGGAAAAGGGATGCATGTCAGGTATACCGTGTATGTGTCTCACAACTCTGAGACACATGGCACAAATATTTTAATCCCAATTTTAATAGTAGTAAGGGGAGGCAGGAAATGTTATGACCTTCCAACTTCCTTTTTCAATGCTCTAAGCAGGATCTGGTTTAAACTTTGGATTGGTGACATCCTGTAGATCTGGCTCCTCAGATTTCTTCTGCACTGGCAGGTGCGTACAATATATTTGGACAGTGGTGGAAAGCAAGAGGGTTGTCTCTGATCTTAGTTTCACTACTTGCTCTTTTCACCAGTGGGCTGGGCTGTCACTACCTGCACTTTGACAAGGGCCGCTGCTCATCGGACCCCTGGCTGGAAGGTTGCCGCATGTACAAGCCATTAGCAAATCGTGTGAGTAACCTGGGGGCTTTCCGTGAGTAGAGTACGATTGAGGCACACACAGGATGAAAGCACAGACTCATTTCTTGGTCTTCTTCAGAGTGAATGCTGGAAGAAAGGAAATGCACCCCAGCCTAATGAAGGAAACCCATATGGGGAGATCTATCACCCCAAAAGTCGTTGCTTCATTGCCAACCTCACTTCAGTCCTGGTGCTTAGAAGAGGCACCTTCGAGCAGGTGGAGCTCACTGGTCGATGCTACTTACATCGCTGCACAGAAGGCAGTACATTTTACGTCCGAGCAGCAGGATCACCGTGGGTCCCATGCTTCCCAGGGAAGCCTATTCAGGTGGGTATAGCAACATAGGAATTGGAAGCTAACTACAAGGTGGTACTCTCTGGGTGTAGACTCACTGATTATTTCTGTATACTGAATGTTGTCTAGATTGGCCTTCCTCCTCTAAAATAAAAGATGGAAACAAGCAGTTGAGACCTCTACCTGTATCTTTATTCCTCCTCACATACAGATCCCAGGGTATTATGGCCTCCTCTTCTGTCCTTGGGGCCCATTTTGCCAGGCAAATAAGGATCTCCTGGTTCTTCCTCCCTCGACTACAAGCCCTTCATCCCCAAGCTTGGTGATCCAGTTGGACCTGGGACTAGCTGGCCCCCCAGACTACTACCTGAGCAAGATGCAGCAGCAAGAATTGACCCAGTCTATATTGCAAGCTCTGGTGATCAGAGCAGGGGTACACATGTAAATACTTTAGGTGTACTATATCTAAACTTGGATTAAAGGGGTTCCAGGACCTTTTACATCTCTTCTCCAAAGGGACTATATTGTCTGTTGACACCCATTTTTCTAAATAGTCTAAATATAAAATGTATCCTCCAAGTAATTTCTATTCTAAATATGAGAAAATATGAAACTCTATTCTATTTTTCTTCTAAATGTCCATTCAGGTGCCATTTCCACAGACCATCAATAAACTCCAATCTAGTATTTACTGTGCATATGTGGAAGTTTCCTGGCTGTCAAGGACCTCCAAATGAAATTCTGTATAGAGCCCTGAGCCAATCCCTCAATGATACACCATTAAATGTCGACTATGGTGGAGCCACTTTTACCACAGACCACAGCAGGTAAGTGCCATTCCAATATATTCCTCTTTTGGCTCAAAGACAAGAGTAGCATTTAACACTCACAGGCTACCAACATATTAAATTTTTATCTGGAGACATGGTTCCTAACCAACAGTGATCACATGAAATTGTAGAGCTTATCTATTTCTAAGCCCAAGGGATCAGGATCTTTTTTTATTAAACTCTGCTTTTGGGATTAGTACTCCTGCCTTACCTTAAAATCCACCACCAACACAGGCTAGGACAGATCTCTTTCCTGATACTTAAGTTTCATGAAATGATATAGATTTAGGTGTTGCTACATAAGACCAAAGGATTTAGAGTAGGGATATGAAGTCTTCTGCAATCTTCTAGTTGTCATTTATCTCATATCAGAACCATTTGAAGAGGCTGACAGGTTGTGGGTGAGGTGTCCACAGGAATTTCAAGGGATAAAATGAAAATTCTTATAAAGATACTAATCACTAAATGGTCCTTCTTTATATCTAGGTGGCTGGCTACACCTGGGCTCATATCCCCAAATCCAGGTATAATCCTGTCCATAGGCCTCAGTCTTATACTTCTTACTCTGATGGGTACAGGGGGAATTGTGGCCTATTGGAAATATCAAGCTTCCCTTCGAGTCGCACCATCAGCTTCTTCATCAAGCCTCCAAAGATCAGTAAGAAGTCTATCTGAGGGAATGAAGGAAGTGTAATGTGCCATTATCATATTAACAAGCTGAGATAGGCCAAAGAATTATTAGATATGATCATGTCATTCCTCGGCTTAGGAAGAATATTCAAAAGATAAATTATGACACTTTGTCTCGCATTTAAGGCCCTTTATAATCTGGCTTCAACCTCACTTCTGAGACCTATATATGTATTTGAATCTTGTATTTCTATTTCTAGGCCTACAATGTTCTCCTTCATTTTCCCCTATTATCTCTAAGTCCCTTGAAGATTCAACTCAATGGTACCTCTTACAAGCAGCTTTGACTGTCCTTGTTAATGCTTGGCCTCTACTGATTTTGTATGTTATATCTTCCCCACTCTTCCAAATAATCTAAGTTTCTTGAGGGCTGGGACTTTTGAACTTTGTATCTTTATATTTCCATATACTTAGAAGAATGCCTCGCAAATATCAGGCACTTAATATCTTTCCAGACATGGATTTGAACTCACTTTTGAGCACTTTGCTATGGGTTCTGGATCAACCTAGAATAACAATGCCTTTCCTCTGCCACAGACACATGAAAAGGAAAAAAAAAACCTGAAATTGAGTCAGAGTTCAGACTTTCATTTGGCTAGAGGAAAAAAAAAAAGATGATACCCTAAATTAGGAATAAACACTTTACAGAAGTGGGAGGAACCACCAATAAACTGAAGATGGATTATAACTATAATCCCAAGTTTCTACTATCCCTTTGCTACTTCCCTTCCCCAGAGCTCTGTAGGTCCCAGAGGGGTGTAAAAAAGTAGAGGCCATTCACACTAAACAAGATCATCTTTTTATTCTGATACAAGTACCTGTATGCTCCTTGAGGGCAAGGATAATTTTTTTTTTGTCTTTGTATTCCCAGCACCTAATATTTTTTAAACTGAATTACAAAAATAAACCTTCCATCCTAGAGGAAGGTTTTCATAATCTTAGCAGAGTTAAGAACTCTTGCTACTGGCTCCAAAAATACTGTGAATCTTTGATAAGAACCAGGGCCATTAGGCTTGGCATGTAATCATCTCCACTCCATCCTTCCATTTGACTGATCCACTGATACCCTAACACTTAGTTTACAAACCAAACCAGAAAAGGTTCAGGGAGGGAACTGGTCCAGATTTAGCTAAACTCTTTGATCTGATACCCACCTGGTATCTAGAAAGAATGTTACTCTTACTTCCCCTACCCCTTAACCCCTCCAGTGAGTTTGGTTTCTGATGTTCAGTTTCTTTTTGGAGACAGTTTGCAAAGGAAGTCAAGATGACAGAATCTTGGGAAGTTTAGTACTCACATAGTTAGTACTATGTGAGGAAGCAGAAT
The DNA here is from genome assembly GCF_027887165.1 of Monodelphis domestica. NCBI lineage: Eukaryota > Metazoa > Chordata > Mammalia > Didelphimorphia > Didelphidae > Monodelphis > Monodelphis domestica. The sequence continues at coordinate 177,070,322 of NC_077227.1, read as the reverse complement.
AATAGCCAGTGATTTGAATTAGCTATTTTTAAAATCTGAAGTGATCTACAGAATAGAAGTTCAATGACAATAACCCAGTCAAGCCAGGGTTTTCATCTGAGAATCCCTACACCAGAGCTATCAACCCAATTCCATTAGATCCATATTGTCTTTTATGATGCTGACTCCTATCAGTCCTTACCAGCTGTAGCAGCAACTGCTTGATAGAACTTTGCTACAAAGTCTGGCTCACTGGCCTCCAGTTGTCTGACAAATTCGTTGCGCTCCTCTTCAGCCCAACTTCGGAACCACTGATCCCAGAGCCGAAGCTGGCAATCAAAGATGTGGGGTGGTCGATCCACTCCAGACACACTAAGCTGTTCTAGTCCCTCTAAAAGGGACTGTAATTTGCCTGGCACTGCTTTGGCTACCAAGTCCTGAAGGAAACGCTCTCGCTGGGGATCTGACCAGCTAGCAAACCAGTGCAGAACACACTTCATCTCCTGCGAAGTGAAGTAAGACATGGAGAGGTAGGAATAATTATCTGGAGCAATAGCAAAAGTAGAAGATGGTGATATCCAAGAGGCAGCTGACTTCAGTGACATCCTGAGGGTAAAACAAAAGAGTTTTACAATGGATTGAACAAGAATACTCCTAAATGCTAAGACTAAACAACTGACACATAGCTCTTGGCACAGTATTTGGCTTTTCCAAATACATTTTCCAAAAACAGGTGCTTTTTCTCTTATCCTATATTTAACTATTTTGGGAAGATCCCTTTCTACTCCTCCTTCCCCCAAATACTACTACTACATTAAAAAGGTCTGCTAAAAACAATTTCATGCTAAATATGCTAACCTTACTCCTCACCTCTTCAAATTAAAACCTCCCTTTGGGATATAGCCCTTGTAACAATTACCAAAATAACCAACATCTCACATTCCTCCCCCTCCTACTAAGTCCAAAGTTGGGCAAAATCAAGAATGATCTAACTTGTTCCCTCTAAAATGATTACATATTTAGCAGCAGAATCCTTTTGTATCATCCAGGATCTTTTTTTATTAAACTCTGCTTTTGGGATTAGTACTCCTGCCTTACCTTAAAATCCACCACCAACACAGGCTTTGGACTTTAAGAATGAATAATGTTCAACATCATCACTAAGTTTCATGGTAAAAAGGGTTTTCCTTGTACTGCAAATAGCCATTGGATGACTAAGTGCTTCATACATGACCTATATCTAATTAACTGATCATAATGCATTTGCTTCATTTTGCAACTGAAAAATTAAAAAAAAAAAACAGATTTAAGGGACTAATCCAAAGTCTTACAAGAGATTAACAAGAAAGTTGTCTTATGTTCTTTGCCAAAAGTTCTGGAGTTCAGTATGGTTGGCTTAATAGATTAATCATCTGAACAGCCATTAATGAATAATATTTTTACTCTGTATAATTCCCAACTCCTTTGCTAACATATGACTGACAAATACTTGACTTTGTTAGTGATGTGAGACTTGCCCAATTTTACCTAAGTCCCTTAATACAAAAAATATAAAACTGCTAGCCTATATATATCCTTTCAGGTAGGCTTCAGTTTTTTCTAGGAATTCAACAGACACAGTGTGCCTACTTGGCATTGTTTCTTCTGACAAAAGTGTAAGATGTGTAGCAACTATGATCAATGAATGAAAGCAAGCACTGACTAAAAACTATCAGCAACGGCTACAATTTAACTATTCTGCCTTTGGAGTTCCTAGCCCTTCCTCCCTGGGCAGAATAGCTGGGATCCCTAGGGACAGAGAGGTAGCAGGGCAGAATGCAAGCCTAACTCTAAAAAGGGAGAATCTGCTACAGTGTTGCCACAGGTGTCTTTCTAAGATTAACATTGAAGTACGGGATTGCTACCAGGGGAGTTCAAGAAAACCCTCTTGTCTAGACCACCTGAATTTAGTACCACATCCTGGTTACGATGAGAAGACAGAGTGGGGACGCCCGTATCTCTCCTCATTTTAGCTTGCATGTAATATTAATGCAATCAGTGGGCACTGAATATTGGGAAGTCAATCGTCCCCTTAGACTAGATGTTGAGGGAAGGTAGAGGAGGCCTGGGTAAAGGGGAAGAGATTAACTTTGGATTCCTGAAGTTTGGACCAACTTTTGAGTATCTGGGCCCTAAAGTTGCAACTGATGCCCGGGCCAACCCTGGCGCCCACAGGAGGGCCCTTGCCTGCTGCGGGGCGCGGAGCACAAGTAAGTCAAGCCCAGTGCTCGGATAAAAGGTAAGCTGGCCCGAGGGTCTAGCTTACCTCTTTATTCTCACCCCGGGAAACCCTAGAAGGAAGTCACAGGAGTCCGGGGGCTCAGACTACATCGGTCACCTCCGTGTTCCCAGCAAACCCCACAGGAAAGCCCACGCACTTCCGGACCCCGTACAAGGCCGAACCCCGCTGGGTGCCTCGGCACCGGAACGCCGGACCCTATCTGCCGCAGGGCCGGAGAAAGCCGAGCGTCTCCGAATCCGGTTGTGCCTGGGGAGAGTGTTTACGTACGGAATCTAGAGCTAAGCTCTGTAGGACTGAGATGTCCGAGTTCGGAAAGGGAAGAGCGAGGGGCGGAGCCTATGGAGAGAATGGAAATTGCTGATTGGTGCTGAGGTGGAGACGGAAATACCCGAGTGCTCTCGAAAAAGCAGAGGATTCTGATCTGAGGATGGGGAGGGGGGAAGGGTTGGCCGTGGCAGTGGGCGGGGTCGGTTCGGCACGTTCGAAGGGCGTTGGCGGAAATTACCGAAGATGCCCGAAGCCGTCGAGACGGGAGCCGAGTACCTCACACAAGATGGCGGAGCTGGAGGAGGTGACTCTGGACGGGAAGCCGCTTCAGGCGCTGCGGGTGACCGACCTGAAGGCCGCACTAGAACAGCGAGGCCTGGCCAAGAGTGGACAGAAGAGTGCCCTGGTCAAGCGGCTCAAAGGGGTAAGGAGACTGCGTCGCAGGGGCGTCGGAGGGGAGCGGACCCGGTAGAGACGAGCCGCCGCCGCGGCGCAGGCGCAGTATCCGGGCTCGGCGCGAGCTCGCTCAGGCCGCCAGCGCGAGCCTCTGGATCCGCGCGCGCGGTGGTTGGTGGGGCTCGCGCTGGAAGGGATCCCGTGCCGGTTCCCGCCTTTAACGGCAGCAGCGCGAGCTCGAAACGGGAGGGTGCGCGCTGCTCTCCCTAGAGTGTCTTGCGCTTCCTCCTTCCCCACCCCCTCCTTGTTTGTGTCTGTGGTTTCGGCGCATGCGCGGCAGGAGTTAAATCCCACCACCACTACTAGTGTTATTGACTTGTGGGAAGGCGGGGGTTAGGGGGTGGGGTGGGGGGGACTCTCTCAGAGTTAGAGGAATAGTTGGGCAAAGTGGCGGTTGGGGTTGTTGTCGGGAAAGACCGGGTCAAACTAAGAAGGTAGATAGGAACTGGGGCTTGTTTAGGCTGGTACTGAAGGGGTTAATTATATTGGAAGATGAAGTGAAGGGAAAACTGGAGAAGGGGCTTGGCTGAATGTGGGCCATTTGTTTATGGAATTCCCGGTTGAGGTGAAGAGTTGTCACCTAGTGGAGTCAGTTAGTGTGGTTTCAAAGACCTTGGATATGATTGATTTGAGTCGCTATTTTGAAAATTGGTAATCAGAGAAGTATTGCCAATAAGTAATTTAATTGATAAGGATATAGGTGGAGTAGTTGAATTAGAGGATAAATGTCAGTGTTTGTATTAGAGTAAGATTAACATTTTACAATAATATGGTTTTGAGTTGACAGTGTTTGGCCTTGGCCTTGGGTTGTCTGGTGAACAAATAGTTTTGGGGGACAGGTTGTTGTTTTTTGGTGGGTTTAGTCAAACTGATATGCCGTGGCAATAAACCAGAGTGATCTGGGCTGTTTCTTCTTTTTTGGTCAACTATTTGGGCATGTAACATCTTTTTCCTCAGAAAAGGTTCATAAAGCACCTACTCTTGAATTCAGTACTGTACAAGCCCAGTTAGATATTGTCCTGATCTCAAACCGCTTATGACATATATTCTATCAGCTGTTTGTCAAAGCGATTGGTTCTACCTAAATATAGTAACTAAGTATTCATTTGGGGCTCTTGGACAAGTTGCTTTTAACCTTTGAATTGAGGGCAATTACATGACCAGGTTTGAGACGAGCAGGAGCCAGAAAGGCAGAATAACTGAGATCCTGATACTGGATCTGTCACTAGTTTGATTTTGTTGACACAAGCCAAGTGGCTTTAATTTATATATTTTTGAGTTTTTATATCTGTTTATTGGGGACAGTAGGCATGGCTGCCCTTAGGGTTCTTCTGAAACCAAATGAGAACAATATTAGTAAAGGACTTTGAAGTCCTTGAAAAAGAATCATAATTTGAGTGTATATGGTTAGTTTTTGTACTTGGTGAGAGGGATGGAGGGAGAGGGTTTGACCTTTTTTGTGTCTGAGTTTTTTCTGTCTTTGTCCCAGGCTCTAATGCTGGAGAATTTACAGAAACACTCAACACCCCACACTGCATTCCAGCCAAACTCCCAGGTAAGAGAAGAGGTTAATTTAAACAATGGTAGGCTGCTGGTGTGAATGTGGATACATCAGTGCCTGAAGTTTTTATTACCTACCAAAATCCTTTCCAGTTCACATAATTCTGAAATATCCCTCTACTGAAGTTATTGGATTCCTATTTCATTTTAGTCATTTACAAAATCCTGAGGAAAAGAGCTGTTTTCTGAGATTCGTGTATGTGTTTGATAGAGTCCTATTGAGAGGAATGCCTTACTTTGAATGGGTTCAGAATGCCAGATAATTTATTTGCTACAATGAGGGGGGAAAAATTATCTTGATGTCACTGAATGTCAATTTGAAATGGACACTTCTTTAAGATAGTTTGGGCATACAGTTAAGACAGGCAAGTTGAAAAGCTTACATCAACATAGTTTTCTAAATGGTGAAGGAATACATTTAGATATATATGTCACCCATTAACTTCTCTCCCCACCCCATTAGAACCTTGTAAATCACTTGAATTTGAAGAAATAAGTTTTAATCTTTTTCCTCTTAGATATAACTAACTGTGACACTGGTCTTCTGGGTATTCCATGAACAAGACACTCTATCTCCAGGCATTCATTCTTTCTGGCTTCCCCCCATGCCTGGAACACTCACTCTCCTCTGCTCCAACTGTTGACTTCTCTTGATTCCTTTAAATCCCAACTAAGAACTCACAAGAAACCATCTCCAGCTCTTTCAGGACCTTCCCTCATTTTTTTTTAACCCTTACCTTCTGTCAAAAGAACAGCAAGGGGTAGGCAATTGGGGTTAAGTGACTTGCCCAGGTTCACACTTGAGGCTGGATTTTGTAACCAGAATCCTCCCAACTCCAGACCTGGCCCTCTTATCCACTGTGCTACCTAACTGTCCCCTTCCTTCTTTTAATATCTCCTATTTATCCTGTATATAGTTTGCTTTTTATATTTGTTTGCATACTGTCCACCATTAGATTGTAAGCTCCTTGAGGGCAGGCACTGTCTTTTGCCTCTTTTTTTGTGTCCCCTGCTCTTAGCACAGTGCCTGGCACATAGAGACTTAATAATGAATGATTGGTTGGCTAATGTGACTGGATAAACCACCAAACCTATCTTCATCCCTGTCTTTTTTTTTTTTAACCTGTAAAATGAGGGGAGTGTAAAGTTGATCTGTTAACATTTCCTTTCAGCCCTGATAGTTTCTGATTCTATAGCAAAACCCTAGCCAGCCCTCTGTTACTTCGAACATATACAGTTTTGCTATTAGATTAGGTCCCAGGATACTAGGGAAAAACAAACTCCATAGCAGCCCCACCTTTTCCCTTGTTATCTCCTCATTAAGCCAGACAGTTCCTTAATCCTGCCAGCTTACAAAGCTTTCGTCCAGGTACTCTAACAAGCCTAATAAATTGGCCCAGGCTAAGCCATGTTCAATGTTGTAGTGTTTCCAACCTAGGAGCTCTGTTCTTACAAATGGGGGCTTAAATTCTTTATAAAATTCTCTAGAAATTCTATATAAATGATCTGAAGACTCAACCTAAAATCCAGGCCTTGTGAAATAGTAAACTTATAGAAAATTTTTAACAGAGATAAAGCACATACTTTGTTTTTTTTTTGTTTTGTTTCTTACTTTACCTAAAAATGTGAGGGAAAGCATGGTCAAGGGCTATAGATTACTATTTTTCTTATTAGTACTCTTCTCATGACCTCTTCCAAAAAAGATGAATTATAAGTTATCATACAAATAGAGAGGTTTTTAACTACTATTTCTGAATTGTGGGGGCTTTTAGGTTTTTCTGTGTGCTGATGTAGAAGGGTAAAAAAATTCTCTCTTCAGTTCTGTCTATCAAAGGACAAGATGATCCCTCCTGAGGGATTGCTATTTTCTCTTTGATACATTGAATAAAGAATTTAAATTATCCTAAGCTGTAAGAGGGCTTTTGAAATCCAAATGCAGTATAGCTAGAAGCATTAAAACATAATTCTTGCTCTTATTTATGTAGGATAAAACATTAAGTCATATTAGTTGGAACTGAATGGTTAGAACTAAGTTGTGCCTAATTCCTTCAATTTCCACCTTATGTGAGACACACAGCTGCTTACTTTGGCCTATCAGATGAGTATTTTAGAAGAAAACCTGGCAACATCATGTGTGGTTGCTTTTCTTATGTCTATAGGAAACTACGTCTGTTCCATAATCTTTTTCCTATGCTTTCTCTTGTATTGTCCTCTAAGATTCTTATTCTTTCTGTTGCCCTTTACAGATTGGTGAGGAGATGAGCCAGAATAGCTTCATAAAGCAATATCTGGAAAAACAGCAGGAGCTGCTCAGGCAGCGACTGGAGCGAGAAGCTCGAGAAGCCGCAGAACTTGAAGGTAATCTTAGATTGTCATCCTCTCCCTTTTCTAAGAGTAAAAAGGATTTAGCTTTGTCACAGATCAATAGGTTTTTCTGACTATGCAGTCTCACTCGTAAGACTGTTTTAGGTTAGAACTGCCACTTTTTGTCTCCGTTAATCTATAAGATTAACCACTGACCTTTTGTTGGCAAAAAAAGAAACTTCATTTGACTTATTTTTGTTGTTTTCTCTTTTCTCTTTTCTTTTTTCCAGTTGACTTATTTTGATTAGAAATATTCTTAGAGAGATCTGGATAGAAGTCATATGTTAGGTAGATGAGGTGTTTTGTGTGTGTACTTTACTTTCTGCCCTTCTCCTCATACCCACATGTTGAGTGCTCCCCCTCACTCCCCCCTTTTTGTGCTTAGCAGAAGCCTTAGCCTTGGCAAAGGATAAGATGCACTATACTGAGGGAGTGGTTTCCATACTGCCTCCTGTGTTTCAGGATAGTCTGAGGAGACACCAGACCTAGGGCTCAGCAGATAGTATGTATCCTTCCTCACTACAATACAAAGCTAATGGAAATGGGGCTATCAGCCCTCTTTTGTCTGTAAGATTGCATGACAATAGCATAAAAATTCTTTGACTTTGACCTCTGATGATTGTGCTTCATGGAATTGGGGTCTCTTTAATTATGCTTTCATCTTTGTTTTACTTCTTAAAGTTGTTTTTTTCCCCCATAAACCATCTCTTCTTAGCTGCCTCTATCCTGAATTTAACCAGCAATCATAGCAATACTACCAGAGTTTACCCTTACCTGTTGCTTCACATCCAGCCTTCCTTCCCTATAGGCATCTTATAATTTTTTTCTTATAGTAATTTTTTGAGACTTTACCATCTTTGTCATTGTCAGAATTCATTATGTATCTTATTGTACCAAATTAAATGCCATCAGTGAAGAATTATATAACCCTGGGCCATTCCAGCTATGTACTGGCAATCTAAGATAGATGTTTTCATGATAACTCATGTATATAAGGAATATATAGATAATAAGAACTAAACTAATGTGAATAGTAAGATACTAGCATTTTATATGTCATAGTTAAAGGGCATCAAAGGAGTAGAAGGGGGATAGCTAGGTGGCAAAGTGGATAGAACACTATAGGCTTGGAATCAAGAAGGCTTATCTTCCTGAAATTAGATCTGGCCTCTGACACTTATTAACTGTGTGACTCTGGGCAGATCACAATTCCATTTGCCTCAGTTCATCATCTATAAAATGAACTGGAGAAGAAAATAGCAAACCACTCCAGCGGCTTTACCAAAAAGAGTCAGAGACAGGTGAAATGACTGAACACAACAAGAAAGTGTAGAAAGCAAGGAAATAATTAGAAGAATTACTAAGCAAGTTCCATGCTTTGTGCAGTGGATAGAGCACTAGACTTGGAAGTTAGGTTAGAAGATTTGAGTTTGAATCTTGCCAGAGATAATTAACCAGGTATGTGATTAAGAGGAAGTCATTTAACTTCTCAGAGTCTCAGCTTTCTCATCTGTGAAATGTAGGTTTGTAAAGAACAAAATGTTTTTTTCAAATCTCAAACACTATATAAAAATAAATCGTTTTCAGATTAGATATAGGAAATGACCAGGTCTTCTGGTCCAAGGCTTCATGGAACTTTTAAACTATTAGAATAATGTTGTTAAGTGAACTAAAGGAAGGAAAGAACATTTAAAGGATAAAACACTGATTTTAAAAAGGATCTGATTTTTAAAAAAAGTAGATTATTCAAAGAATTTCTAAACCAGCAACAACCATTGTATCTTCTAAGTAATTAAGATTCAGCTAAAAATCTGTCATTTTGTAAAAGCCAACTTCAAGTACAGTCTTCTGACCAGCAATTTAGTTCATTTTGAAAGCAATTCTTTCGACTACTTTAATAGGTTTCTTTTGAGGGTCTAATTTTTTTTTTAAATCCTAAGCTTTTCTCATTATTTGGCAAATTTTATCCTTGATGTATTCTACTTTTATCTGAAGTCTTTCAACTGAAGGTAACCTATTAGAAGTCCTACTAAATCATATCTGGAATTTAAAAATGTATTTTATTGAAACTCTCCTTTTAAGAAACTTTTTAAAAATCGGAGCTTAACATGGAATAAGGAACATTTCCATGTGCAAAGAAAAAGAAAATTATATATAGAACTGCAAATCTCTATTACATACAGCTTCCTCTTTTTTTTTTTAACCCTTACTTTGTCTTCTTAACAACTCTTAAAACAGAAGGACAAGGGCTTGGCAGTTGGGGGTTAATTGCCTTGCCCAGGGTCACACAGGTAGGAGGTGTCTGAGGCCATATTTGTATCCAGGTCCTCCCAATTCCAGGCCTGACTCATATCCACTGTGCCAGCTACCCCCATACAATTTGCTTTTTTTTTTTTTAAGTATATAATAAATTCAGCATATTATTTTCAAAGATGTCTTCCTTGTCTGTTTCTTCTGGACTCCCTCTGTTCTCTTTTGCATTTTTAAATGCTTCAATGACCCTTTTTTTTTTTTTGCAACATTATTACTAGCAACCTTTCTTCTCAAACTCCCCCCCCCCCCCCCCACTAGGGGGAGAAAAAAAAGAAAAGGAAAACACAGTTCTTGTAACAAGTGTGATCAGGTAACAAATTCACATATTTTTCCTTGTCCAAAAATATATGTCTTATTGTGCACCTCTAGTCCATCTTTGTCAGTAGGTGGGTATCATTTTTCGTCACTGATCATCTGGAGTTATGAGTGGTCAGTGCACTAATGCTTTCTTAAATCTTTCAAAGTTGTTTTTCTTTACAATGGTGTTGTTACTGTATAAATTGTTCTCCTGGTGCTAATCACTTCACTCTTGCATAAATTCAGGCAAGTCTTCCTAGATTTCTCTCAAGCCATCTCCATTTTATTTCTTATGAGATTTTAATTTGTTCTACCATTTGATGGACACTTTTCTTAGGATCTAATTCTTTGCTGCAACAAGAGCTGATATGAATATTTTTATACATAACCCAGGTTCTTTTCTGACCACTTGAGGACGTAGACTGGTATCACTACTGTCAAAGAATCTGTATAAGTGTAGTGACTATTAAGATATTGTGCCAAATTGCTTTCCAGACTGGCTCGACTAATCCACAGCTCCACCAATAGTATCCTGGTGTGCCCATCTTCCTCCAACAGTTGTCATTTTCCTTTTTTGCAATCTTTGCCAATCTAATAGGTATGAAATGGAGTTATTTTAATTTACATTTCTCTGTGTATTGGTGATTTGGAGAATTTTTTTATATATGTTGGCTATCAAACCTTTATCAGAGAAACTTATTGCAGAGTTTTTTTCAATTAACTTTCCCCTCCAGTTTTAATTGTATTGATTCATTTGTATGCATCCTTCAATTTTATGCAACCATAATTTTCCATTTTTCCTTTTCTGATCCTTTTTAATTCTTGTCCAATCATGAATTCTTTCCTTATCCCTAGTTGTGAAACATATTTTCTTGCTTATTTCTCTGATTTGTTCATAATGTTACCTTATATATCTAGGTCATGTATCCATTTGGACCTTGCTTTGATAGATGGTGTAAGATCTTGGTCTAACCCTAATTTATGCCAGACTACACTTAGAATTATTAAGAGCCATTTTGGAAGCTTCTTGTTAGTTCTGCCTAACAAGAACTCCTAACTTCCTACTTATTTCTCAAATATTTGAGTACTTGCTATACTACTAGTGCAATATATCATACTAATGTTTTTCAGGGTCAGAGACTCTAGCTAGAAAAACAGCATACACATATTAAGATTGGTCAACTGTTCTTTTAATAAAAAAAAACAAAACAAAACAAAAAAAACTTCCAAGAGTCCATACTGTATTCTAGCTACAGAAAGAGACATGACCCATTTGAAGTAACTTATAAAGCAAATCCAAAACTTTATAAGTAAAAACTAATATATATATTTTATAAATGTAGACAATAGGGAATATTAGGAGTTGAAGGAAAAATCACTGTGGGCTAGAGTGGTCAGACTAGAATTTGATAGGTGTAGCTGAAAGCTAGAAGGCACTGTAGAACTAGGGAAAATGTTATAAGCAAAGAATTGCAAATAGAAATATATGTGACATTTTCAGGAATTAGGTTGGGATAAAGGGTTCATTTTGTAGAATATTGAGAGAGATAAAGTTAGAAAATTTGGTTAAATTGTTAAATAAAAAAGCAAATAAAAGAGATATATAAGATCAAGGACAGCTTGGTAGCACAGTGGATAAGAGTGGCAGGCCTAGAGTTCAAAGGACGTGGATTCAAATATGACCTTAGGCATTTTCTAACTTTGTAACCTGTCTATTAACACCATTTGCCTAGCCCTTACTGCTCTTCTGTCTTAGATTTGATACTAAAACAGAAGGTAAGAATTTAAGAGGTGGGGGAAAATCTATAGATCCAGGTTTAGTAGTGTCTAATACTGAGGGCTCACTGCTAGACTACACTTGACATCACTAGGGAGGGAAAAAAACTACAGCTGGGAATTGAGGAGAGAGCAAAATAATGAAATGTATATCTGGTGGTGAATAGTAGGATACTCCTAACAGTTGTTTTAGTTACCTTTCAGTATGTTCCAACCTATTAGATTACTACCTCTGAACATGGATTTTAGAAAAAGGTCAGGACTTGTTAGAAAACTTTTATGAAGTGTTAGCGTAGAACTCTATTCCTAAATGAATCCAAGTTAATGTCAGGTATGTATAGATTTATTCAGGCTTAAATTGTAAGTCTGGCATGAGAAATAGAGACTTTTAGAATGGCATTTTGGTTGTTGATAATAGAGATTACTTATAGATTTCCAGGGATTCTCTCTGATTCCTGATTTAAAGATACATTATAATGACACGAAGTTTACACATCAATCTAATGAATTCTTACCTGGTCTTCATCTTTTATCATTCTGATAATTTGAACCCTAGGGTCAGGTGTTTGCCAGTAAGCTAATCAGGTTATGCCAATTTAGGTGTTTTCAATTTGTAGACATTTACTTTACACACATACATATTATGAGAGAAAACCCTAGATAGGACATATTAAAATTTGTACACCTGAAGTGTAAATATCTTCTAGATTTTCACCTATGTACCCCTTGCTTTCTTAATTTTTTTTCTGGCTCTTTGGGGAACATATCTTTCTTTTTTTTTTTAAACCCTTACCTTCTGTCTTGGAGTCAATACTGTGTATTGGCTCCAAGGCTGAAGAGTGGTAAGGGCTAGGCCCTTTCTAATTTCTTACCTCTTTCCATTTCAGAGCTCATTCTCCCTTTTGAATTGACCATTTGGTTCCTGGTTCCTGTCAGAGGAATGCTTCTTGTGCTTCAATTAGTTTGTGGACCAGTGATAATTGGCAAGTTGTTAGTGTAGTGAATAGTCACAAGCAAATTGCCAGTTCCCCCTCTTCTCCAACTTCTTTTTAACCTCTCACCTCATTGCCCCTTGGATCTTCCAGAGATTCTCACTACAGTTATTACTTTAAAGGTGCAGAGTTGTCACACAGAATAGAGTTAGAAGAAAGGTCAGTCACTTAGTGTGGTGGAGGGTGAGTGTAATATAGGACAAGTCACAACTTCTCTCAACCTCAACTACTGACCCAAAAAGGAGGAATAATTATATCTGTTCTTTCATCACAAGGTTAGGAAAATCAAATGAAATACTTTTAGTAAAGAAAAGAATTTTTAAAATTATAAAGTGCAATATGCTTAACAGAACAATAATCTATTTCAGTAAAAAATGATTTAATTAAATAAAAATAACTAGCATTTTAAAGTTTGTAAAGCACTTTTATAAATATTGTCTCATTTTGTCCTCAGAATAACCTTGGGAGGTAGGTGTATTATTATCCCCATTTTACAGAGGAAGAAGCTAAGGTAGAGTTTATATGACTTGCCCAGGGTCACATAGCTAGCAAATGTCTATGGTCAGAACTGAACCCAGGTCTCCATGTCTCCTGCTATGTACACTATACCACCTAGCTGCCTCTTACACCAAGGGGAAAAGTGGGTTCTCTCCCATATATCAATATTCAAGTCTCAATTATGTATATGTTAATATATAACTACCTAGTATTCCATTCTTATAGCTGATTGATTTATAGTATTCCCCTATAACTGTATAGACACATGACACATTCCTAGAGTTAAGTCTAAACATAGGAACTAATCAGATAACCAGCTTCTTTCTTACATACTTCTACAGTTAGCAACTTTACCTCCACAGATATATTTTCTAATTCAAACTGTTCTTAGTTTTCATTTATGATTATCTTAACATCAACAATATTGGTCTTTAACAGATGGTTCTTAGACATTCCAGAGCGTCTGGCCACTGTCCATTCTTCTTAACCTTAGAAATTATAGAGACAGGTGGGGGGTGGGGAGATACATTAGGGGAAAGGGAGCCAGAGAGCACCACTTCTCCCCAAATGTTCACAAAGAAAGGCATACTTGCTGTATTCTTACTACTTATCTACCGAAGGAAGGGAAAAAACCCAAAGGACATTATTCTCTGAGAATAGTTACTGGTCACAACCCTCAAACTCAGAATTAAATCTGTGATGTGGTCTTGTTTGAGGGTTGTGACCAGTAACTATTACATACATGAGATAGGCACTGTCAAAAATACTTTGCTTTTATTCTTTAACTGGAACAAAGCATTGTTATTCAAATGAAGGGGGAAATCACATTTAAAAACCTAGTAAAGTAACAGCCTAAAAGAACTTTCAAACAGCACGCTTAGGATAGGAAAAAAATATTTTAACAATTTGACAGAATACAATCAAATTCACTGGTTAACAACAATTCATAGAATTTTTCAGTGTTTTATTGTATAGAATATACAAGTCTTTTACCCTGTTATGAAATTTGGCAGCAGTTCTGCTTGAGAGAATTCATAGAGCTCAGTCAAGAGAACTCTTGAGTAAATTCCCACCAATCAGGTAGAAGTTTTCTAGGCCTTTTCATGTTGTTAAGACAAAATCAGAAAAACAGAAGAGCTTAGAGTTAGAACTCATACTTTCTGCCCTGCTGGGAACATTGATTTAAGCCATAGTTTGTCCATCATTGATGTGGAAAGTAGTTTCAGTCACAATAGTAATATAGAACCGAGCTAGTTAAATATTAACTTAGAATATAATCATCTTCAGACTGTTTAAAATCCTAATTTCCTTAGATATGTTTATAATTCTACCTTATCCTAGAATCTTGGCCATAATGACCCTTTGAGGTATTCAATTGAATCCAACTCCTTCATTTTACAAATGAAGAAACAGATGTCCAACTAGGAGGTTATATGACTTGCCTAAAATCCATTTCCTTCCTATGAAAGAAAATAACTTTTTTTTGTCAGCTAACATATAGGGTGTTCAGACTATAGGCCAGTGATGGCAAACCTATGGCACAGATGCCAAAGATGGCACACAGAGTGCTCTCTGTGGTCACTCAGTCACCATCACTCCCCACTTCCACCCCCAGAGTTCATTACTAGAAAAGCAGAAGGACTCAGGCTGAGCTTCTCTCCTCCCCCTCTCCATCCTCCCTCTCTCTCTCTCTCTCCCTCTTTCCCTCCCTCTCCCTCTTCCTCACTTCCCCCAGCCCTCTGCCCAGCAGCCCAATATGGTGGGGGGAAGGGCATGGCACACGGTGGGTGGGTGGGGGGCAGCACTCCATCTCTAAAAGGTTCACCATCACTGCTATTGGGTGAATATTTAATGGTCTATAACTGCCTATATAAGCTAAAAAAGGATGTGTGCTGGAAATCTGTTTAAAACAAGACATTAGCAGTCAGTCATAAACAAGGCTCACAGCTCAATGAAATCTTGAATTTAGGGGCCAAAAGGACTATATTCATCTTTATAAATAAAAGAACTTTGTGTGTTTGACTCCCAAGTAAGGAAGGAAAATGGAAAGTCCCTGGAAGTGTCTGTATATTTATTGGAGTTAATTGCAGAGCAGAATCGCTTGTTTTTAAATGTTACAGCCTGCTTATGCCCACTTTTCACCTCTCAATTGCAGATTGACATGCTTTACAGCTGAAGAATTACTTAGAAGAAATGGTACAAAAGATAATCCATAGAGAAATAAATGTATGATTAGAAACAAAGATAAAGCAGATCACTCAGTGAAAATGAGGGATCATTAATAGACAACCTGTGGACTCAGCTGATAAACCATGTCATATGGAGGAAGCCCCCAGCATGTTGGATGAGCAGGAGTTGAGTAGGTTAGGTGGGCATAAATAGTTTGCTCTCTGGATTGTTTGAAGGAACACCCAGAGAGGAAAGGAGTAAACATTTAGGTAGTATACACCTTTTCTTTACATTATCTTCACAACAACCCTGCAAGGTAGATGCTGCTGTTATCCTCATTTTAAAGTTGATAAAACTGAGGCAGATAGAGGTTGTGATTTGCCCCAGGTCATACAGCTAGTGAGTGTCTGGCACTTTTTAAAAAACCCTTATTTTCTGTCTTATTAACAACTCTTAAGACAGAAGAAGAATGGAAGGCCAAATAGGGTTAAGTGAATTGTCCATCATTACAGAGCTAGGAAGTGTCTGAGGACAGATTTGAACTTAGGTCCTCCCAACTCTAGACCCTCTCCAGAGTGCCACCTAGCTGCCCCACAAGATACTATTAAAACTTGGATCTTTCTGAATCCTATGCACTATACCACCTTGCCAAAAGCAATTAGATCACACATCCTTCAACATTTACAGAGTCTGAATTGATTTGGGAATATTTTTTTAAATGCTCAATAGAAATTAGAGGTGAGATCCTAATTATGGAATTCTTAGAACTTCTTTCTGGAAGATTCCAGAACCTATACTGGTATGGAAGCAAGAAATCAGTATTTATATATGTCAGTCTGGGCAAAGTGGATTTCATGTTAGAATTCTATAAAGAAAACAACCATATGTGAGAGTCCCTGATACAATTCTCATCTTGTTTACTTTTCCTTTTGGCAGGAAAAAGCTGTTCTATCTCTGAAGAAAAAGGTGAATCTGATGATGAAAGGCCAAGAAAAGGAGAGAGACGGTCATCCAGGGTGAGACAGGTAACCTCCTCCTGATGCAAATATCTTCCCCAGGGAATAAAAATGTTTCTTGCCCAAATAAAATGATTTCTCCAGACTGTATGAAGATACAGATAAAAATTATTTCAGGTTTAGCAAACATAAATAAGCACCTCCTATGTGCAATATACTTTGCTAGGTATTGGGGAAATATAAAGTTTTAATGACAAATCCTCTGCTCTCATAAACTTCACAGACTAATAGATTGTGTTATTATATAAATAAAATATAAAATAATTTATGAAATTCTTAAACCAAGTGCTATTTGAGATTTAAAAAGCAAAAATAAATTTCCAAGGGGCAGCTAGGTGGTTCAGTAGATTGAGAGCCAGGCTTAGAGATGGGAACATAGAAGTCCTATGTTCAAATCTGGTCTCAAACTCTTCCTAGCTGTGTAACCCTGGGCAAGTCACTTAACTCCCATTGCCTAGCTCTTACCACTCTTCTGCCTTGGAACCAATCAATATACAGTATTGATTCCAAGACAAAAGGTAAAGATTTTTAAAAATAAGTAAATTAACCATTTGGGGTCCAAAGGAGAGGATAAGGAAGGATAGGCTTTATAGAGGAAAGAGCATATTTAAGCTATATCTTAAATGGTTGATAAGGGTTTCAACAAATGGAAAAGGAGGCATTCCAGGGAAAGTAAACAAGAAAGGCACTGAAGTAAGATTTTATTTATACATACACACACACACACACACACACACACATACACATACATATACATATACATATATGCAGAATTGTAACCAGGACAAAGACAAAGGGACAAAAGTTTTTGACCCATGGCAACACAGTCAGGACATTGAAAGCATTTGCAGGTTAGCAGCTTAGCTAAAACAGAGCTTCATGGGAATGGCCACTGTTTTGGTGACTTCACTGGAGAGGAAAAGTGCCACATTTTACCCTGATGGTGTCAGTACCACAGTCCTTTCAGTCTCAAGGTGTTATTTCTGATCCCAACAGAGTTGGGGGAAGTCTTACTCCCTTCCCTTTCAATCATCTCTCTTCTACTCCCATGGTGTCCATGTAACTTAAAACATCTCTCTCTAATCATCCCAATTACTCATGAAATCCAATCCTAGGCTGCAATAGCAAAGGGCCGAGACCCTCTGCAGAAATGTGAAGGTGGTGAGAGCAGGTGCTTTTAATGATTTACTGTCAAAAACTGTGGATGCCCTTTCTTGTTGACAGTGGTCCATATCTCTTTTCTCATGTTCAAGGAAGAATAAACCTCAACCTTTATGATATT
This sequence comes from Monodelphis domestica, assembly GCF_027887165.1. Classification (NCBI taxonomy): domain Eukaryota; kingdom Metazoa; phylum Chordata; class Mammalia; order Didelphimorphia; family Didelphidae; genus Monodelphis; species Monodelphis domestica. Next base: position 177,053,072 of record NC_077227.1, on the reverse strand, counting down.
ACCCCTATGTATATGGAAGGAGTGAGTTAATTTTCTTTGAGGGTTCATTTGGTGACCCCGGGTACAGTTTATAATCAATAAATAGTCAATAAACATTTATTAAGCATCCACTGTGTGTCAGCCCCTTTGCTAAGAGCTAGGAATACAAATACAGAAAAGAAAAAGGACAGTCCCTACCCTCAAAAAGCTTACATGAGACAACACACAAAGCTGAAAAGGAGGTGGGAGAGAGGAACAGTGGAGAAGGTACTGGGGCACTAGCACCATGAAGTCAAAGAAATCCAACATAAGTATAGTTAGGGGGCAGGGGGTGTCGGTTGAAGGGGAAGATGAGGAATTCAATTCCAGGGGCAAAGGGTACAGGATAATGAGACTTTATAATGATATGGTTTCTAGGGAACATGGTAGAGAAGTTGACCCAAAATAAGTATAGCCAACCTTCTTAAATGGAGGTTGAATTTATACTGCTCCTGGTGCAAACATTATAAATTATTTGTATGTGTTCCATAATGAATCATCTGATTTGGCTACTCATGAGAGGAGGGAACAAATATAAATGATATTGTAGAGTTAGAATTAACAAAACTTTGCAGTTAATTTTTGAAGTTAATGAGAGGCAGAAGTTAAAAACGACACCATGGTTTCAAAGTTGAGTGTTTGAGTAAAGAAATGGAAGTACCATTTACAGAAATAGAGAGGTCAAAAGGAGGATTAAAAAAAAAGATGTTTGATTTTGGGCATGCTGAGTCTAAGATAGAACATTTAACTAGAAATACCCAGTAGGAAATGAGATTCGAGAATCCAGGTCAGGGTTTAAGGCACAGATGTGGGACTCCACAATATATAGCATTGAATGCATTGATGAATGTAAATTAAATTGCCATGGGAGAGCATGAAGAGAGCAGAGGCTAGGAACAGGAACAGACTCTTTTTTTAATCCTGGCTGCCCAACAGGGACAAACTCTTAAGGAAATACCAACATTAAGAAAGCCAGCAAGGAGCAGCTGGGTAGCTCAGTGGCTTGAGAGCCAGGCCTAGAGATAGGAGGTCCTAGGTTCATCTGGCCTCAGACACTTCTCAGTTATGTGACCCTGGGCAAGTCACTTAACCCCCTAGCCCTTACCACTCTTCTGCCTTGGAACCAATACATAGTATTGATTCCAAGATGGAAGGTAAGGGTATTAAAAAAAAAAGAAAAAAAGAAAGCCAGCAGATGAAACTAAAGAAGTAATATAGGAAGAGAAGCAGATGTCACATGTCACTAAAGCCAAGGAAAGAAAGAGTATCCATGAGACAGTGGTCAGCAGTGTGTAAAACTACAGAAAATTAATCAGGAGGATGAGGACTAAAGGGGGGAAAAATTATTTTCAGTTCAACAGTAGGGAATTAGTAACCTTTAAGAAAGCCATTTCAGGAGGCAGCTGTGTGACTCAGTGGATTGAGATTCAGGCCTAGAGATAGGAGGTCCTAGGTTCAAATCTGGCCTCAGACACTTCCTAGCTGGGTGACCCTGGACAAGTCACTTAGCCCCCATTGTCTAGCCCTTACCACTCTTCTGCCTTGGAACCAATACACAGTATTGACTCCAAGATGGAAGGTAAGGGTTTTTTAAAGCCATTTTAAACAATATCAAGAAATTTCCAGTAATTAGCAAATTGTTAATGTTTTCTGTCTTGAGTTCTCAATTCTTTCCTTCCCTTCATTTTCTCCTCTACCCATTGAGAATGCAGGAAATAGGATAACATTTTACATATGTACTCATGCAAACATTTATTTTCACATTAGCCATGTTGCAGGCAGGGGGGAAAACCAAGGAAAGTAAAGAAAGTGGAAAAAAGATGCTTCATTCTGCACTCAGAATTCATCAATTCTCTCCCTGGAGGTAGATAACATTTTTTTGTCATGAACTAGAATTGTCATGTATCATTGTTTTGTTCAGAGTAGCTAAGTCTTTCACAGTTAATCATCTTTACAATATTGCTATTATTATATACAATGTTCTCCTGGTTTTGCTCACTTTACTTTGCATCACCACATATAAATCTTCCCAGGTTTTTCTGAAATCAGTCTGCTTGTCATTTCATATATCGCAACTTGTTCAGCCATTCCCAAGTGATAGACATCCATTCAGTTTGCAGTCCTTTGCCACCACATTAAAAGAGCTGCTTTAAATATTTTTGTATATATAGATCCATATCCCTTTTCTTTTGTTTCTTTGAGGTATATGCCTGATAGTGGTATTGCTGGGTCATTAGCTTATGATGGTGAATAGCTTAATAGCTCTTTAGGCATAGTTCCAAATTCTTCTCCCAGGATTGGACCAGTTCACAACTCATCACTGCATTAGTTCCTCTATTTCCCCATATCTTCTTCAGCATTTGTCATTTTTCTTTTCTGTTTTCTTAACCAGTCAGAGAAGTGTGAGGTATGAAACCTCAGAGATATTTTAATTTACATTTCTCTAAAAATTAGTGATTTAGAATATTTTACATATAACTATTGATAGCTTTCATTTCTTCTGAAAGCTTCATGTTCATAACCTTTGGCCATTTATCAATTGGGGAATGGTGCTTTTTTTTTTTTTTAAATAAATTTGGCTCAGTTCCCTAAATACTGAGAAATGAAGCGCGCGTGCGCACACACACACACACGGTTTCCTGCTTTCCTTCTAATTTTGACTACATTGATTTTGTTTGTGGAAAAAACTTTAATGTTGTGTAATGAAAATTATCCATTTTTCATAGCTCTCTAATCTACTATCTCTAGTTTAGTCATGAACTCTTTATATATCTGGAGATCTAACAAGTAATTTTTTCCATGCTCCCCTAATTTACTTATGTCACCCAAACTATCTGTATTTTCCAAACAGCTTATTATTTTTAAAAAAAAAGTGACACTAAAAATGTTGTTAAAAAATGACCTCTGATGCTGTGCTACCTTTGGAATCTTTTAGAATTAGGATTGTATCACATAGTTGAAATGTCTTATATAAAAAATAACAGATAGAAGAAAGACTATAGTCAGTGATGAAATTGATAATAAAATATATAAATTAATTTTTTAAAATCAGGCCTTACAGTTCCATCAGTTAGGGAGCTCCCAATGAGGAACTTACTGTTCCAGTACAGATCAACACTTTCTCTATGACTTTATTATCTTAAGAGTGCCACTTAGAGCATTCCAAGGTTAAATTACTTGTCCAGGGTCAAAGACTTAATTCAACTGAACTTCCTTACTCAAAAGGCCAGTTCACTATCCTCCATGCCTAGCTACTTTTAAATAAAAATTAGGCTTTTTAAAAAAGGAAATTATTTTGTATTGTCTCCTCTTTTTATAGTTGAGTTTCTTCCTCCATAATGTCAACCTAGATTTCTTTTTTTCCTCCAGTAGATCTGTTATCAGGCAAATTCAGAACTAATATATATTCTTATGTGCTTCCCCCACCTTCCTTTTTAGGCACGAGCAGCCAAACTCTCGGAAAGCAGCCTAGCTACTGAGGAAGAAGAGGAACGGGAAACACCTTCCAGAAATCTGAGGGCCAGAGCAGATCGAAATGTGAAAACAGAGGAAGAGGAAGAAGAGGAAGAGGAAGAAGAAGAGGAGGAAGAGGAGGAGGAAGAGGAGGAAGAAGAAGAAGAGGAGGAGATGCAAAAAGTTGTTGATCTGCCAGTTCTGAAACAATTTCAAGGGGGAAAGGAAGAATCCAGAGCAGCATTTCAGGAGGCAGTGGAGGGGGTAACCAAAGGCATAGGATCCCAAGAACAGGAAGGACTGGAAAAAGGAGGAAGAGTAACAGGGGCCCAGGAGGAAGGTGAAGTCTGTCAGCTAGCCAGACCACAACAAGAGAAAGGTGTGAAATTATCAGAAGTTGAAGTAAAGGCAGAGGAAGAGAACAAAGGAGAAAAAGAAGTAAAAGCTGTAAAATCCCCAGAAAGAAAACAAAAGTCTCCTTCCCCACCTCGGCTAACTGAAGATCTGCTAAAGGTGTCCCTTAGGCCACAACCAGAGCAAGTGGCTAGAGAGGAAGAAACTCCCCCACCCCTGCTGACCAAGGAAGCATCCACTCCACCAGCCCCTAGTGAGCCCACCACTGGAGAAGAAACAGAACCATTGGAAGGCCCAGCTCCTCCTGACCTTACCCAGAGGTCTCCTCCTTTTGAAGAGGCTGAGGCCAAAGAACTACTTATATCCCCACATACTGTCCAAGTGGTAGGAAGGCTGCCTTCCTTGCCAAGCCCTCCCGGCACCAAAGCAAGGTCTCCAATAGAGATATCACAAGAGGGGACTTCCCTTATTTCAACAGAAAGAAGCACAGGGACTAGACCCCCAACTGAGAAGGCTCTTCAGAGTGAATCAGAGCATTCTGTCCCACTGATTGCTCTGAAAGCTGAGGAATCAAACCTAATCAAGGTGAACACTGAGGTTCCCCTTGAACAGCCATCATCTTTGGTGCAGAAGGAAAGAAAAGGAGACTCCCCCACCCCTCTCCCAAGCCACAGGACAAAACGTTCAGCTGACTCATCACCCTCCAGCCAATCTTCTTCATCTTCTTCCACTTCTCGTTCAAGATCCCACTCTCCGGACAGCTCAGGCTCGAGATCCCAATCACCCCCCAGATCTAAGCAGAGGGACTCATCTTGGTCACGCTCTTGTTCCAACCCACGTTCAGGAACCAAAGTGGGCTCCAGGTCAACATCAGAATCTAGGTCCCGTTCTCGGTCCCGTTCCCGTTCAGCATCAAGCAACAGTAGGAAAGTGAGTAAATTAGAATTCAGGTGTTCTAACTAGCTTGCTATGTATATGCCCTGTGATACTTCTTGTTTTATATCTCACATTTATATCCCAAACCTTAAATTTGCTCTTCGTCTCAGCTTCCAAACTATAAGTATTTCCTACTTTGTTTTGCCTTAGAGTTTGATCTACATTCCCTGGCCTATAATTTATATTTGGATGGGTCCCTTTTTCATTCTGAACCTGTATCTCAAGGGGTAACTGAGGCTGATTCCATCTTCTAATCTAAGCAAGTTTGAGAATTCTGAGTCATTGTTGACTATTGGATCAAAGAGGCTGGTAATTCTGACAGGAAAAAGAACAAGTTAAAAAGGATTTAAGGTAGTCAGATTAAAATACACAGACTACCATTGGGTTGGACTATCTTAATTAGAATTTTATTAGTTTAAACATTGGGATAAGACAGGAAAAAAGTTTTGAGGGTCCATATGTTAAGCGGAATAAATAGGAAGTGGGAAACTATATAATATCTTATTGGAGCCATACTTGTGTTCTTATGATGTTCCCACTCTAATTTCCTCAGTCTCGGAGCCCTGGAGTCTCCAGGGATAGCAGCACCAGCTACTCCCACACCAAAGATCCCTCTCCTGGGCAGGAGGTTGCACCTCTCAGCAGTCCGTCAGTGCTACAACAGCAGGTTCTTGAACCAAAAGAGAGGACTACCATCTCTCCAGCCTTTGCCCCAATGAGGGGTATGAGCCAGGCTGAACCAGTTGAGAAGCATAAGACCCAGAGGTTGAAACCAGAGCGGGTAGGCTATGGTACTTCCTTACCAGTAGTCAAGAGACAATCACAATCTCTCTTTTAACACAATAATTATGTAGTATTTTAGGATTTCCAAAACATTCCCTCACTATATTGTGAGGTGAGTAGTGTAAGTATTATTATTTCTGTTTTTAAAGAAAAGAAAACCGAGGCTGAAAGTTTTTGACTTGCCCAGAGTCATACAGATCTTAGTGTCAAAACTTCAATTTGAAATAATACTCCTGACTCCAAGTCTGGTATTCTTTCTGTGTACCATGCTGCTTGTCCCTGAAGTGAACTAGAGTAGAATAGACACTCCTGTTTAGCTTCTACACTTAATCTAGAGAAGAAGGAAAGGGGGAAAAGATAGATTTAGGAAGCCCATGGAGGAAAGAAAGAACAACACTAGGTATAATTTCAGTGTTGTTGAGACTGCAAGGTAGTCACTTAAATAACTTTAGAGTATACTTAGTTGGTAATATCAGTGGATTATATTGCTTATATTTTAGGACTCAGTTTTCATATCTCAGCATTTCACAAGATAAAAACAATCTGTCTTTCATTCCTCATACCCTTGGGTTTACTGCTCTCTTGAATACTCATCTCTGAGTACTGACTGTAACAGAGAAAGGACTTTATATCAGAGATCAGTGGTATATACTTTCTTTCTTTCTTGGGTATATACAGATTTGGTGTTTTTTAGCCTTCTTTAGCTCATGAAAACTAAACAGACTTTCTCACATTCTAGTGCCTTGCTGGCAAAATCTTAGCTCAGAGTAAGAGTAGCCTCCTTTTCTCCTTTAGAGCAGAAGTGAAAGTCAGAACTCTTAGCTCTATGTTTAGCTAATAAAAGCTTCCTAATAAGATGCTGCTGTAGAATTGTCCAAGTACTTTTCTTAAGCCATGTTCCACTCAGTGACCCACTTCTGAAGTGAAATGATGGCGTGGAATAGGATAGAAGTTGGGTGTACTGAGATACAGGGTAGGATATGCTCATCCAATCCAGGTAAAAGAATAAGGAATTCAAACTCAACAACTTCTATTCAGCACTTAGTGTATGGAGACCATTGTGTTAAGGGAAATACAAAGGTTAGATCTCTAAGCTCTTTGGTATGTTTGTTTTTTCTTGCTTTTTGACAGGGGAGCCCCAAGAAGTCTGAAGCTGAAGAGGCAGAACCACCTGCTGCCACAGAGAGAGCACCAGAGGTGCAGACCCCTCAGCAGCCAGCCTCAGGAAAGATTCAGCACATTGTGTAAGTCATACATTTGAATTGGGCCCTCATAAATAACTGGCATTTTAGGATGTCATCATGTTATTTCTCTAGTTCAAAGATTATAGCAGAAAGGACTAGTCAACTAGTCCAAACCCCTTATTTTATAGAAGAGAGACTGAGGATTATAGAGATTAAGTTATTCATGCAAGGGTATAATAGGTAAGAAGAATGAGCTGGGATTCGACCTCCTGACCTTTTGACTTCAAATTCTAATGCTCACCATATGTGGAAGCAAAATTTTATCTGGACACGGTATAAATTTCTTTTACTATGCTAGAAACTATTATCAGAATCCCATAGAGAAGTCTGAGAAATGATGCTGAGGGCTGAACAACTGAAGGGATGGATGTCACAACCAGCCATCTCTTGTGGATCAGGCTGCAGAGAATTGTGCTTCTAAACTCAAGATATAATCAATCCTATTAAGCTTATGAAATAACGTATAAGGAAACAGCAGAAAAAATCTTATTTCTGGGACCCTGTCTGGCCCTCTCACTCTTTTGAGTGGCTCAAAAACTCTAGATGTCATAGTTAACTAGCAAGTGTGATACCAAAGACTAGCTTTTAGGAACCATAATTAATATTTTAATTATACTAGTTACTATAGTATTATATATATATGTATATATATATAATATAGTATAATAGTACTAGTTAGAGTCCTAATGTTCCATTGACAGATCTTCTGTCTTATTCTGAGGCTGTAGAAAACTTACAGGATTTCAGGGTTGGAAGGGGCACCTGGTCTTTTTTGCTATTATTTTCTGGTCCAATCACAACTAGAATATTGAGTGTCCCGTTTCAGGAAAGATATTGACAAACTGAAGAATGTCAAGAAGAGGATCAGATGAAGGAACTGGAGATATAGCCTAAAGAAAGAGTGGGTCATTGGAGAGATGACATGATCAGCTCTTTAGTTTTTACAAGGGCTGTCATGTGAAAGGGGAATTAGACTTGTTCTGCTGAGATCCAGAGGTCAGACCCAGGAGCAGTGAGTGGAATTTTCAGAGAAGCAGATTTAGGTTTGATGTGAAGAAAAATAACCCTAACAAAGAGTTACAATTCCTAACAATTAGAGTGGGCTCTTATGGGAGGTAATGGATTCACTATCATCAGAGATGTCATAGTGTAGATGACCCCTTATTAGAAATGTTATAGAGACGGCTTCTATTTAGGTGGAGTTAGACCAATTGGTTGCCAGTATACCTTCAACCTAAGATTCAATGACCTTAAAGCCACTTCTTTGGTCATAGCCTTCATTTTTGAGTTGGCATATAGAAAGAGACTGAAAAATTACTATCTGATTCCCATTGTAGGTGTGGCAGCCATTTCAAACAAAATATACCTGACTTTAAAGTCATTATACTCAGCTGTGAAGACTCCTGTGTGAATAAGTTTTGTCAGTGTAACACTATATATCCCAAATATTTTTCAAGCTTTCCAAGGAGCATCTAGGTAACTCAATGGATTGAGAGCCAGGCCTAGAGACAGGAGGTCCTGGGTTCAAATTTGACCTCGGATACTTCCTAGCTGTGTGACTTTGGGCAAGTCACTTAACCCCCATTGCCTAGCCCTTGCCACTCTTCTGCCTTGGAGAGAATACATAGTATTGATTATAAGGTGGAAATAAGTGAAGAAAAAAAAAGGAGTGACTCAAACTTATTTTAAATTAACATTAATGTGATTTCTCTCTAGGTTTACAGTAGTCAAATAATTTATTTCTGAAGACTCAAAAATAATTTTGTTTTACCTTTGGAGATACATGCATGGGTTACCTAATTTTCAAGTGATTTTAACAGGTTTACATTTCGTATAGTTCTTGCCTTTGGATAAGACCCTATGTTAATGTCATCACTGCATTTATCGTGCTATTAAGTTGCATCTACTGCCATCATGTGGCCATTACATTTTGTTTTTAAAACAGGGTTGGCACCACTTCCTTTGAGAGATGTCTGTTTTTCCTTCTTGAAATGGGTGCATTATTCTCTGGAAAAGAGTTTTTCTTCTAGGAACATAAAGTGACAACCCATCGGATCCTGGAAGGTGTTAAGGATGGCTCGCCCCAGCTTACATCTCCAGTCAGGATATGGGGTTCCCTCCTGTGCTTATCAGTCTGAGGTACCCCATAGAGGGGTACAGCTTATGATATGTATAACTGCAACTTTGAAGTTGATATTTATAAGCTTGGTGATAGTGGGCCTAGAAAATTGCTTCCAGTGTTTCTTGAGAAGCTGATGATTTTTAGAATCCCAGAAAGATACTCTGCACAATGGTGAGGTAGGCAACTATCACTTTGGGTTTTTTTCTTTTAAAATAGCATACCCAAGCAGAGCTTTGAACCAAGTCTGGATTTTTTTTTCCCTCCTCAAGTAAAAATGGCTTTGATTTTTTTATTCTATAAATGAAGTAGTCATATCAGAATGGATTTGATGGGTTGAAGGAAGATAAAGGGTACAACCTGTTTCCCCTTTGGGTAAAGAGTATGCTTGTTCATTGTTTTCTAGATAATCTATGGTGATGTGGCCATATAATTTGGATAGTGGAACACAGATGCAATATAAAACTGGGGGGGGGGGGGGGGCGGGCATCATTGTACTGGTAGAAGCACACCAAGTGCCTACTTCCTTACCTATACTCACCAGATGGTCTATTCAGCATCCTAAACAAAAAGACTTAAAGGCCTAAACCACACTGTCTATGTTCAGGCCTTAGATTCAGTAAACCAATACCTCAGGTTTTTGCCTAAATCTCTGGAGGATCTACTTTAATGAAATGCAGCACTTTCTGGGAGTTCAACCAGTGACCCTGACAGTTTTTCAAAGGGGAGGAATCAACAATACTAAATTCAAATAATCTTATTCTTCCATGATTCAACTTCAGTATTCCTGCCCCATCTAAGCAAACTTAAGGGGTTTCAGAAATGGAACTGAACTGTGCTACTTCTTTAAAATATTAAAAAAGCCAGTTATCCTTCAAAACCTCTCCTTTAATGGGGACTAGCTTTCCCAATGGCTGCTGTTTTTTACTTTTTGCTGCATTTTATTCACTTGGGCCAGGTCTTGGATTGGGAATAGGGATTCTCTCATTGATGCAGCAAGAGCAAGGGTCTCAGATCTAATTCACCTGAGCCCTGTTCCAAAGTCCAGTCTTTCTGTCTGCTGTAGATATTAAGAAATATTCCTCTGCAACAGAAAGTAATAGTGTTGTATCATTATAAATGTAGGGAAAGATTCCAATCAGAATTCTGAGTGTGTAGCTATTTCTTACCTTCTTAATTTGTCCTCTGATTTATGATCAAACATTTTAAAGCATAGCCTTTCTTCATCTACAAACCCAGCAGGCAGTAACACTTTAGTGTGACTGCCTGGCACTATGCAGATCCACATTTTCTCTTCACATGTATGAGAACAAGGGAATAATTCTTTAAGGAAACCCCTCAGAGGGTAATCTGCCCTCCCCTGGTGACTTGGTGGACCTCTGTTAGCACAAACAATAGATACTGGAAAGGTAGAATTTGTAGAATGAATGAGAAAGAGGCAGTGAAAATCACACATACCCTAAAAATCACATTGTCGAGAGAGAGAACTGCATCATTTATTGTCCTAAAGCTGTTATTCTTTATTTGAATTTTGTGTGGAATACTAAGTTAGGGGTTTGAAAGCACAACAGTTAATTTAGGATCCTTATTTCCAAACCCCAGGGCTTCTCCTGTCTTTCCAAAGGCCTCTTTTCAGCTCCCTATCAATTTTCTGGAAAACTTTGGGGTTTGAGTTCAAATGTATGTACAGTCATTTCTTTTGTCCATTAACTGGTCTGAATTTCACTCCTATTTAGATATCTTTCATTGGGTTTGAACTCTAACATGAACTTCTCACCTTCAGGTTATATTGTGCTTTTCCCTTGGGCTTCATCATACTGTTCTGCTTAATAATGGGTGGAAACAGAATTTTCACACATTTTAAAGCTAATTAGGGATATTTGTATGAGTATAAAGGATTAAACGTGTCTTTTTGTCTTCAAATGTGGCAAAGAACAGCTGGGTTGTACAGTAAAGCCTCACTAACAATCTTGGGGTTATGGTCCGCTATCCCAATTTTCAGGTACTTTCAAGGACTCAATTTTTGTTATGTTTTATCCTCATGGGATCTTTGATCTCTTACACCTTCACAGAATTGATTTTAATAGGATAATCTGGGCTCATGAAGGACACAGACCTACTGTGTGTTGAGAGAGATGAAGGGATGGTAAGAATTCCCACCGTCTTGAAGACAAGGAAGGGCATCATGATAATTCTCATACTTTAACTCAGACTTCTTCCTTAAAGGAAGAGTTATTAACACCTGGAAAGTACCTCAGGACAGCAGGTGGTAATCTCAGCTCAGCTGAAGTTGGAAGGTAACAATTTTTATGGGTAAACTGAACAAAATGTTATTTTTAGGGGAATCCCTTGTACACTTGAGATTTGATTCAACAAACATTACTCATCCATTTTATGCCTAGACTGTACCTTTGAAAAACTTTTAAACACCAGTCATCCCATAAACCTAACATCAAAGAACAACCCAACCTTTAGGGTACCCTCAAAATAACTTGAATTAAAATTTTCAAATAAGACCTATGTTAAATATTCACTTGTTCATGCACTATTGCTGGCTAGGGGGGAAAAAAACAACACTTCAAGCCTGATTTAGGAAATCATCTAGCCAAGGTAAAAGTGACAGAGTGAGCAGATTGGCCTTTGAGAAACAGAAGGATCACTAGAGAGAAAGAAACTGAGAGAAGGATTTGAGGCTTTCATTACCTTCCTGGATTGTAGTAGCAGGGAGGAAATTTCATTTCTGAGATTAAAAATTCAGTTTTTTAAATAGAGCTGCTGGATTTGGGACCAGACTCTTAGAAGGATGTCTTCAGGCCACAAATATTTCTTGAATGCCTACTGTGCTGCATTTTGCCTCAAAGTCAAAAATAGCTGGGCTCTACACTTTTCATCATTATGATGGGCATGGTTCTGCTTGACTTTCTCCACTCAACTTCAGGCCACTCCCTCCTGCCCAGCATAGACTTTTCTTCTGCCTCATTCTTTTAGGCCTGAATCTTCTCGAATTCATTTCATTCCTGGGCCCCTCTAGACATCATAGATCATTAGAGCTGGAAGGGACCTTTCAAAGGATCTTCCCAATGCCCTTATTTTGCAAATGAAGAAAATGGCCCTGATAAGTAAGGGAACTTGGCTATGGTCACTCAAGTGAGTTGTAGAAGTAGGACTAGAAGCTACATCTGACTCCAGGACCACACATCTCACACTTTTCAGTCCCCTAAAGGCTGGCTCCGTCTTTCTTCTTTGCCTACTATTCTACCTTGAGGCAAAGAGGACATTATTAAAGCACTACCAAACCAAATTGTTTGTCATCTCTTTAGAGACCTCTATCTCTCTTCTTTCCCTTCTCACTCCAGTAACCAGCTGTCCCTGAGAATCAGGGTGGTGGGGAGTAAGCAACACATGGTCCTTACAGCTGCAATGCTGGCCTGTTACCATGGTGACCCAATATTACTGTCAATTAACACCCCCTACCCCTAGGATTCCAACTGGCTGTTCTGGTTTCATGTTCCATGCCTCGGGGTTGGGGGAGGGGAAAGAGAAGGGGGGCAACCAGACTCCTGCCCATATCCAGTCTGTCTGTGTCTGCTTCGTCCCTGGCTTTGTTACCTTGTTCTCGTTCACCCATCTCTCTTGCCCTGTTCCTTCTCTTCCTTGTCCTCTGGAAGCTTCCAAGTCAAGTAAGCGCTGTAACTCTGAGTGTCTTCCCCGCCCTCAGCCTGTCTCCTGGGAGGCCAAGGAGAGAGCAGCCTTCCTCTAGGGTCAGCCCTGTAGCCGTTGTAACCTGAGTGAGCCCAGAAGGGGGAAAGGCCAGGCCTATGGAGCCAGCCCTGAGCCAGCCAGCAAGCTCCCTGTGGCCTGCTTTACCAGTGGAGAACAGCCTAGCTCTCTCTCCCGCCCCCTCCCTCCCTTCTCTGCTTTCCCCTCCCCTGCTGCAGCAGGGCCCTCCCCTCTCTGCACACACAGGCTGCTGGGTAAGTGGCAAGATGGCTCCCCTGCATGTCTCCGGCTGATCGCTGCCGCTCCTCCAATACAATAGAGCCAGCCACTACTAGCAGCCTGGCCCTCCTCCTCCTCCAGAGAGACCGGCCCAACCAACCCGGGGTTTGCCGTGAGGACTTAACGCTTATCTCTTAAACGCCAGATATATTATTTCAATCTCCCCTCACCACCACCTCCCCTTCCATTTACCTTTTTTTTTTTTTGATTCCCCAGTTGCTGCATCTCTTGATTTTCTCTCTCTGGATCTGGGGGCCGGGAGGAGGTGGTGGGAGCTGGGGACAAGGAAGGTGATTCTGGTTTTTGGTGTTTCGGTTTTTTGTTGGTTTTTTTTTGTTGTTGGTTTTTTGGTTTTTTAATTTAAATTTTTTAGGATTTTTTTGTTTGGTTTTTGTTATTTCTTCCATTCCAGAAGGGGATAAACAGCACTTCCAGGGGGAGAAAAAAAAGCATGTTATCAGAAAGCAAAGAAGGGTGAGATCTTCACATTTCCATGTCTCTCCTCCCTTTCCCATCTCTGCCTCCTCTCCTTTCTTTTCTCTTGTTCCCTGTGGCCTTCATTTCTCCTTTTGTTTTTTTAATTGTTTTTGGACATCCTGCTTTTCTCCTCTTTGTCTTTCCAGCCTTATACCAATCAGGCCCCTTCCGTTTCTGTTTGGAAATAGGTATTTTTCAGGCTAGCCTGTGCTTTAAATTTGGGTAGTTGAATCCTGTGTGTTTCTGTCGGGCCTGCTAGCTAGGGGCACAGTATAAATTTTCCCCTCCCCCAAACAGCCTTCTCAGTCTGCTCTCTGGAGGCTCTCTGACCTCTGAGTGTCAGGCTATCTGGGCTGCTGGATTTCCTGGTGGTTATTATCACGCCCAGGAGGCTTGGTTTCTCCTACAGAGAATTAGGCCCTTGGTCATCTTGATTTGATTTTTTTTTTCCCCCTAGCATGTGGGGGAGGGGTGGGGACTAAAGAAGATTGAGAGGCAGTTTTTTCAGAGATGGATCTCTGGAATTATATGTGTGGGAATGGTGGGGGGGAGGGGGGGCAGCTTGTGTGATCCCGAATGGGAGGGTGAGTTCACTGCTTCTGATAATGGGGGAGAATTATTCAGTGCATTGAGGGTGTGGGGGGGGGAAGTGGTGGGTGTGTTCAGACTGGAAAGTTAGCTCTGTAATTCTGTGAAAGTAGGAATGGGATACTGGAGAAAGCAGGGTCAGAGCTGACTATTAGAGTAGCCTCTGCACCTTATTGGTAAAAAAGGAATATGACTCCACTTGAGGTTCTCCAGCTTCAGTAGGGGGAGGTGGGTTAAGGAGTATAAACCTTTACTGGTGAGGCTTTTTATTCCATTCCTGGATCTCCAGGTCAGATGAATGAATGGACCATAGCTACTTATCCCTTTGGACAGGCATGTAACGAGGCAGTGGCAGCAGTCACGACTGACCAGACTTTATCATCTTTTTTAAGAGGAACCCACAATTTTTGGGGGAATCTAATAAAGCTTTTTGAGGAAAAAGGCTCCTCGAGTGTCTTTGCACATAGTAGATGCTTAATAAGAGTTTATGAACTGGCTGGCCTGGCCATTGGGGGAGGGGGGGTGGAGATACCACTTGGTAGAATCACTTTTGAGGGAATGGTTGAAGAAAGGAAGAGGAATGAGTCTTGGTTGGTGCTGTTGGACCATATGAGGGACTATTTATTACAGCTTTGTCCCATCTTGAGAGGATATACTTCCTGAGACTGGTGCTAATTCCCCCTTCATCCTTAGGTAAAAGAAAATCTTTTCTCCTCAACTTGGGTTAGGCCTCAAGCCCAAAGAATTGGGGCACTCAATAGGGGCTAAACACTGGTGTGACAGGGAAAGCATTTCTCCCCCCCTCCCCACTCCACCCCCACACACACACAGTGATGAGGCATGGGGGTTTCCTGACTCACGAGCTAACATCTTGCTCTCTGTTCCCCTTGGTTCTTTCCTGCCCTTCCTTTCCTACCCTCCTCCCCACCCCAATACTGTCAGCGAGGAGAAGGAGGAAGTGACCATGGAGACAACTGAAAACAGGCCTGAGAATGAGGTGCCTGAGCCCCCCATGCCCATTGCAGATGCTGCCAGCAGTGAAGAACGCCCCGAGGGCAATGCAGAGGATGAGGAGAAGAAAGAGGTAAATTTCAAGGCCACTTGTTGGTGAGGGTGGGGGACAACCCTAGGGGAAAGGGTGGGCCACTCTGGTGACCCCCTTCAAAAAGTGGGTTAAGTTCAGAACGAAGGGACAAAGCAGATCTTTGTTCAGCAGAGATCTGGGGCCTGCAGGTCCCAGAGGCAGACAGGGACCTGGTCAGCATAGGACCAAAGGGAGAATTTGCTGGTTTAGCAAGGGATACCCCTTGTGTTGGGAACAGGGAACATGTTCTTCTGGTTAAGGAAGATTGGCTCCTGGACCTCTCTTCAGTTTAGTACTTATCAACTGGAGACAGAGTTAAGGGGGACTTTATCCTGCTTTTCTTTCCTTTCTCCCTTCCTGATTTCTGGGACATCGGCTCTAAATCTCAGCTCTTCTTTTGTCTTGGGGCTACCCAATTATGTCCTCGTAGGCTCATGCTAGGGAAAAGGGTCCTTGTCATATTTTCCTTCTTTATCAAGTTATTTTTCTAAACTCAGAGCTCAGTTTTTGTTGCTATCATTTTCAGTCTGTTAAGAGATAGTTACCCTCTTGCTTTCCCTCCTTTTTATCCTCTTAGAAAGCATTGCCCCCTAGTGGGCTTATAGGATTTTTCACCATCCACTAACCATGCTGAGGGAATTTGAGTTTCCTATCTGCCCCCCAGTGGTCCCATTTCTGAAATGTAGATAACTACTCCAGGGTGATTCTTTCTCTGTTTTTCTCCATTCACATTCATTCATGCTCTGCATCCAATTCAGGAGCTGCCCCAGGCCAAACCAGCAAAATCTCTGTGGCTATAATAGTGATAGAGAAAGTCTTAGCTGGGTTTGGGAGTAGGGGGCACAGGGTGGGTGGGACTGTTGTGTGTGTAGCCTTTCTCTGGTGTGTGTTGCGGGGGTGGGGGCCGGTGAAAGTGATTTGATGTGCAGAATATTATTTATTACAAGGTCCTTCTTCCCCGTAAAATTTTGTCCAAGTACCTCATGTACGGTAATCCGCCCGTAAAATATAACCCTGCCCAACTGGCCAATTGCTGCTGCTGCCTCCTCTGGACCCACCCGCTGCTACTGAGCTGCCCAGGCAGAGCCGAGTCTGCTATCCAGGTGCCTCGGCCAGAAGGGGGGTTGTTGTATGTGGGCTCCGGGGGGGGCTCCCCCACGCCTGCCTCCCTGACCTACCTACAGCAGGGGGCCAGAAGAGTACTGTTCAGGAGAGACTTGTATTCAGAAAGCAAAGTGCATCTGGAAAGGGGCGGACTTGTGCCATTTCCCAACTTGGGATGCCTCAAGAAGAACTTTTGTCAGTGCTGGGGCCCCTATCCATATGCCTCTGCTGGGGGCTTCCTTGTTCTCTACAGACTGTTGGATTCCCTTTCTAGGGCAACAAAACCTCCCTAAAGAGCCATGTGTGGGCATGGCAGCAGGCTATAAGATACCAAAGTGGGGCCCTCAGAATAAGCTTCAACAACTGAGGATCCTGCAGAAGGTCAAAGGTCTAAGCCCCAGGGACTTGATGCTGGTGACATCCCAGTCTGCTTCATCACTGCTCACTCATCAGATGGACTTTCCTCTGGTCCCTGGCTACACATGGTGGAGGGTAGTGTGCTGGCAGCTCTTACCACTTCTCCATCCTTGGAGGCAGGGGCCTGGGCCCATCCATCCACCTGATTGGAGCCACTGTCCCAGCTGGAGCTCTCTTAGGTGAAGCCACACTCTTGAGAAGAAAAGCAGCCTGGCCTTACAGTTGTCATTCTTCACCTGGAATGTCTACATACTATTCCAGGGGCACCTTCATCTGAGGCGCCATGGCCACATCTGATCAAAGGCTTTCCCACCTAGTTGCAGGCAGAGGAAAAAGAGACCCTGGAGTAACCATCACCTGGATTGCAAATATTGAGTGTTGTTATTGCTGCAGTTTGCCACTGGTGGACATGGGGGCCATGTAGGCCTCTCATAATCCAGGGCATGAGCCACTCCTGCCACTCAGTGGCTACCTCCTCATCAGGGACTACAAGATGGTGCCCATACAGGGCTGGGACTGCTGTCTCTCCCCTCATTTTTTCCCTCTGCCCCTCGCTAAGCCTGGGCACCACCATTGAACTGTCTGATACCTTGGAGACTGGGCACTGCCCCCCCCAATTTTCCCCCTTGCCCCCACTTCGCCCCCCCGGGAGGACTGTGGCTCTGCCGCCGACCACCACGCCGTGCACTCACCTTTTTTGCCAACCCAACCCCCCACCAATTGCACAGCGCCTAGCAGGGAGGGCTCATTCTGATTGGACCGGCGGTTGACTAGATACAGTACACAGTGAGGTGCGATTGGCTGAACTGAAGATCCCAGGTGTGAGATGGTACCTGGAACATTTGTCATATTCCTAATTTATTTATTTTCTTCTTTTTTTTCTTTTTCCCCCCAAAAAATCTTTATTTTATTTTTCCCTTTTTTTTCTTTAATTTTCTTATTTCTTTATTGATTTTATTTATTTGGTTCATGTTTTTCCTGTTTTAATTAAGACTTTTTTTTTTTCTCACTAACTTTCCCGTCGAGAGCGGCCCGGCTGGGGTCAGGCTGGCCCTTAACGGAGACCAAGGAGACTTGGTTAGATGACAGAAGCAGGGTTGGGGAGGGAGGTGGAAAGAAGAGATTTTGTCAAGAGTCCTGCTCTACCCTTTAGAAGGGTGGCTTTAGTTTTTCCAGAAATAAGCACGTAAATATAGAAGTTCTCCACTCTGTCCCACATTCTTAGCCTTTCTCTTCTGCTCTGTTCATAATCCCTTTCTTTTGGGAAAGAGAAGGGAGTTGTCTCAAGCCACCTTATAGTCCTCAGCTAAAGCCCATAAGGCATGAATGAGTCCTAGTTGGAGAAGGAATGGTAAGCCCCTCATGGAGACAAGTAAGATGACTAGAAAGGTCTAAGAATATATGACAGATGAAAAAGGCTGTCCTTTTCAAGATCCTTCTACAGTTTTCATTTGTAAGTTCAAATGGCATTTAGCTCACTCTCCAGTCAAGTTGGTCTGGGGCTGCCTTCCTCCAACAGATATCAGGACTCTATGTAACAGAAATCTTCAGAGTCTAACCCTCTATAGAGTACAAAAGTGACTTGCAAAACTTGCAAAAGACAAGCAAAATAGCTTGTGCTTGAGGGAAGAAGGTCATTTTCATTGCTAGACTGGTTGGTCATTGAAGGAAGGAAAAAGTAGATCCTTAAGGCCTTTCCCATCCCAAAGTTGGCTTTCTTTGTTTCTTCATTTTTAACCTGAGTTATAGGGAACAAAGACTGTATCAGCCAACCCTGGGCAATAGAGGTAGGGGCCTGAGAATCTGAGCCAGGTATGTCTCAACCCAGAAGGACTATGAAGGGGGCATGGCAACGTCTTTGAAGAGTGGGGAGTGGGGGGAGGCTTTGACAGCACCCTAAAAGTCTTCTTTTCAACTTATTTCTGGTAAAGCTAATATGCAGGCATGGTGTGGACTGGACGGACCTTTCCCCGATGTGACGTTTGGTTTTGTTTTTTTCTCTAACTTGCATCGGTTCCGCTTCCGTTTTTGCCGTTTGCCGCTTCTGTTTTGGTCTCTCTGTCTGTCTCTGTCTCTCTTACTCTGTGTCTCTGGAGCCTGTGCTGAAACTACCCTCATCTAACCTCTTCCCCCCCTCTCTGTGGGGTGTGTCTCTTTCTCTTTTTTTCCCCTTTTCTTCTCTATACAGAGCTCGATGCCCAAATCCTTCAAGAGGAAGATCTCCGTTGTCTGTAAGTTTAGACTTAAATCACTGATACTTAGGGATCCCATAGCAACGAGAGTTTTTGATGGAACAGATGAACTTCTCTACTGCTCTGTATCGTTGTCCTTCAAAAGTATAAGTTTTTGTCATTTCTCTGGCTCCAATGAGTTCCTTACACTTAAGTGAGTTTCTAAGTAATAGGAAGGCTTACCTCTCTCCTAAGAGAAATACACAGTAAGGTGTTTCAGACCCTACTGTCCATTTACTATCTTTCCCTTCTTGTTCTCTGCAGTTCAAGAGCTGAAAGAGCTATGTAGAGAGAGACATCCTTTCAAACACCTAGGTTTCCCAGAACCAGAGAACAGAAATGAGGGGCCTCTTAGCTCACAGAGGAGTTTCTTCTATCCTGCTAGAGTGTTTGATAAAAAGCACAATGTTGTTTTGTTTTTTAATTCTGGGCCCCAGTACACCCAAACATCTCTTGTTCCTTTACTTCCCCACAATTTTAAAAATCATTTCTACCTTCAGTTGAAAAGCTAAACTGCTTAGGAGTTTTTCTTTTCATCCCCCACCAAGCAAATTGTGATCACCCCTCCCTTTGCTGCCTTTAAGTACAGGTAGGTAGTTTCTTTTGATCAGGAAATAGTTCTACTCTTCTTGTTTACTCTGAATACATATTTTCCCTGCTACTAAGACTTACTGGCCTCAGTTTAAAATAGGTTAACGGGCCAGCTAAATGTCTCAGCTGTCTAGAGACGGAAAGTCCTGGGTTCAAATATAACCTCAGATGCTTCTTATCTGTGGTCTTGGGCAAGTCACTTAACCCCAATTGCCTAGCCCTTACTGCTCTTCTGCCTTGGAACTGATACTTAGTGTTGACTCTAAAATAGAAGGTAAGGCTTTTAAAAAATAAAATATGTTAACAATCTGACTTGACAGATAGGGAACCCAAGTTAAAGGTTGGTCAGTGGGTTACAGAGGGAACCAAGAGAAAGCCCCTGGCCGTCTCACAAGTGGGCCTTGTTTCTTGGGGGTTAGCGGCTACCAAAGGGGTACCAGCTGGAAACAGTGACACAGAAGGAGGCCAGCCAGGGCGGAAACGGCGATGGGGGGCTAGCACAGCCACCACACAGAAGAAGCCCTCCATCAGTATCACCACAGAATCTCTTAAGGTGAGGTGGGAAAAGCCTGAGGGGTGGGATGTGGGGAGGTGGGAGTAGACGTGGGCCCAGTGTAACGGGGTGGGGGGGTATCTGTGTCCCAGAGTCTTATCCCCGACATCAAACCCCTGGCGGGGCAGGAGGCCATTGTGGATCTACATGCTGATGACTCAAGGATCTCTGAAGATGAGACAGAGCGTAATGGTGAGGATGGAACCCACGACAAGGGGCTGAAGATATGCCGGACCGTCACGCAGGTAAAAGGCTCCATTTGCTAAGGAGCCAGGTTATGGAGAAGGCTCTGTTTGGAAGTGGCTGGGAACAGGGTGGCTGTTGAGGTAGGAGTCAAGAGTTTGGACTGTCTCTCCTTTTCTGTTGACTCAGTGTCTCTCATTACAAATCAAGGTCTCTTATTTGTACCCAGCATTGAGAATATGTTGCAGATGACACACCTCACTTAACATTTTCAGCTTTTTAGAAAGAGCATCTGAGATCTGCTGTTCTTCCCTGCTTCACCAGAAAGAGGGTCATGTACAGGACTTACTTGTTAGGGACTGCTTAAGAGCCCCTGATGTTCCTTTACCTTCTTCCTTTTTATAGGTGGTGCCAGCAGAGGGTCAGGAAAATGGGCAGCGTGAAGAAGAGGAGGAAGAAAAAGAACCTGAAGTCGAGCCCCCTGAAGCACCCCAGGTTTCTGTAGAAGTTGCCTTGCCTCCCCCTGTGGAGCATGAAGTTAAAAAAGGTACCAAGGCAGTATAAGGGCAAAACGGTTAGACTGGAGAAGATAAAATGTCCCTACAGCTGTACCTTGCTGACAACCCATTCCTGGTTTTCATGTTTGCAGTTACTCTGGGAGACACTCTGACCCGGCGTTCAATCAGCCAGCAGAAGTCTGGTGTGTCTATCACAATCGATGATCCTGTTCGTACAGCTCAGGTGCCCTCACCACCTCGGGGCAAGATCAATAACATTGTCCACATTTCCAATTTGGTAAGTCATTCCCATCTCCACCCCTTGCTCTTCCCCACTTCTGACTAAAGAATCCACAGTCCCACGAATTCTGCCTAAGCTGGCAACTACCGGGTATTGGGAAACCTTAGGAATGGGCATCTTTCCACCTGTCTTTCTTTTGTGCCTTTTGACATTCTGTTCTCATTGGCAGGTTCGTCCCTTTACCTTAGGCCAGTTGAAGGAGTTGCTGGGTCGTACAGGGACCCTGGTAGAAGAAGCCTTCTGGATAGATAAAATCAAGTCGCACTGCTATGTGACGGTGAGAAGGAAAGATTGTTAGGGGTGGGGGTGTTATTGTTGAGGTCCTTTGGGAGTTGGTCTTGGGTCTTGTAGTATGGTGGCTAAATTGAAGGATATGTAAGTGAACCTTTTTCTGCTCTTCTTTCATCAGTATTCAACAGTAGAAGAAGCTGTTGCCACTCGAACAGCTCTGCATGGGGTCAAGTGGCCTCAGTCCAATCCCAAATTCTTGTGTGCTGACTATGCAGAGCAAGATGAGGTATGAAACCTAAAAAGAAAGGTGGGCATTTTATCTTCCTACATCCTAACTAAGATAGGGTATTCTTTAAGGGTGTTGTCAGGAGTCTTATCAACCTTGGTTAGGGTCTCCACAGAGAAAGATTTCTTTCCAGGGAAAGATTTCCCTTTCCATCATTGGAACTCATAACACTGCTTAAGAAATGCCAGTGAGATTTATCTGAGCCGATCCATCAAGAGCATTTTCATTCTCTCTTTACCCACAGCTGGACTTTCACCGAGGCCTCTTACCAGACCGGCCCTCTGAGCCTAAAGCTGAGGAGCAGGGAGGTCCACGGCCCCTGCACCCTCCGCCCCCGCCCCCAGCTCAGCCACCTCATCATCCAAGGGCAGAGCAGAGGGAGCAGGAGCGGGCAGTGCGGGAGCAGTGGGCAGAGCGGGAGAGAGAGATGGAGCGACGGGAACGTACTCGCTCAGAACGGGAGTGGGACCGGGACAAGGTTCGTGAAGGGCCCCGTTCCCGATCTCGCTCCCGTGACCGTCGCCGAAAGGAACGCGCCAAGTCCAAGGAGAAGAAGAGTGAAAAGAAAGGTACTGGGCTTCCATAGCTTTCCCCATCCCTAGCTACAGGGACTGTGGCAGATGAACCTGCCGGTTCCACGGGATAGGCCTTAAGACCAAGCGCTTTCAGAACCTAACCACTCACTGTCTTCACAGAAAAAGCCCAGGAAGAACCTCCTGCCAAGCTTCTGGATGACCTGTTCCGTAAGACCAAGGCAGCACCCTGCATCTACTGGCTTCCTCTGACTGACTGCCAGGTGAGCTTTCTCTTGTGTAAAGACTAGAGATGACCCAAGAGTCCCAGATAAGGGAGGTGACAGGCATGGGGCAAAGCCACACTGTCAGAAGCACAGGCAGCAGACACCCTGACTCCCCTGCTTGGCCTGCAGATTGTTAAGAAGGAGGCTGAGCGGGCCGAGCGGGCCAAGGAGCGTGAGAAACGGAGAAAAGAGCTGGAAGAACAACAGAAAGAACGAGAGAAGGAGGCTGAGCGAGAGCGGAGTCGACAGCTAGAGAGGGAAAAACGTCGAGAGCACAGCCGAGAGCGGGAGAGAGAGCGGGAACGGGAGAGGGACCGGGGGGATCGGGATCGGGAACGGGAACGGGGCCGGGAGAGGGATCGTCGGGACACCAAGAGGCACAGTAGAAGTCGAAGCCGCAGCACCCCAGTGCGAGACCGGGGTGGGCGCCGCTAGCTGGAACCCCCCACCTTAAGGAAAACCTCAGGCATCAGCCACCCTGCTGGTGGGGGGTAAGAGCCACAGAGGGATGGGCACTCTGCCACCACCTTGACCCCTGAGGGTATTGCACAGAATTATTGCCTGTGCTGAAGTGTGTCCCACTTATTGTTCACTGAACTTGGGGGCAGAAGTGGCTGTGTGCTGCCCCATGTGCCCTTCAGCCTTCTCCCCAACCCCCATTTCTGGATCTGTATAGGGCTAAGACCCATTCTGGGGGGAGGGGGGTGGGGGTAAAGGTTAATCTTCAAGATGGGAAAGCAGCCAGGGGACTCGGCATCCTCCACATCTCCCTCATCCCTATCCCCCATCTTTCATTTTCCCTGTAACTTGTTCCCCCCTTCCTTCCCCCTCCACTCCCCTCGGGGATCTCACTTTGTCCCCTCAGGAATAGCTGGGGTCAGGACTAGGGTACCTATGAGCTGAATCAGCATCTCTTCTCCCGAGTCCCCAGGCCCCTGCAGTTCCTGAAGCCTTGCCCTCCAGCCTCCACCTGGCCCACAAGTTCCACTTTATATCCACCTTTTCCTTCTGTTCAATTTTTATTTTTATTTTTTTTATTATTAAATGATGTGGTCTATGGAAAAATAAAAATCTGACTTAGTTTTACCTATTATTGTGCGGTTGGGTTTCCTTGGGAGCATACTGCGGGAGGCCGGAGGCTGTAGCTGGAAGATCCCAAAGCACATTTTGGTGGCAGAATCAATACCTAGAAGTCTATTTGGAGGTTTCTCGGGCCTCTGCCCTTAAACCTCCCCTCTATCTGAGGGCATAAAGTTGGTGGCTTTGAAGCGTGCTCCGCCCTTTCTAACTCCCTCCGCCTGAAGAAAGTCGGACTAGGGTCTTGGGGAAAGGGAGGGAGGCACACTGACCTTCCAGTTCTTGCTGGGGAGGTGGGGTGATGTGGAAAGGGAACCCCCTTCTCCCCACCATAAGCTCTACGCCTGTTTGCGGTGTCTTCGCCATCCCGCTCTCACATGTTAAGACTCCTCGCGTCTGCCACAAGGGGGCAGTCGCCCTGCGTGCTGACTACCGCGGTTGACCATTCCGAAACGTAGCCTGCTTTTCTCCCGATCGCCGCCCCAGGAAATCACGTCCTTCCCGTGCCCATCCCGACCCCATTGGCCCTTTTCTCCAGATGCGGTCCCTAAAGGCTACTCTTGCCCTCTGGAACCGTCCTCTCTCCCATAGTGCCCCTGTCCCACGCACTCCGGGCTCTGCACTCCCCGAGCTGCCCCAAAGTGATTCCCTGAGTAGAGCTAAGGGTCACCCCCGCCCCATAATTGAGCTGCACCGAGGGGACCAGACAGCCGGGCTCAGGTTGGCAGGACTCGATCCTCGAGCAGGGCTGCAGCAGGGCAGGGGTGCGGGGGCATGGCATCTGTATGCACCTGACGGCCGCCTCTCCACACGTGGGAGGGGGTGAGACAAGCGGACTGGGGTGGGGGGAGGTGACTTCACGGGGAGTGGGGAGTTCATCTCCCTCCACCAACCTCTCTTCTTCCTCCTTTCTCCCTCCTCTTCCTCCCTCTCCCTTCTCTCCTCCTCTTCCTCTTCTCTCCTGGTCTTCTTAGTCTCCCCCTGCTTGTCTTCTTCCTCCTCCCCTCCTCCTCCCCCTCCTCCCTCTGCAGGCGGAGCCTCCTCCTCCCCCGCCCCCCTTTCCCGCTCCCCCCCCCCCCCCCCCCCGCCCCACTGCTCCGTCTCGCTCTTGTTCTCGCCGGGGCCGCTCAGACCTGCAGCAGAGCCGCGGCTCCCGCTCCCTCCCGATCGGGCTCCGGCATCCTCCCCAATCTAGTCGACGCCTCAATCTTGGTCTCTGCGCTTCAGTCGCGGGTGGCCGTCGGAGGGGGTTGGGGGACCGTGTGTGGGTGTGTGTAGTCCTCCTTTGCCCGCCGCTCGCTCTCCTGCTGGGAGAGAGGCTGAGACCCCTCGCGCCAGCCCAGGTAAGCGGACCTGTCGCCACTCCGGAGCGACTGGGGTCGGCGAGCCAAAGGGAGGGGGGGCTCTGCGGTCGCCTCGGAGGGGTTTGCTCCAAGACGGAGCCTGGGGCTCCATCTGCTAAATTCCCTTCTCTAGCTCTGTTCTTTTCCTTCTTTCCCTTCTGTGTCACCTCGCTTCTCTCTTCTTCCGCTTTCATTCCTTCTTTTTCCCCTCTTTCTAAGCCCTGGTTTTCCATCCCGTCTCTCTTCTTCCCAGGATCTTCCTCCTTTCTGTTTCGCTTCCTTCTATCACTATCATTCTTGTCCTCCTCTTTCCTCTTCTCCTTTTCTCTATCCTTCCTCCCCCGCTTCCTCTCTGTCCCATTATACCCTTTCCCACACCTGTCTTTCTCCACCTTTTCTCTTCCTCTTACCCTCTCGAGTCCCCCCCCACTTGATCTCCCACCACTGTCTCTCATCCCTGTCTTTTTCCCGTGCCCTTCTCTTCCTTTCTCCCTCTCTCCCCTTGCTCTTCTCCTTTCCTTCTCTCATTCCTGCTTCTCTCTCTTTCCCTCTTTCCCATTCCCTGGCTTCCCACTGGAGGGACGGGCTGTCAGGTGTCTGGATCTTGGGGAGGAGGAGGGGCTGGAGCAGGGTGCTACCTAGGGTGGCCCCCTAGGAGACCAGGTGAAGGGAGATTCCGAGTGTGTTGGGACTGAGTCTCCTCTTCCTCCTCCCTTGCTTGAGCCCTGCCTGTCTGTCCTCATTGCCCCAGACTCCAAAGTTCCCTCTCTTGTCCTGATCTGACCCTGGCTCTTGGAGATCTCCCCTATCTCTCCCACCTGCACTTGGTCCTGTGCTCCCATACTGACTCTTCCCTGGGGTCCAGCTCTCCGGAGCAGTGCTTTTTCTGTATCTCTAGGTATCTCTGCCTTTCAGTCATTCTCTGTCTCCCTCCGTTGATCGCTTTCAAGCTCTATCATTTAGTGCTCTCAATCTCTTCCATCTCCCTCCCTCCCTCTTATGTCTCTCCCAGTGGCTCCTCTCTTTCCCCTTCCCCTCTTTTCCCAGCCCTGCCCTCCCACCTCACTCCTCTTCAGTCCCCTTGCTTAGCTCCAAGGGGTGTCACTGCAGTATGAACTGACTGAACCCTGCAATGCCTTTCACATGGGGTCTGGGGCAGGATCTTGAGAAAAAGGGCCTCAGGAGTCCATGTCAGGGGTCACCTCTTCTCTTGGGCCTCATTCATCTTCTTTACCTCCCATGGACTGGCTTTACTTCCCTTCCCCAGCCCCTTTATCTCTCCCCCCTCCTTCAGATGGTCTGAGGCCACACACCCCCAGAACCAAGCTCCTGTTAGCCTGACCCCTTTGGTCAAGCCCCTTTTCTCAGCCCCTCATCCTTAGGCTCACAAGGTAGAGATCTGAAAGGTGTCAGACAGTCTAGCTCAGCCTGTGTTGGAGAGGGAGACAAGTGGAGGGGAAGAGAGCCCAGAATGAGGAGTTTTCAGACCCTCCCCATATTCTGGCCCCTTCTCCCATTTTTCTCTTTTCTCTCCAGCTCTCCTGCTACACTGTGTGACTGATCAGAAATTTGGCACCTTGAAGGGCCAGAGGTGAATAGAGGGTTAGTCCAGGTGGGAAGGATGGGGGGTTAGGAATGTTAAGTCATGAAGGCATTGGGGTTCTCTAACCCTAACCCTACCTCTTCCATCCCTTCTGTTCCTTTAACTCCGAACCCTTAAGGTCTTATCTTAGCACTGAGTCCACTAGCAATGAGAATATTGAGAAAGGATTACTAATGGATCTGATTCTCTGTATGTACAGTTGGGGAGGATTTTAGGGTTTCTCGATCTTCTCGATTGCTGATCAATTCCTTTTCTGCAGGTTTGGACTGATGGGGTAGCCCCCCCACACCTGCCCAGCCGGCCCCACCCACCACATGGACAGCACCACCGTGGGGAGAGGGCCGGCGGGTCAGTGAGTGGAACCTGGGCTGAGCTGCCTTCAGAACCAGGTTCAAAGCATGTGGGTCTTTCTGCGGCTGTTGCTGGCCTGGCTGGGGAGCTGGGGTTGCACAGGGAGGCTGGTTGCCCCAGCCCAAGCATGGGCTGGTATCAGGGAGGGCCAGGGGCCTACACTGCTTCGGGCAAGAAGGAGCTGGGTCTGGAACCAGTTCTTCGTCATCGAGGAGTATGCTGGCCCTGAACCTGTCCTCATTGGCAGAGTAAGAATTAACCCTTCCCTCCCTGAAAGTTCTCATGCTATTTCCCAATCACCTTCCAGTGACCCCAGACCCAGCCTGACCCATGTTACTTCCTTCCTTCGCCTTGGTCAAGACCTTTGTCCCCAAGCATGGGCCTCCTGATACCTTATGTCCATTCCCCTCACTGTGCTCTCTCAGGCCTGCCTTTCTCCCGTGTATGACCCTTGGCTCCATGTTCCCTACAGCTTCACTCAGATGTGGACCGTGGAGAGGGCCGAACCAAGTACTTGTTGACAGGGGAGGGAGCAGGCACTGTATTTGTGATTGATGAGGCTACAGGCAACATCCATGTCACCAAGAGCCTAGACAGGGAAGAAAAGGCCCAGTATGTGCTGTTGGCCCAAGCTGTGGACCGAGCCTCCAACCGGCCCTTAGAGCCACCCTCTGAATTCATCATTAAAGTGCAAGACATCAATGACAACCCACCAGTCTTCCCCCTTGGGCCGTATCATGCCACGGTGCCAGAGATGTCCAATGTCGGTGAGGGGCCGCTGCCTTGAACCACCCCAATTTTCCTCAGGCATAAACCAGACTCTTCTCTCCCCTCAAGCACCTCCCATCCCAAGCCACTCACTCCCAAGCCACAAAATTTCTAAACCCAGACCAGGGTTGTCCCATTCCTAAGACCTCCCTTCCTCATCCCAAAAGATCTCCCCCACAATCGAGGGTACCCCTTCCCCAGCCCCATGTGCTTAGGGTCCATCTCCTTTGGTGCCTCCAGGGCCCATCCCCATCCCTATCCCATCCCGTTGTCCAATACTTGCCCCATGACCCCTTTGCCCAGACCACCTTCTCATTCTGCCACCTAATCTGCTTCAGCCTTTCCCATCCCATTCCATCCTTCACTCCTGCCCCCTCCTTCCCTCCCCTGTGAGCTGGGGGTGACAGGAGACTCCCTGGCAGGGACATCAGTGATTCAGGTGACAGCTCAAGACGCTGATGACCCTAGCTATGGGAACAGTGCCAAGCTGGTGTACACCGTGCTGGATGGGCTGCCCTTCTTCTCTGTGGACCCCCAGACTGGTGAGGATCTGAAGGATGCCCAGTTAAGAGGGTGAGAGTGGGGATCAGATGAACCCTCTCCATGCCCTTGACTTAGCAGCACACGCCATCCCCTTCTAGGAGTGGTCCGGACAGCCATCCCCAACATGGACAGAGAAACACAGGAAGTTTTCCTGGTGGTGATCCAGGCCAAGGATATGGGTGGCCACATGGGGGGGCTGTCGGGCAGCACCACGGTCACCGTCACCCTCAGCGATGTCAATGACAACCCCCCCAAATTCCCTCAGAGTAAGGACACCAACTGTACCCTTCCCAGTCCCCTTCTCTGAACCCCGGAAATTTTGCTAGTGTTTGGAGGCTACTCTGTCCCCTGACTTCTACCTCTTAGCCCCTATGTCTCTGAATCTCATTCTCCTCCCACCACTTACCTGGGAGGTGCGGAGGGGGGACCTGGGGTTGCCCTTGGAGTAGGACTCCCCCCCTAGAGTCCCCTAGAAACCAGGTTAAAGAGTGGGAAAGAGGCACTTGAGAGAGATTTTTAGGGAAATGGGAAGAAGGGGATTGAGTTTTCCTAGGGTCTTCCTTTCTACTTCTTCAAGGAAATGGGAGTATGTGGGGAAGGAGAGGGGCTGCTCTGAGTGTGATCTCTCCTCCCTCCAAAGGCCTGTACCAGTTTTCAGTGGTGGAGACGGCAGGGCCAGGGGCCCTTGTAGGCCGGCTTCGAGCCCAAGACCCTGATCTGGGAGACAACGCCCTCATGGCTTACAGCATCCTGGATGGAGAGGGGGCTGAGACCTTCAGTATCAGCACCGATGCCCAAGGCCGAGACGGACTTCTCACCATACGAAAGGTGTGCCCTGCTTCTGACCAGCAGACCCCTAGATTCTGGGGTTCCCTGAAGTGTACATCACCTACTTAGCCACCTGGGGGGGAGGGGGTGCAGCTTCCCTCCCTTGTGAACATCTCTACATTCCTAATTGAGTCATTCTTCCCCCTGCCTCCATGGATCCCCAGATGCTTCCCAGACCACAGAGCTCCCATTCTCTCCAGGGAAGGGGTGCGAATCGCCTCCTGCTGTCAGGCTCCCAGACTCAGGGCAGTATCCCAGTTTAGGCAGGAGGCAGTGGGGGGTCCCACCCCAGCCTCTACAGATGTGTTTCTCCCCACTCAGCCCTTGGACTTTGAGAGCCGAAGATCCTATGCCTTCCGCGTGGAGGCCACCAATACGCTTATTGACCCAGCCTACCTGCGTCGTGGGCCCTTCAAGGATGTTGCCTCTGTCCGTGTGGCAGTCCAAGATGCTCCAGAACCGCCGGTCTTCACCCACTCCACGTACCACTTGGCTGTGCCTGAGAACAGTGCCCCTGGGACCCTGGTGGGCCATGTGTCTGCCATGGACCTCGATTCACCTGCCAGCCCCATCAGGTGAGGCTCAGTGGCCCCAGCCCCGTCCTATTCCCTGGCGAGCAGCGGCTCAGAGACCAGCTCCTCATTTGCTTCTCACCGTCATTTAATATCAGGTTTTAAAGACTTTCTAGTCCTGTTTCCTCTCACCCACTGCCCCCCTGGTCCCTGCTGTTCCCTATGTCTCCTGTAGTCCCTGGCCTTCTGGACTTTCCATTTCTTCTCCCAGATTTTCACCTCCTTTAGGCCCTTCTCCTCTCCAGGCATCCACTTTCCCAAGTACTCTTCAGGCAGGAGAAATGCCCACACCTCTTCATTCCCAATCCTTAGTACTAAGAGGTTTGTGACTCCCAGCACAGCCTGGGCTTGGGGAGGTCCCTCCAGGGGCTTCCCTTTCCCTCTGCATAGCCTTTCTGGCCCCCAAGGGCAGGCGGACCCTCCCCTCCGCCCTCCACAAAACTGTAATAACAGTGAAGCTCATGGGTTACCCCCCACTTTCCCTTTCTCCATCCCTCTCATCCGTCTTCCTCCTAGCCCACACCACCACACTCTCCTCACGCCTGCCTTCCCGGGTAAAGCTCAAACTGAGCCCATCTCTCTCCCATTTCCCATAGACACAACTCTGGCAAGAGCAGAATCTGGCAAGCTAATTTATTCTTGTTGTTTGTTTTTTAACCCTTACCTTCGAAGACAGAGCAGCCGCTCTTCTGTCTTAGAACTGATACCAAGACAGAAGGTAAGGGTTAAAAAAAAGAGAAGAAAGCACAATACTAGCGGTGTGACACTAGGCAAGTCACTTAACCCCGTATGCCCAGAGCTTCCCCTTCCATCTTAGACTCATTACTAAGAAAGTAAGGGCTTAGAAAAATAAAAACAAAGCAAAATAGAAACTTCAGTTCATGTTATTCATGTTAAATCAGTTTCTCGAGCCTCCCTCCCAGATGCTTTGTGCTCTGAAACCAAGCCCCTAATCCTGGCCCCTCTCTCTTCAGATACTCCATCCTACCCCACTCAGACCCTGAGCGCTGCTTCTCTATCGAGCCCCAGGACGGCACCATCCGGACATCCGTGCCTCTGGATCGTGAAGCTCGAGCCTGGCACAATCTCACGGTGTTGGCCACTGAACTTGGTAAGGGAGAGGAAGGAGCTAAGGAGAGCCAGGGTCCTCCGAGCGGGTGACAGAAGAGACTCGGGTGTCGGTGTACAGGAAGTATAAAGGGAGGAAAGGATAGCAGATTTTTATTTTGGACAAATCTGAGGAGCTGCTAGTGAAATACTTAGGGAAGCAGCAGCAGGATTGCTGTCCACACTTAGCCTTAGCTTCGTGACCAGGAACATGACACGAGTCTTCTGATGCTGCCCAATCCTCAGTGTTCCATCTTGTCCACAAGCTTTTTTCCCATCTCCAACAACTTCTCCCCCCAATATATCTTCTTCAGCTCCGATTCCAGCCCTGACACCCCCTCGATGCCATCCCACTCCTTAATGTCACCTAGCCCCAACTGTGATCCCATCTGCAGGAGACCCTCAGCCTAGACACTGCCTTCCTCTGAAAACGTGCTAAAACCCATCCCCTCCCCAACTGCTGCTTCCTGGAACAGTGATGATAATATGCAACACTTTATGGTGTGCAAACAGTAAAGAGATAGGTGCAGTCATTAGACCCCATTATACAAATGGGCAAACTAAGACTGAGATGTTAACCGTTTTGCCCAAGGACATCTAGCTAATAAGTGTTCATGAGAGGATTTGAACCCAGCTCTTCCCCACAGCAAATCAAGCATTCTATCTGCCACACTGTACCACTCCATAATGTCACTGGCATGTATAGGGCATCAGAAAGTTTGCAAATGGAACAGGAGATATTGAGAGCGTCCTAGGGAGGGGCAGATAGAAGGGGAAGCGGAATCAGGAGTGGGGTTCCGAGCCTGCTGGTATCCCTGGGTGGATTCTGGGGGGTGGAGCATGGTATTTCTGGCTCCTCTCCCGTCTGTCTCGGTCTGGGCAATTTTATTGCTTCTTCCCAGAGCCCCCTTGGGAGTTCTCTATTCCTACCTCTGCCCAGCCCCGGCAGCCTCAGGACTGCCTTCTCCCTTCCTCCCTCCCTATTACATAACTGCTCTGCTTTCCCCCGGTTCCCTGACCTAGCCCTGATCCTGCCTCCCCAAGGGATGGAGGGGAGGGAGAGGGTGGCGCCCTGCCTGCGTGTTCCCCACTCTCCGCACATTGGTGTTGTCTGTGGATGTGCCTGTCTGCAGCTGTGTAGATATGGATGTAATCTGTAGTGGCGTATCGGGCATCCGTATGTGCACGGATGGATGGATGCCCGCATGCCTCTGTGTATGTCTGGGATGTGCATTCCCGCATGGGATTCCCTTTGCCTTTTCCCCATCACACTCGCTAAAACTTTCTGTGCGAATATCAGTCAAAGAGGTTGGCCCGTTCTTCTCCCCGAGATGGCTCTCGCCCTTTTCTGGAACAGTTGGGCCTTTCCCCTCGCCCTCACCCAGGCTG
This sequence comes from Monodelphis domestica, assembly GCF_027887165.1. NCBI lineage: Eukaryota > Metazoa > Chordata > Mammalia > Didelphimorphia > Didelphidae > Monodelphis > Monodelphis domestica. The sequence goes on along the minus strand of NC_077227.1, from coordinate 177,021,243 downwards.
ACCTCCGAAACAATCAGCCGTAGGCCCCCTGGAGGGCGTGGGGGAGACCCCGTCCAGAGCTTTGGTGTCCCTGGCTCCTGGCTCCCCAGGGCTGCCTCTCCTCCTTCTCTCCAGACCTGAGCGACAGGATCCCTTCCCGTGCCCCCTTCTTTTGCTCAGGCCCCCCGGAGCCAGAGATGGAGGAGGCTGGCGGAGAGGCCGGGCAGGGAGAGAGAGGGCTGCTTGGCAAGGTTATCGGAAGTGGGATGCCTCAGCGGGGGAGAGGGTAGCATTCAGGGAAGAACAGGACAGTTCGTGGTCTTAAAGCCTGTAAAGGCTGACGCACCGGGGCATCTGACCAGCCGTTTCAGGTTTGGGTGGGCATGAGTCAAGCGAATAGGCGAGAAGAAAGAGGGGTGAGCGCTGGAAGGAGGGGCACGACTCCCAGAAAGGTGAACGGGCTAGACTTGGGTTCATGCTGCGGCTTGTCCAAGTGGCGGCCGCCTCCCCTTGTCCGTCCTTCCGTCCGTCCCCATTCCTGTAATTTACGCCCCTTCTCCAAGGTCAGGAGGGTTCAATTAAATCCTGTATGATGCCCTGCGGCGTGCAGTACCTTCCTCACCTGCATATTGTACGAGGCTGTCCCTGCGCCTGCTGCACGGAAGGCTGGTATAATTGTGTACAGGCCGTGTGGTTCTCATACGCCGTGTCCGCCAGCAGGCTGCGTGTACTGGCATATTGTGTGCCTGCTACGCCGTGTCATACTGTGTCGTGTTTACTCTTTTGCAAGCTCCCTGTGTGTTCCGTGCTTCATAAAGGTACACATGGGCGCATCGTGTGCACACTTACACTGTGTGTGAGATTTTACCATGTGCTATGTGTATGCTGCTGGAGAGGGAAACAGTAATCCACTCCACCGTCTTTGCCAAGAAAACCCCAAATGGCATCACAAAGAGTCAGCGTGTGTGTGTGTGTGTGTGTGTGTTCTGGCTTCAGACAGTTCCGCGCAGGCCTCCCGGGTACAAGTAACCATCCAAACGCTAGATGAGAACGACAACGCCCCTCAGCTGGCTGAGCCCTACGACACCTTTGTGTGTGACACGGCTGTCCCTGGCCAGGTGAGTGGGTGCCCTCTCCGGGAGCCAGGAGGAAGGACAGGGTCCCTCGGGCTGCCCTCCCTCTGAGTCCTGCTCTCCTGTCCCAGCTGGTTCAGGTGGTCCGGGCTCTGGACCGGGACGAAGTTGGCAACAGCAGCTACGTTTCCCTGAGCAGCCCCCTGGGCCCCGATGCCAACTTCACCGTCCGGGACAATCGAGGTAGGTGATGCCCACATGCCTCCCTCCATGATTCTCAGGAGGCTCCCGCCTTCCCGCATCCGCAGCCCTTTCTCAAGTCAGCCACTTCTGTTCGCCCGCTTCCCCAGGCAAGGCTGCTGCCCTGAACCACAGTAGTAGGTGGGGACGGAGCGGCGCTCTGCTTCGGCGGGCCTCGCCTGGCCTGCCGTCTCCTGCCACCTCCTCTCTTTGCCCCCTCAGACGGTTCTGCCAGTCTGTTGTTGCCCCACCGCCTGGCCCTGCCTCGCCGGGAGCCCTACCTGGTCCCCATCGAGCTGCGTGACTGGGGCCAGCCGGCGCTCAGCAGCACAGCCACGGTGACTGTGAGCATCTGCCGTTGTAAGCCTGACGGCTCCGTGGCTTCCTGCAGGCCTGAGGCCCAGCTCTCCCCCGCGGGACTCAGCACGGGCGCTTTGCTCGCCATTCTCGCCTGTGTGGGCACCCTACTCGGTAAGAGGACGTGAGGGGAGGCGGGGAGGGGCGTGGGATTGACCCGCTTAGAAAGGGGGCACCCTCGGGTCTCGTCCCTGGAGCGGCGGGGCAGCCTTCGGTGGGACGGGCCTGACCTGTGCCTCCTCACCAGCCCTGGTGGTACTGTTCGTGGCCCTCCGGCGGCAGAAGCAAGAGGCCCTGATGGTGCTAGAAGAGGAGGATGTCCGAGAGAACATCATCACCTATGACGACGAGGGTGGTGGCGAGGAGGACACAGAGGCTTTCGACATCACGGCCCTTCAGAACCCCGATGGGGCAGCCCCGCCGGCCTCGGCCCCAGCGGCCCGCCGAGACGTGTTGCCCAGGGCCCAGCCCCCTCGACAGCCACGGCCCCCTGGCCCTGCCGACGTGGCCCAGCTGCTGGCCCTGAGGCTTCGGGAGGCAGATGAGGACCCCGGCGTCCCACCGTACGACTCTGTCCAGGTGTATGGCTATGAAGGCCGAGGCTCATCTTGTGGCTCCCTCAGCTCCCTGGGCTCAGGCAGTGAGGCAGGTGGCCCCCCTGGGCCCCTCGAGCCCCTGGATGACTGGGGGCCACTTTTCCGTACCTTGGCTGAGTTGTATGGGGCAAAGGAGCCCCCTGCCCCCTGAGGACTGGTCCTAATCCTGCCTGTTCTGTGGAGCCCCCATCTAAGCTGTGCCCACATATATGCCCTCTAAAAGGGAGCTCCACGGGGTCCGGTGGGCAGCCACCACCACCCCCTGGGCCCACTGGTCCTTCCACTCCAACTCTCTGGTCCTTTTCCTATTGCTGTCTCTTTTCTCTAATTCCTACCCTGTGTGTCTCTCGGTCTCTTTCTGTGTGCCTCTGCCTCTCTCCCGCTCCCTTGTCTTTGTCCGGACGTGCCTCCCTCGCTTTCTCTGACTTCGTCCATCTCCTTGTGCGCCCTTTCTGGGATTCTCTGCATCTCTCCCCGGGTGTGCCCCTGTTTTTCCCTCTCTGTGTCTCTTTGCCGGATGTAATGTCTCTTGCTCTGAATCTCCCTCCCAGTCTGCCTGTCTGTCTCTCTCCCACAGCCTGTGTCTATCTATCTCTGTTGCCCCTGCCCACGTCCCCCGTGGTTTTCTCTGGGTCTCTGTGACCGAGTTTTAACAGTTTTTTGGTTTTTCCATCACCCATCTCAAGAACAAGAAAACTTCCAGCCACTGACGCCCACCCGCCTATGGGGAATACTTCACCCCAGGTCAGTGCTTGGCCCAGAGCTGGGTGCTGGGGAGCGGACACTGCCCCTTCATCCATGAGGCTGGGCAGGGGACGGGGTGGGCCTCCAGAGACCTCTTACTCCCTGGGGGCAGAGCGAAGTGAGAGGGAACATTTCATACGGGGGACAACATACGTGAGAGTGCAGACCTTTACCTCTCCTCTCATTTCCCTACAGATTCTGCCCGCATGGTTTCCATCCATCATTCATGGCCTCACCCTGGCCCAACTGACCTCCAGCGGGGAGAGGGAGCTAGGCCCTTGCCCAAGGGGCCAAAACCCCGAGTCTGCCCCCCAGGCCACATCTCTGGGGAGCTATGGCCCTGGGGGTGCTCTGGCTATTGGCCTACTCTGAGCATTTCACATCGTGTGCTTCCATGTCCCAAGGGGAAGGGAATGTCGGGGATAGGGGGTGGGGGGAGCACCTGGGAAGGGAGAAAGGGGGAGGTGGGAAGGGGCCTCCATCTCTAATTTCATAATAAACAAACACTTTATTTTGTAAGGCTTGAGTGGTGGCTGTGTTCTAAATCAAGGGTTTCATTATTGGACTTCAGGGCATGAAGGAGCCAATAGGAGGCCCTGGCCCCACTCTGCCTGCTTCTTCTCTTGATGCAAGACTTAGCGTAGCTCTCTCTTCTCTCCTCCCCTCCCTGCTCTTATCCCTGGCCCTTGTGCTGCTCCTCTCTCCCTTCTGTGCCGCACAGACAGGCCTTAAACCTGGGCGCTGCCCCATACACCCACTCTGGGTAGAGGAGAAAAGGCTACCAGCTGTTGGGTCCCATTGGCCTCTGATTGCACCTCAGGAAACTTTTTTTTTAAAACCCTTACCTTCCATCTTAGAATCAATACTGTGATTGGTTCCAAGGCAGAAGAAGAGCGGTATGGGCTAGGCAATGGGGGTCAAGTGACTTGCCCAGGGTCACCCAGCTAGGAGGTATCTGAGGCTAAATTTGAACCTAGAACCTCCATTCTCTAAGCCTGGCTCTCAATCCACTGAGCCACTTAGCAGCCCCCAGGACTCATATTTTGAAGAGGAGTCAAAGGGAAAAAGCGATGGAGAACAATCAAAACAGAAAGGAAGCACAGTGAGAGGAGGCTAAAAGAAAAGTTCCTAGGAAGGAGATGCTGATAGAATAATAAATAACTCATTTTTTCAGCACTTTCAGGTTTATAAAACTCTCCTTATAACATCAATATAATTTAGGTAGTGTAAGCATTATTACCTCCATTTTACAGATAAGAAAACTGAGTTCAAAGAGGTTAAATGATCTGTTCAGGGTTACTCATTCAGTTAGTGGCAGAACCAGAATTAGAAGTAATTAGACATGGGAAAATACACAATAATGTATATTCCTGCTCTGGCAAAAGGAAGGGATTGGTGGAGATGATCGATTAGCCTTCCCTAGGATCCTGTGATACCAATGAACAAAAGAGTGGCCAAAGCAGCCAATTAGCCCTGTGGATAGAGTGCCAGTGGATAGAATCAGGAGGCCCTGGGTTCAAATCTGGATTTAGATACTAACTGTGTGACCCTGGGCAAGTCACTTAATCCTAATTGCTTAGTCCTTGCCTCTCTTCTGTCTTAGAACTGATACTAAGACAGAAGATTAGGGGTAAAAAGAAAAGAGGGTGGGCAAGGATATGGCTGAGAAATATACACAATTTGGGGAGCATAACTCTCTCCTTCCAGCATGTGTTAGGGGTGCAAGGAGGGTTGGGTCCTGTGCCTCGGCTTCTCCACCCTGATTCATCAGAAACTATCTTTGACATCTGATCCTAGTCTCTAGAACCAGGACAAGAAGAATAGGGATGGCCACACAGATACCTGCCCTTCCCTTCCCTCTCCAACCTCATATTTGTTCTTTCCTAGGATTTTCTTCTCTTCAGCACTCCCATAATCCTCCACATTACTAACAAGAAGACCAGGAAGGATTCCAAAAGTGATATATGGGCCAGATCCTCCCCACCCTGAGAATGGGTCATTGGCTTCATAAATAACTTACCAGCCTGAAGGACAGAAACTGTCAAAGGAGAGAAAAAAGGGAAAGAGAGAGCTGAGAAGAGATGAGGGAAGGATGGTGGAGAGAAAAGAAAGGATAAGAGAAGAAAGGAGAAAATAGAGAGGAGAATGAGAGGCAACAGGGTAGCATGGCAAGAGCTGTGAGTCCAGAGTCAGAGCACCTGGGACCAGACTCCAGATCTGCTCCTTGTTACCTGTGTGACCTTTGGGCCAGGCATTTAGCCTCTGTGGACATTGGTTTCCTCATCTTCAGAGAGAGGGAACTGAACTAGATGACCTCTGAGGTCCCTTCCAGCCCTACACCTATAGACTTAAGAAGAAAGGGGGGAAAGTAAAAGAAGAGAAACTAAAGAAAAGAGAAGGACTCATACTCTCACCCTTTTCCACTCAATATAGATTTACTGGGATCTTAGTCTTAAAATGGACCCTAGAGGTTATCTAGTCTCACCCATACATGATAAATGATCTCTCTGTCTCTCTCTCTCTATCTCTCTCTCTGTCTCTCTCTCTCTCTCTCTCTCTCTCTCTATCTATCTATCTCTCTCTCTCCCTCTCTCTCTCTCTCTCTCTCTCCCTCTCTCTGTCTCTGTCTCTCCCTCTTTCTCTCTCTCTTTCTCTTTCTCTCTGACTCTCTCTCTGTCTCTGTCTCTGTCTCTGTCTCTCTCTGTCTCTCTCTCCCTCTCTCTCCTCTCTGTCTCCCTCCCTCTCTCTCCCTCCCTCCCTCTCTCTCTCTCTCTCCTCCCTCTCCCTCCCCCCCCACTCTCCACATGTATACTTTTCCATTTCTTCTTCACCCTCCCTTTCTCGGACCCAGGACCTAGGGAGGATGGTCTGAGACGGTGGCCCCCATACCAGCTGAGAGAACTCCTGGCTGCTCACTCCATGGAGTTCCTTAGCAACTGGCCTTCTCTTTCCCCTTCCTTTTTCTTCTACCCCAGTTCTCCAGGACAGAGTCTAAAGAACTAAGAAAGAGAAGTCAAGGAAAGGGAAAGAAGGGGACCTTTAACTGAGCCCACCTCCTCCCTTCTTCTAGAGCAAGAGGAAGAGATAACGTGGAAAGTCTCCTAGAAACAATCTTCATGGCTGTGTCTGCGGGGGCTCTGTGTGTGTCATGTGTCTCTCCATCTGTGTTGCCGTTTTTGTGTCTAAATTTTCTTTAGATGCACGTAAGCTGACACTGGTGAACATCAGCCACCTCCCCATGAGAGCCTTTGTAAAACTTAAAAGGGTACATGAATGTGAGCCAGTAGTAGTGTGCAAAGAGGCTCCCACAAATATGTGAACAGAGGTACCGACCCTGTTATGGCTGAACCACAATTACACATTTCAGCCCTAGGACCAAAGTGGCCCTCCTCTGGTCCTCTCGGAGAAAACGACGTGGGTCGTTAATGGCCGTCTTAACTGCCGATCTGATTCCCCCGTATCTCCTCACTGGTTACAGATAATATCTCCCTTCTGTGCGTGCACAGAGGCAAACACACACACACAACCTGAACGTGAGAAGTTGGGAAGTTCTCCCTACCTCACCTGCTGAAATCAGTCTCTTCCTTTCATTATGGTTCCCAGGGTGGGTGAAGGGAGAACGGAGCTATATTCAAAAGGAACCACTGATGACCATCCATCTTTCTCTCCAATTGACCAATTCCACCCTGAAGGACCCCAGGCGCCCCCCAACCTCCTCTACTGCCACTTCCCCTCATTGCTTTGCTTCCCATGTCTTTCTGTCCCTCTTCTCCCCCTTCCCCCATCATTTCCTATCCCTGCCCCCACGAACATCTGACTTGAACTGGAAATACTTTGGAAAGTGATGGTTCTAGAACAGAGGATTCTTTTTTTAAACCCTTACCTTCCCATCGTAGAATCCATACTGTGTATTGGGTCTAAGGCAGAAGAGCAGTAAGGGCTAGGCAATTAATTCAGGTTAAGTGACTTGCCCAGGGTCACACAACTAGGAAGTGTCTGGGGTCAGATTTGAACCCAGGACCTCCTGTCTCTGGGTCTGGCTCTCAATCCACTGAGCCACCCAGCTGCCCCTGGAAACAGAGATTTATTAAAAAAAAAAAAACAAACCTAGACCCTTGACCTAGCCAGGCCTGAGAGGATTCCCAGAGCAAGGTGGCTGTGCTTTGGGAAAATTGTTGAGAGAAGATGAGAGTAGAGAAGGTGGTAACAAACAGTTCTAGAACTCTTCTAATTTTAATAGTGGAAGACAATGCCCAAAAGGGTGTTTAAAATGGCAGGAGGAGGTAATGGTAAAGGTGCTTGGCTTTGGAGCCTCAGGAAGTGGGAAGAATAGCCAAAAAGGGTATAAAGATTGGTCTCTCCCAAATGGAGGTCCCATGAGAAAAGTGGGCTGCCATGGCAGTTGGATATTGCAGAGTAAGAAAGGAGAAGAGTTGAAAAATCTCTTGGGGTGGAATTCCAGAAACAAGAAGTGATGGGAAGCTCATTAAAAACTTAGCCAGAACAAGTTCACAGAATCAGAGACCCTCAGAGGAGGAAGGACCTCAAAGGTCAGCTAGATCATATAGTCTGTTCTTTTCCTAACAAGAATTTCTCTCTACAACATGCCTGAGAAGAGTTGGGCTATAGTAGGACGCGTGGAAGGAGCTCTGGATTTGGAGAGAGGGGACCTGGATTTGAATAAGGACTTTACCAGCTGCTATCTCAGGGATGTTAGGCAAGTTGCTTTACTTGTCTGGGCCTCAGTTTCCTCGTCTGTAAAATGAGGAAGTTAGATGAGATAATTTTTAAGTTGTTCTTTCCTGTTCTGGTCATTCTGACTAAAGACATCCATTGTAGGAGGCAGCTAGGTGGCTCAGTAGATTGAGAGCCAGGCCTAGAGACAAGAGGACCTGGGTTAAAATCTGGATTTAGATACTTCCTAGCTATATGACCCTGAACAAGTCACTTAACCCCCATTGCCTAGCTAGCCCTTACCACTCTTCTGTCTGGTGACTGTCCATTCACTGGGATGTATAGATTCCACGACAAGACTTTTTTTTTTAAATAAGTAAATAAAGACATGTAAGTGTAGTAACCAGAACAGAAATGTGGTTAACCAAAAATGTATGAACTCTCCCTTCCTGGATTATTTTCTTCTTGAGCTTTCTGTCCACCAAAACCTGACACCACGTCTTGTTCATGGGTATTATTTATCTTTGCCATACCTCCTCCCTTCTGGAACTGTATTTGTAAAACTGATTTTTTTCTTGACCCCTCTGCAGGATTTCACATTTATTCCTCTTGTCCAACCACAATCTGCTCCCGAATCATAATCTGAGTTGGCAACTCTCCAACTTGCTGGGATAGGAGGTAATGTGCTAACAAGACCATCCCTTTTGCCACAAACCTTCTACTTTTCTCTACTGTTCTGCCACTTTTCTCCCCACCCCATTCCCAAGAACAAACTGGGGGAGAAGGGATGGGAAAGAGACAAAGGAAAAGAAAAAGAGAGAGAGGACTTTGGGGAGTAGATTCAGGAAGTCAATTGGAAAGGCTGAAGAGCTAGGATGGAGATGAAGGAACTGCTTTTGGCCTCATTGGGGGAATGCCACAAGTCATCTGATAAAGAGTGTGTATTGACTGGCTTAACCTCCTCAAGGGACAAGGTGGGAGACAACTCTAGGGAAGGTAAATAGGATGGACCATGAGCATATATCACCCTATGGATATGCCTTCCTTTCTTGGCGTGTCTCAACCCAAGCTTCTTTTTTTTTTTTTAAAGGCAATGGGGGTTAAGTGACTTAAGATCACACAACTAGGATGTGTCTGAGACTAGATCTGAACCCAGGTCTCTAAGCCTGTCTCTCAATCCACTGAGGCACCTAGCTGCCCCTCAGAGCAAGTTTCACACCCCAAAATATTTCTCTCCCTTGCTTTTTCCTTGTACTCCCTAGCCCTAGTGCTTCTTAACATGACTGTTCTCCAATCAATTCCTGTTTTGCTTCCTAACCCCTCACTCCCTTCCAAAAGTTATCAAGTCTGCCTCTTCTTTGCCATCCTACTCTGATCCTTTTTGGCTTTTCTGATTCCTTTGTAACCTCTTTCTCTCTCTCTCTCTCTCTCTCTCTCTCTCTCTCTCTCTCTCTCTCTCTCTCTCTCTCTCTCTCTCCATCTCTGTCTCTCTCTGTCTCTGTCTCTCTCTCTCTTTCTCTCCCTCCCTCTTTCCCTCTCCCCCCTCTCTTTCTCCCTCCCTCCTTTCATCTCTCTCTCTCTCCCTCCCTCCTTTCATATCTCTCTCTTTCTCCCTCCTTTCATCTCTCTCTCTCTTTCTCCCTCCCTCTCTTCCTCCCCTTTCTCACTCCCTCCCTCTCTTCCTCCCCCCTCTCTCTTTCTCCTTCCCTCCTTTCATCTCTCTCTCTCCCTCCTTTCATATCTCTCTTTCTCCCTCCCTCCTTTAATCTCTTTCTCCCTCCCTCCTTTTATCTCTCTCTCCCCCTCTCTCTCTCATATATATATACATACATATGCATATGTATGTATATATGTATGTATGTTTGCATGTCTTTTAATCTCTCTCTATTTTTATCTCAATCTCTCTCTCCCTCTCTCTCTCTTTCTCTCTCCCTCTATCATTTCTCCATTTCTATCCTTATCCCCTCTTCCCACCATTGACCCTTTCAATCATTTACTTAATGAGAACTGAGGAAGATGAATGGAGAGGAGAGAAATAGCAAGGACCAAGCCCCAAGATGTCAGCTCAGCAAAATCTCTCCCTAGCTAGTCTATTCAGCCACTCCCAATGACCCTGAGTTTGATAGTTCCACAGCCCCAGGCAGGAGATGGAGGGGTGGGGATGACAGAAGAGGATTAAAGTTGATAGGACTAGCTGCATGCAGACAGATATTTTCACTGCACCAACTTGTCCCTTCTCCCCTGTCCCTCTCAGCCTGAATTTACCCACAAACATTTCTCCCCCTGTATGTCTATTCGTGGTGCCCCTAGTCTTGGTGAGATGGCTGGCCCACCTCAGCCTGGAGCAAAACTATTCCCTGAATAGGAGCCAGTTCATGAAACCTTTAGCCTCGTAGTCTTCTCAGTTCCTAAAGGCCTGAGATGGTGGCCTTGGGGAGAGGCCTGTTTGATAGCCTTTCTTCACCTCTCCAAAACTGGCCAAGGAGAGGGAGAGAGTTAATTTGCATGATCTGAAATACTCTATTCAATCTGTGTACCCTACAGTGGAGAAAGAAATGTATGGAAGGACCTGGGCTAAACCATCAAACCTGAAACCTCTATAATGTCTGTCTGTCTGTCTGCATGATTCAGAGGAGACTCATTCAGATTGGGGCAGGCCTGCTCAAACCAAAGCTTTGGGTCCAGAAGCCCCTAAGGGGCACTGCCCCTCCCCATACCCCACATTAACTGGACTTAAAGCCTCTTCCCAAATTATAAGGGGGGGTGGGGTGGCAATCTGATGGCTCTCGATCCCTTCTGGTGTCTAAGAATACTATTCCTTCCCCTGGAGAGAGCCAAAGGAGAGTGTATGCTCTACTTGGGATAAGCCAATCAAGTTGCCACCCTTCCAGAGTCCTTATAGTCAAAGTCGACCACAGAGAGGGGAAGGATGGAGGCAGGAACAAGCCAAAGCTGGTGGCAGAAGAGATTCACATTGTTAGACTGTAAGCTTCTTGAGAACAAAAGCTGGGTTTCATTTCACCTTCATATTCCTCTTCTAGAACGAGGCACTGTCCATAATTGATGCTTAATGAATATTGTTTGAATTTAATTTTAATAATTTGAAGACTACAACCCTCAGAGGAAAATGTCAGGCAGCCCAAGGACTTGTTCCCTTCCCCCTGTTAGGAGACTCCCTATTCTTGAAGCAGGGTCACACAGAACTGTAGAATTGTGGAACTGGAAGTACTGAGTCTCAGAAATTAATTAACCCCTACAAAGAGGTCAGACTCTAGCATCCCCAGTGTCCCAGTGTAAGAATCAGGCTGGGAAGAGCTGAGGGCAGTGTTGGATGGAGGAGGAGTGAACAATGGGAAGGTGCCAAAAGTAGTTCTACCCACAGAATTAGGAGACAAAGAAAAGGAGAAAGCAGCCAAGAGAAACTGCTAAAAGCACAAGGAACAACCCTCTCAATGGAAAAAACAAAAAGGTAGAAAGGCATGAGGAAAGTACAAGTATGAGAGCAGAGGGGAAACAGGTGAGAGGAACGCTGAATCCAGGGAACCCAGTTTCTCAGGGAGAAAATTCAAAGCAGAGAAGACTTGCGAGATCTATCCAGATAGATCAGAAGATGAGGAGAGAAGTCAAGTGGTCTGGAAGTCAATGCTGGACAGGAGCTTTCAATAAATGGGGAGGGGGATTTGGGGAAGATAGAGTCACATGACTTGGTCCTGAAGGGCTTCATTCACCTGGTCACTTTGTCAGCATCCTTTGTCCGCTAGTCCTCCTCCCAGCATCTCTTGTCTTTTCTGCCTCCAAGAGGCTCCCCTTTGGGTTCTGGAATCTCCTCCTGGACCATACTGGCATGCCTTTTGTCTTGTTTGGATGAGGTCCAAACAGAAGAGGAGGGAGGGAAGAAAAGGCTCAGGGAGATGCAGGGCTGGTCTCTTCCTCCTGGTCTCCAGTCTCCTGCAGCCTGAAGTATAGCACACATGCATCCTCCCGAGACACTCGCTCCCAGCCACTCGCCTTCACGTGGTACAGGTCCACAGAGCCACCTGAATAGGCATCCCTTCGGGTAGCATGGGCCACAGCTTGGCGAGCCAGGGTGTAAGCCTCCTCGATGGTCATGTCATAGCGGTAGCCGCGGTCCATCACGCCATAGGCATAAGGTGAGCCAGAGCCCACAGAGAAGACGTCACCGGACAGGAGGGTCCCATCGCTGTACACATAAAAGAGGGCAGGGCCAGCCTGGTCCCAACCACACAGGGCTGTGGCCACGCACAGCCCCAACCCCCGGTAATGGAACAGCATGCTGGAGAGAAGCTTGGCAGCCCCTGCCACACTGGGCAGCTGGCCCTCCCTTAGAGCCCGAAGGCGAAGTTCCCGTTGCAGTATTCGGTACCAGGTGGCACAGTCAGCCGAGGTGCCTGAAGTTGTGCCTATAAGGTGCTGGTGGACAGGAATGACTTTCTGGGACGAAGGGCAGGCCACATAGTTGTTGCAGGAGGAGCGAGTGTCAGCTGCGGCAATGACTCCATGTTGGAACCGGAAGGCCAGTGTGGTGGTTCCATGTGCCAGGTCTGGACCCTGTGTCTGCAGAAAGACACGGGGATCATATCCCCTGGGAACAGCCCAGTCCCCAGCCCCAGACAAATGAGGTCTCAAGGCTTCGGGAGCCTGCCAGTTGCACACATTCTCTAGGGCCATCTTGGGAAGCAAGTGGAGACTAGAAGGAATTGGACAGGTTTATATGGGCTATGGTGAGGTAAGGACAGGGCCAGGGGAAGATGAGGTACGCTGTTGAAAAGCTGGACTACGGCCAGAGCCAGGTAAAGAATACTGAGAATCGATGCCTCTCTTCTACTACCTCTCCCCCCAAAAAAGCCCTACTGAAACAAGATCAAGCATGACCGGAGCTGTCCCGTGGTGGGGTGGGGGTGGGGGGATGGGGAATGCAGTCATTAGTAAGAAAGCTTCATCCTAGGTCAACCGTGATGTGCATGAGAGTCACTCTTGGGATCACCTCTTTGTCATGCTCTATAGATCCCTTGGAAGATATGGAGTTGGGGATTTCTTGGAGCAGGGTAAGGAGTGTGAACTGGGACAATAGTAGAGAAAGGAGCAACCTTCCTGCCTTCTTGCCTTCCTTTCCTCCCTTCTTATGGCCTCATCTGTTAAGTGAGAATCATGATACTTGCTGTACCCATCTCATCCCCTTCTTTTGGGGGTAAAGAGAGATGTTTATAAAACACTCTGCAAACATTAAAGTATCATATAAATTATTTTTATATAATTATAATTATCTCCTCACCTTCCTTTCCTCACTCCCTACCTAATTTCCTTCTTTTCTTCCCATTCTCCCTACATCATTTTCTTCCATCTTTCTTTGAGACTTAGCCTAGTTCACACATTCAGTCCCAAAAGGAGAGATAAACTGGGCCACAGAAAAGGGAATGCAGGAAGAATAGAGTAAAAGAGTGGGGGGAAATTCAAATCCCTTTCAGATAAGGCAGACTTACACAGAGGTAAGTCTGAAAAGAAAATGTCATTTGCAACTGCTCCACCCAGTCTTAACATTAATGTACCAGAACCCATCCTTAACATTAAAACAAAACAAAAAGCTGATAATACTGACCTAATCAGTAAGAAGTATGTTTTGAGCTGTTTTGCCAGCAGTGGGGAAAGATTTGCACTGATTCAACCATAGTCCTTCATTTATCCCCTTTGTGACAAATAGCACACATTTCCAAGACAGCTAGCTAGTCAGGCCTAGGCTTGTAGTCTCTAGCTATAGAACAGATTAAGTCTAAGTGGCCCACTCAGGGATCAAACCTCTCCTTATTAGTATCATGTGCTAACCAGATCATGCTAACCAGAAGTCCTTTAGGAGTCCTTGAAGGGTTTCCTAGGCCTCTGGGAAGGACAGAATCATTTTGTCACAGAGTGGTATTCCACCTCCTCTTAGATCCCTAATGGTGCAAAAGCATATCACAAGGCATATTTTGGTTATATTTCCAAAGGTCTTTTAGTCCATCCCCCTGCTTTGGGAAGCCTAAGGAAGCCAGAAATGTGCCTTAAAGTATAGGACAGAGCTACTCTGGATATGGTTCATTTTATTCATTCTCTAGATTCCATCCCTTCCTTTCCATTCCCAATGTCATCACTCCTGCCCTTTTCCTTATCATTTCTCCCCTGGACAACTACAAGTCTGGTGATTTAACTGGTCTCCCAAACTCCAATCTCATTTAACCTGTCCTGAAACCTACAGTCAAATTAATCTTCCAAAGTCTTTGGTATTTTCATATATTCTCCTGCTCAAAAACTCTCAATGGGTCCCACCCCTATTGCCTATAAAAGAAAACCCAGACATTTTAGCCCACTATATTTAAGGCCCTTTATAATCTGGTCACAACCTGCCTTTTTCTGTTTCCCGTTTCTCTTTTGCAAGGTCTTCTGCAATAGACAGAGGGACCTAGTCATTGTCCTTCCTCGTCACACCTCCATTCCTGCCTTTGTTTATCTCATTCTTAACACCATCCACCACCATCTCTTCCTCACCATATCTGGTATGCCCTCCCTCCTTCTCCCCAATTATCTAAATCTTCACTTAAAGCCCAACTCAGACCCCACCTCCCTCCTGAGCCTTCCCTGACTATTCTGTTACAATCTCTTCTCCCTCTTCTAATCTCCCATGGCACTTGGCTGTACCATTCATTTAACACTCCCTACAAATTGCCTTAAGTGTTTCAGCCATTGACATGTCTCTATCTTGTCTCCACAACCAGATCATAAGATTCCTGAGGGAAGGAACAATGTCTAAGACTTCTTCACATCCCTATAGCATGTTCTTCTCATTTATTCATTGCCTATGTACTGAACATCTCTATATCCTTAAGAAATGGGATAAGGGGGCAGCTGGGTAGCTCAGTGGATTGAGAGCCAGGCCTAGAGACGGGAGGTCCTAGGTTCAAATCTGGCCTCAGACACTTCCTAGCTGTGTGACCCTGAGCAAGTCACTTGACCCCCATTTCCTAGCCCTTTCCACTCTTCTGCCTTGGAACCAATACCCAGTATTGACTCCAAGATGGAAGGTAAGGGTTTAAAAAAAAAAAGAAATGGCATATACAAAGGTTTAAAAGTGTGAAAAATTGAGGGTATTAGGACAGCAAGCAGCTAATACAGATCTGTGCCCTAAAGAAGTTTATAATCTAGTAGAGGAGACACATGTGGACAAATATACAAGACCCCCAAATCATTAGTGCCACAAATTATACAGTTTCAACAAAAAGGGTGAGTGACTTCTATGTGCAGAATACTATTTGGCACTCTCTAGAGAAGATCAAGGATTAAAGAAGACAGTCCTGGACCTGGTAGAGCTCCTAATCTAGATGAGGAATATGAAACATGTGCCAATAACTATTATACAAAATGGTGCCTGAGAGCCAAAGACTAGTCACTATTGTTCTCTGAATAAGTATCCTTTACCTAAGCCATGGAATGCCATCATTCCAAGCTCTACCAAGCAGGATCCTACTCATCATTCAAGGTTCAGCTCAAAAGCTACCCTGGAGTCAGAGTTCCCTGGTCTCCCCCTAGCCAAAAATGATCTTTTCCTTCTTGCACACAATGATCATTCTTGATAAGGTAGGGGATTGGAAGGTGGTGGTGGAAAGGTGTGACAAAAAGAGGAAGTAGAATTGGGGGAACTTCATGATAGAAGTAACATTTGAGCTGGTCCTTAAAGGATGAGTAAGATTTAACAGGCAGAGATGGGAGGGATAGGAGGAATGGAGGGGATCAGAATGGCATTTCAGCCATAAAGAACATACAAAAAGCTATGAGAACACAAAGGAAAGGAATAGTAGAGCCAATAATAAAATACAGTATTCTACTAGCAATAGAAAGCCACCAGATGTTTTTTGAGTAGGGACTATAATCCAAGTCACACTTAAAAGGCAGCTGATGGGACAGTGGATAGAGTGCTGGGCCTGAACCCTGGATAAGTCACTTATCATCTAACTGCCTCAGTTTCCTTGTCTGTAAAGTAGGGATGATAATAGCCTATGTCTCCCGGGATTGTTTTGAGGATCAAATGAGATAATAATTGTAAAGTACTTAGCCCTATGTATGGTACATAGTAAGCACTATATAAATGCTAGCTTTTATTAATTTTTTTCTAATTATGTGTAAGAATAATTTTCAACATTCATTTTTTTAAATTTTAGCTTCAAATTCTCTTGTCTTTCTCCCCTCTGCCCTCCCTAAGATAGCAAATAATTTTATATAAGTTATATATATGCAGTAATGCAAAATATATTTCCATACTAGACATGGTATGAAAGAAAACAGAACTTTCCCACACATAAAAAAACCCTGAAAACCAAGAAAAATAAAGAAAACTTTTTAAAAGTATGCTTTGATCTGTATTCAGACTCTGTGAATTCTATCTCTGGAGGTAGATAGAATTTTTCATTATAAATCCTTTGGAATTGTATTGGTTAGCTATTATTATTAAGAGTTAATTTACAGAACCCTGTGGAATTGTGAATAGGCAACTGGAGGGATGTGGGGGGAGGGGAGGGAAAGAGCATGAATCTTGTAATCATGGAAAAATATTCTATATTAAATAAAAATGTTCAAATTAAATTAAATTAATTAATTTTTTAAAAAGTTAATTTGTTGGCTGATAATGCATGTATAATCCAGATCAAATCTTCTGCCAGCCCTGGGAGGGGGGAGGAAAGAGAGGGAGGGAGGAAGGAAGGGAGGGAAAGAAATAAGTTTGATCATATAACATATGAAAACTTATATGAAAAAAAAATTTAATAAAAAAATTAATTTGCAGGGGTAGCTAGGTGGCTTAGTGGATAGAGAACCAGACCTGGAGATGGAAGGTCCTGGATTTAAATATGGATTCATATACTTCCTATCTATCTGACCCTGGGCAAGTCACTCAGCCCCAATTTCCTAGTTTTTTCCTCTTTTCTCTCTTAGAATTTGTACTAATACAGACAATAACGTGTTTTTAACTTCATTTTTGTTTTTCTTTATTCAAAGTTATTTTATTTTCCCAATTACATGTAATAACAATTTTCAACATACTGTTTTCCAAAATTATAAGCTCTAAATTGTCTCCCTTCCCTCCCTGCTCCCAAAGATAGTAAGCAGTTTGATTTGGGTTATACATGTACATATACATATACCATGCAAAACATACCCATTTAGGAGGTATGCTATAGTCTAATAAAGGGAGCCAGGAAGCTTATTTACAATGGTGGAAGAAGAGAAAAGTGGAAATAACAGAATTGAGAATCCATATGAAGGAAGAAATGACAGAACATGGTAAAGGACAGCTATAAAGAAAGAGGAAGAGGGAGGAGTCAAAGTTGATTCCCAGGTTTCTTGTCTGGGTGATTAGGAGAATAATGTCAATTTATAGAAATAAGGAAATGAGAAGGAATAGTAGGCACTGGGAAAAAAAAGTTTGATTTGATTAGACAAATCCACTGTATGTCCTGTGTGTGTGTGTGTGTGTGTGTAAATATTTTCCTTCTCTTCAGTCTAACAGCAGGGCTTAAAGAAGGTTGTTGGATTTCAAGTTTCCTAATTCAACACATGTAGTGTCTGAAGGGGATGGAGGTGAGTGCTTGAGGAGGTGAGAAAGAGGAGGGTTAAGATTTCAAATGTCATTCCCAGCCACAGTCATGAGGGGAAGTGGAGACACTTACATGCTGTACCCAGACACCGGTACATTGTTATAGATACATGTCCACTTTTTGGTTTGGTCTTGCATCCTAAGTTAAAATAAATGAAACAAGGCCATGAAATATGTCACAGAACCACAGAATTTAGATTTGGAAGGAGACCTCATTAGCCATCATCCAACCCATATAGGAATGCCCACTATAAAATACTTGACAAGGGTCTCTGCTTGAAAATTTCCAATGAGGGAGATCCCACCATTTCTTTGAGACAGTTTATTCCACTTCTGGACAGCTCTAACTGGTAAGGAAGTTTTTCCTGATATGAAGCTTCAATTTGTCACTTTGTTTCTTTCAACCACCTCTAGGACCAGACTTAACTCTAATTCTTCTATACGACAGCCCTTCAAATACTTAAAGATGGAATAATCTTATTTGTACTGGAAACTTAAAACAATCTTTCCTCCCAGAGACAGAAGGAACATTACAGATGACCTAGTTCAAACCCTTACTTTATAAATTATTAAAAACTGAGGGCCAGGGGGCAGCTGGGTGGCTCAGTGGATTGAGAGCCAGGCCTAGAGATGGGAGGTCCTAGGTTCAAAAATCTGGCCTCAGCCACTTCCCAGCTGTGTGACCCTGGGCAAGTCACTTGACCCCCACTGCCTACCCTTACCACTCTTCTGCCTTGGAGTCAATAAGATGGAAGGTAAGGATTTAAATTTAAAAAAAAAACAAACAAAACGGAGGGCCAGAGAGATGAAGGGATTTGGCCCAAGTCATACAACTAATTAGTGTCAGAGCTCCTAATAGCATGTATTCCTACTCTTTCTTCTACACCTTTATATTTCTAAAGATCCTCCAGTCTCCAGTATGTGGATGTATGTTCCCTGATAGCAAATTACTATTGATTTCATTGTTCAAAGTTGGTTTATGGATTATCCAAGTACTTTCTTTTCCTTCTAGCTCCTGGCATTTGACTTTTGGCCAGTTCATTGATTTATTAGAATCTTCACCAATAGGGGGCAGCTGGGTAGCTCAGTGGATTGAGAGCCAGAACCAGAGATGGGAGGTCCTAGGGCAGACCTCAGACACCTCCTAGCTGTGTGACCCTGGGCAAGTCACTTAACCCCCATTGCCTAGCCCTTACCAATCTTCTGCCTTGGAGTCAATACTGCAAGGCGAAGGTAAGGGTTTAAAAAAAAAAATCTTCACCAATAGATAAGGGAGAAATGGATCTTAAATTTGTTAATTGTGCTACTTTTGAAAACAAAGTGAGTGGGGAGGCCATTGATTTTTAATTAATAAGTATTAGTTTAAGGAATCATTGATGGATTTCCTTTATTAAATGTTATGCTATTATGGCAGATTGCTCTGGGTGTGTGGTTGTGTAGTTGTGTGTGTGTGAGAGAGACAGCCCCATTGTAACATCTCACTCAGTATTAAGTTTTGCCCTTACCAAAATGATAACTTCAGTGGCTTCAAGGGGGTGTTTTAATGAAGGCGAAGAACAGAAAGAGTCCTAGGGTGGAAAATAAGGGGAGGCTATGAGAACTTAAGTAGGGTCAAAACCTAGTCATTCCCTTTTCCAAGATGGTCACTCCTCTCTCCGCCTCTCGAACATGGAGGCTATTTCCGGTGGCATAGAAGCCAAAATGCTTTCTGACTCAAATCAAAATGGCATCCAAAGTTTGAACTAGGATGGAGCAGGTCGACTTTTTCCCCCCTTAGTTAAATCGGCTTTTTTACTTGGGGCTTTGGCTGGTCGGGCGAAGGGGGCGGGGCCCAGGCTGCCCAAAGTCAAGATGGCAGGCCACTCCCATTTGTGTGGATGAAGGCAAAGCTCGCGCCGCTGGTCTCTGCCAGGCTGCCCTCTTCAAAAACGGCCGCCGATCCCTATATAGCGGGCGACGGGAAGCCTTCCGTTCGACTTCCGCTTTCCCTCAGTAGACATGGCGCTGGCCAGCGTGTTGGAGAGGCCTCTGCCTGTGAATGGTGTCGGGTTTTTCGGGCTCGGGGGTCGCTCAGACCTGCTGGATCTGGGTCCTGGAAGTCCCGGGGATGGACTGTCCTTGGCGGCTCCGGGCTGGGGCGCCCCAGACGAACCGGGGATCGAGCTTCTTCACGGAACTACCACTCTGGCCTTCAAGGTGTTGCAACCGGGCCTGGGCCCAACCCCCGAGCCCCCTCCTCCTCTCCTCCTGGGCCCTTTGCCTTCAGCTCTCAGGCTACGGAGACCCTGTTGGCTGCGGTCCGACTCTTTTGGTTTCCTTTGATAGAAGTCGGCCCCTCCTGGCTCTCTCTCCGGGTCTGAGCCGACGAGTTGGGGCCTGCGACGGTGCCGTTGCTGGTGACGCCCGGGCCGACCTGGGAGGGTGGGGACGTGGTGGAGGATGGGGAGACCACGGGGGTACGCGATGTGGGGCAATTGGGGCCGGGAAAGGCTGCGTGCAGCCCAGAAGGCCCTGGAATCTCCAAAGTGCTATGTCACTGTGCTGAGGGGGAGTGCCCCAGAGCTTGGAGTCAGGAGATCTGCCCCTGGTCGGAGCTCTGTGGATAACAGTTGTGTAGCCTTAAGCAAAGCAGTCCACAGCTCTGAGCCTTGGGGCCCCTTAACTTTAAAGTGAGACTAAAACCTGGTGTGGGCCAATAAGCTAATCCTCTTTGGAAGGCCGGCAGGGAGGGTGAAGCTGATTCAAGCCCCCTAGGATGCTTAGCGTTGCCAGAGCCCCAGAGGTGTGACTTGTCCAAGGTCTTTCAACTAGGCAAAGACTGAAGTAGGATTTTAGACTGGCTGGATCCAGGGAGCCACAGGACTTCTCTAATCTGGCCTTTAAAATTATAGGAGGGAAAATGCTCTTTGGGTGAAGTCCTGAGGGGGACCAGAAAGTGACTAGGGGAAATATACATGTGGAACCTGACATTGGCTTTGTGTCTCCCCTTTTCTCTCTCTATCCAGTTTCGGCATGGCGTGATTGTTGCAGTGGACTCACGCGCCACAGCTGGTGCTTATATTGCTTCCCAGACAGTAAAGAAGGTGATCGAGATCAACCCTTACCTGCTAGGCACCATGGCTGGGGGAGCTGCAGATTGCAGCTTCTGGGAGCGCCTACTAGCCCGGCAGTGCCGCATCTATGAGCTCCGAAACAAGGAGCGGATCTCTGTGGCTGCTGCCTCGAAGCTGCTTGCCAACATGGTCTATCAGTACAAAGGCATGGGGCTGTCCATGGGTACCATGATTTGTGGCTGGGATAAGAGAGGGCCTGGTGAGTCCTGTTTCTACCTTGTCTCTGAGGAGGGACAAATAACAGAGAGCATGATACAATTGCTAGGAAGGGCTATGTTGATGGCTCTCTTGACCTACCTGGTTTGGCTTTGTCTTCAGGCTAAAAGCCTCTGGAGGATGTTTTGTTCACTTAGTTTTCAAAAAAGATACCACAACAAACTTAATGTTTAATAACCCTATCTGGAAGGTTTCCCTTTCTGACAAAACTTTCTGGTATCCATTCTTTTCCTTACTTTAGAAGAGATGGAGAACAGAAGGCTTTATTCCTTTTACCTAGCCTAGGCAGACTTTTTGGAAATTCTGGGCTTTGCACTGTTGAATGCTGAGTTGGAGTGAGCAAAGTTAATCCAGATTTGGGCAAAGGAGGTCAGTATAAAAGAGAATGCTGGGAATGAAGCTAAATGGCTAGGGTGATGCAACTCCCCCTTTTCCCTCTGACTCCATTCCAGCCAATCTCTCCTCTGAACTCCTGTGGTATTGGAAGTGCAAAATTGTGAGATGGCCTTTAATTTGTACTAAGATGAAGAAGTATTCTCTTAATTGTTTCATGTCTCCTCAACAAGTTTATTAAACTCCCTAAGGACAATGTGACCTTATTTTGTCTGCCTCTTAGCACATGTAATGTGGTGCCCAGTATAAAGTGTTCACTGATTAAATGCCACCAGTTGGTTGATTTAAGTGGAGAGAGCAGGCCAGGACAAATTTCTTGATAGGAAGGAATGGTTTCATATAGATTTGATGTTTTAAATGTGACTCCCTTCAATTCGCCTCATTTTTCAAAATATTTTTAATTCTTTTTAACTCTTCCCTTCTGTCTTAGTGTCAATTCAAAGACAGAAGATTGGCAAGAGCCAGGCAATGGAGTAACTTCCATTTTGGCTTGCCCAGAATCATGCAACTAGGCAGTTTCTAAAGTCATATTTGAACTCAGGTTCTCCCAAATCCAGGCCTAGTAACTCTCCACTGTGCCACCTAGCTGCCCCTGAGAAGTATATTGTTTCGGTTAGTCTTTGTTATCATTATGGGATGGTTAACTGGGAGCTTGCATCTGAATGCTTTGGTAGAGTGTGTGAGGAGGTGGTATTGTCTTAACAAGTCTATAAACTGGCTAACTTGCTTTTACCTCTTCTAGGCCTGTACTATGTGGACAGTGAGGGAAACCGTATCTCTGGAGTCACCTTTTCTGTGGGTTCTGGTTCTGTCTACGCTTATGGGGTTATGGACCGGGGCTACTCATTTGATCTAAGCGTGGAAGATGCCTATGACCTGGCCCGGAGAGCCATCTACCAGGCTACCTATCGGGATGCCTACTCAGGAGGTGTGGTCAACCTTTACCATGTCCGAGAAGATGGCTGGATCCGTGTCTCCAGTGACAATGTAGCTGATCTGAATGACAAGTATCGGGGAACCAGCCTCTGAAATAGGTCAAGGGGTGGCTTTTTGGTTTCTTGGGGTGACTAATATTTGATGCCAGGGATGTAGAATTCACCATCCAGAACTGGAAAGCAACCTTGTTGTTTTTCCTGCCTAGGACTTGATTATTTTTTAAAGCAACTCTTCACTGATCGCTGTATGTTACTGATTTGTTAATAAGCTGCTGTTGAAACAAATGTTCATTTTACTTTGTTGTTAACATTATACAACTCAACCCCAGCTAGTGTTGTGTCTTTTGTCCACGCCATCCCTCCTTCATGCACTTTATAGTCAAATAAGCCAGGACAGTGGGAGGGATGCACTGTAATTACAGGAAACAGTGGTGTGAAGACTTTGTCTGGTGAATACATTAATGTGCCTGCTCAGGAGGTTAATAACAAAGGTAAAGGAGAAAGAGGCAGGGAGGAGGGGAAAGACGCTACCCTGGTGCAGTTTGTAAAGAGATGAAAAGTTGATGAGGTGGAAAGATGCACAAGAGGCTGTGCCAGGCAGGGCAGCAGAGGAGAAGGCTTTCACCTGGGATTGGAGAGGGGAAGCTGGAACTACAAGTACAGGGGAAATGAAAGGCAGGGGGGAGTGTTCTTGGGTTTTTGAAAGAGGGAAGGGCTTAGGTTTGGACCCTGGAGAGGGAGAGTTTAAAGTATGAGTGTGACCCCCAGACCCCCTCGCTTGCTTGCTAGTGTACTGCTACTCTAATTGGTAGCTATCCTAGCCTGGGAATGGGGTGGGATGGGGCCCATGTAAAGTTGCTAATGTAGCATTTGTGGGGGGGAAGAGGCCCCACTTTGAGCAGAGATGGCTGATTTATCACACTGAGCGCTGAGGGGGTCCCCAAGCTATGGTGGCAGCAGATGGCAAGGCCTTCTGTTAGGGAAGATAGAGGAGGTGTTTGAAGGGAGAAACCATAAAAAATAGGAGAGGAGGGAACCAGTTTAGGGTCTGATGCATAATCTTCTCTTGGCTATGCTGGGGTGGACCAAAAAGGCATCAGCAGCCCAGTATCTAGGTTTAGATGGCAGGGAGGAAAAAAGCAGTCCTTAAGAATGCTAACATGGGTATCATTAATCCAAAAGGAAGGCTCCTAGAAGAAAAGAGTAATAAGGCCTCCATCTATCCACACTGCGGTTGCTTCCTCTCCCCTTGTTGCTCTTTCCCTCCCTCCTCCTCTCCTTTTCCTTCACCCTGTGTAGTCTCTGTATTGATTGATGAGGGCTGTCCGCCAGGAACTGATCAAGGCTTGTTAATTGCATTTGTCAAATGCAAGGAAATTGGGAATTAGTGAGATCGGGAGAAGTGAGTTTGGAAAACAAACGACTGGTGCTAAAGGAGATTCATCTTGATGAAAAGTGCCTGAGGAACCCCTCTCTGCAGGGGAACTGTTAGGATGGGCCTGGAGTAACTCTATAGCTACTCTTGGCAGGAGATGTATCCTAGGGTTCTGTGGGCTTGGAGAAACAGCAAATTATTGGCTATGGCTCAAGGCACATTTCCATTCATCTTCTTTTGGGGTGGTAAGGGTAGGATTATACCTGGCTGACTGTAGAAAGGATAAAGAAGAAAATACTCCCCCCTTGAGCTTAGGAAGGAGAATGTTGAAAATCAGCTAGGTCTCTCCAGATACTTAGGTCTAGAGATGAATAGAAAAAAATGGAGAGACTCCTGGGTCCCAAAGAGTTCTCTGATTGTATTTATTCTGTTCTTAGTGAGTCTGCAGGGGATCCTGGAAGACGTCAAAGTACCAAGAGTTTGGGGGTCCTTCATTCTTAATTTTAAAGCAAAATACCAGCACCATGGTATACTGATTTTTTAAAATCACAGGTTAATTCTATTTCACTACAAGTTGTGTTTTTTTTTTACATTGCAAGGTTTTAAAATTACTTGAAATATTTAGTGGGTAATAAAGAAATGGTATAGTACCTGTCTTGTCTTTCCCTTAGTCCTGGCTTTTGTGACTACAGTAGAAGTACAGCCTGACTGCCCTCTAGGCTAAACTAGGAAACTGTAAGTGGAGAGGTATCTAGGTTAACCCCATTGTTTGGTGAGAGACACCAATGGGCACATGCCTATTAGATAAACTGGTACCATAAAGTCTTGGGGTTTGAGGCTGGAAAGCCAAGTCCAAAGTCCAAAATTCTTTTCTGAAATGTCCCTATTTCTTGCCATTCCATATTTGTACATAGAAGTAGAGGTGGTAGTGGATTTGTAGTGGGGAATCTGAAAGGAGGCACAAAGACTTCTCAATATATGCTGATATTTTGCTGTGCGTGTACTTGGGGAGAGTCATCTCTGGCAGCGATGTGCTATGTCTCAGTTTGCATGGGGATGATGGATGCTGCTCAGCTCTTGGGTAATGTTGTTGGATGGAACGTACCAGTTCAGGGACTCCCATCAGATTCATTTCCCAGTGCAGCCCTCTTGACAAAGGATGATGGAAAGGAAATTGCCTTAAATAGCTGGAAGATTAATTTCTCACTGTGTTCCCAGGCGGCCCAGTGACTGGGCTCATCAAACGACAACTGACAACTTTCCCTCCCTCCACTGGTTCAGTAACACCAAACCCTAGCTCCTCAGGGCACATAATGGGGCCAGTCTCATTAGGCAGGGAGCAGAGTGAGCCTGGAAGTTCTTTACCCTTCTCTTCCTTGGAGGAAAGACTAGGGAGGAGAGAGAATGCTGAAGAAGCTAAATAGAGTAACCATCTATATCAGTTTAGGCCTAGCATCAAAGGCTAGAAGGAAAAGAGTAACACTGCAGGATATTTGTGGGAAGTTCAGGAAGGTGGGGAGGGGACCAATATAGTGAAAGCAAGGACAGACATATATTAGTTACTATTTTTTCTTTGGGCAAAACTAGGCAGGCAGTATTTTAATATCCTCAGTTAGCAAAGAAACCTCTCAAAACCATTTGGATGGTGGGAGGTCACACTGAGGGGGACATGGTGTGGAAAAAAGGAATTTATTTCAGTTAAGGGTTCCACAGGATCTGTTAGGGTAGAGGAGTGAGAGGAGGGATAGAGAGGAAGTGGGGTCACAGCCTGAGAAAGGTAGAAGAAAATTATTTTGAGGTAGAGGTGGACAGTGGGATGGGGAGTGAAGGGAATGACTGGCTGTCCCTCTTCTGGGGAACAGTGGAAATGAGCACAATTCTGCCATTGAGCAGCAGTTATCAAAAAATGTTAAGTTCTTTTTCTCTTTTCCCTAACCCAACAAATATTACGACAAGGCATATCTGCCGCTTCCCCCCAACCCCCCTTTTTCTTTTATCTAGTTTCCCCTCAGGAAGCAGGGATTTTGATGGGAAAGGTTTAATTATAGAGGCCAGGAGGAGGGAGCAAACAGCAGTCAGATCTGTGCTGGATCAGCGACTGCCTAACCCCTCCTGCCAGGTCCAGGACCCTTTCTCTCCTCCCCCACCCAGTCAGGTGGGCTTGTCCATGTCACTACATCCCTCTCTCTTTTTTAGCTAATATTGGCCTCTGAGCCAAGCTCTCACTTCCTGGGGCTATGCCTCCTTGAAGCATTTCAGTGAAAGCCATTTCTAAAATGTTCTGTTTGCAATTGTTAGTGGGTCAAGCAGAAGAAATTCTAGCTATGTCAGCTTCTTGGATTTATTTAATCCAACTTGTTTCTCCCTGAAGCTTTTGCCCTGCCAAGTTAAGTGCCAAACAAAAATTGGTACTTAACCCTTTGTAATTCAATTGAACTGTAAATATCATTGGAGATTTGCCTTACTTTTAATAGGAAACATTATCATGGTCCATCTTTTTCATTGGTTCACCTTGGATTTTTCCCTTCTCTCTCCCTCTTTGTGTTCTCTCATGCTCTCTTTCATTTTGTAAAATTCCCTTTTCTTCTGCAGAATTTAAATAAAAACCAATCAATCAATAAAGCAAGTGCAGCTTATGGTCTTTGTAACCAGAAAAGGTTATTGCCAGCTGTGTAGCACCTGAAAATCAGAGACTATGGAGGGAAACAGATGGAGTAGGAGAGATCAAACAACAGAGAGATCTGGAGAAAAATGATGAGACAGGGAGAGATATAGAGAGAATGAAATAGGAAAAAACAGGCAGACAGTGAGTCTGACAACTGACTAGAAAGGGAGCCATGAAGACAAAAAGATGGTTGAAGACATTGATGGACATGGCAGAACTGTGTGAAAGAGAGGGAGCCTGCCAGGAGGAGGAAAAGGAGACTGAGAAGGACAGTAGACACTGAAATAGGCAGGCAGGAAGCAGCCAGAAGCCAATGGATAGTGAAACATGTTTCCCTTGAGAGATCATTTTTCCTGTTATCCCTGATGATCCTGTGCCTCCCTCTGTGCCATCTCTGCAAGGAAAGAGTGGATAGATTTGAGCTCTCCCAAAACCATTTTGTCTAATCTTACTGTGTGTCCTATAGAATAAAATAGGAAGCCTCTTCCTTTCCAAATAAGGGTCAAATTGTATAGTAAACAGTATCCTCTATCCAGGATTTTCACATTTTAGGCTTAATTCTATGGGCATGGGGACAAGGAATTGATAAGTATGACCTGACCTCAAAGCTTTCTCTTTTTTTTTCCTGCATTCCCATCCCATTTCCTCCAAATCTGAGATGTCACAGGGGAAGGGAAGTGTGGAGTTCACAACTGGAAATTATTGTATCTATTGGAAATGGAGTATTGTGATGGGCATGCCCCATGTGCCTTGCCAAGAGGGGAAGAATGGGAATTATTGGTGTGGTCAAGAGGCAAGGCATATGGGGGTAACTTGTGTGAAAGTGAGAAGAGAAAGCTGTTAATTAAGGGAGTATGGTCTGAGCCCTACCACAGGTGGCTTTTCTGCCTTCCTCCAGTTAGGTCACTACCCAGGGGACTTTAGAGAATTTTGTGCTCCTCCGTGTATCCCAGCTATGGCATGATACACGCATCCTTTCATTTACTGCTGCTTATTTCTTAGGTACTGGCATAAAGTGTTGTCTGATCATCAAACTACTCCAAACACTGGGGTTGTGTAGGAGGACTGGTAATCACCCAGTCTCCCTTGGGTCTTGAAGCTTACTTGTATATTTTCTTTTTAGGAAAAGAAGGCACTGAGGCATTTACATCCAGATCCAGCATCACTCTAAATTTGAGAACACTTTTCTTTCTTTTTTTAAACCCTTACCTTCCATCTTGGAGTCAATACTGTGTATTGGCTCCAAGGCAGAAGAGTGGTAAGGGCTAGGCAATGGGGGTCAAGTGACTTGCCCAGGGTCACCCAGGTGGGAAGTATCTGAGGCTAGATTTGAACCTAGGACCTCCAGTCTCTGGGCCTGGCTCTCAATCTACTGAGCTACCTAGCTGCCCCCTTTGTGAACACTTTTCAAAGGGGAAAGCATCCATGTTTGTGATTCAGAGTTTGAGTCTAACAATCCCCAGTTCCTTTGCTAAGTGACAGTTATATTTCAAATATTTTATTGTGGTCTTCGTGCAACATCAGAAAGGACCTGTTGATTACTCTTTCTTTGTTCCATGTGTGCATGTCTTGTCACCCAGTCAGAAAATAAACATTTTGGGGGCAGCTGGGTGGCTCACAGTGGATTGACAGTCAGGCCCAGAGATGGGAGGTCCCGGGTTCAAATTTGACCTTAGACACTTCCTAGTTGTGTGACCCTAGGCAAGTCACTTAACCCACATTGCCTAGCCCTTACCACTCTTTTGCCTTATGCTAGGGGTAAAAATTATGGTTGGATTGACTATTTAAGAGTATGATCACCAAGAATTTAATTACTAAATTCCAAAGAATTACTAAAGTCAGAATGGCTTTTATGGTAGTTTTATTTACAAATAAAGAGAAAGAAAGTAAGGCGAATGAGAGAGCGAGCTAGCTGTTCTGGCCTGGGGTGAACCAGGCAGGGATTCAGAAGCCCCAGCAAGGGGGTGCCCAGAGGATTAATTTAACAAGGCTTCCAGCCTCTCCCAACACAAGGGGCCTCTCCAGAGACTGGTGCCTCCAGAAAAGCCAAGGAAAGGGAGTCAGCCCTTTTCTCACCCAGTGTCAGTCCAAAGGGAAGCAGTCTGAGGTCTCAAGCTCCAGCTCCTCCAAGGCCAAGTTCAAATGCCAGGACCCCTCACAGGAAGTGACCGCCAAATTTAAAGGCAGTTCTTTTGCGTGGTCCACCTTTACATGTGCCAATGGTAGCTTAAATTTGACTTTGGACTGCCCCGGGTCACAGACACCCCTCCCCCTAAAAATCTAAAGAATAAGTAGGGTGGGGTTAATCCCATCTTCACACTTAGAACCAATACCTAGGATTGATTCTTAGAGGGAAGGGAAGGGTTTAAACGAGAAAAGGAAAGGAAAGAAAAGAAACACTTTATTTTTTCTTAAACTTAAATTTCTTTTTAACAACATGTGGAGGGGGCAGCTGGGTAGCTCAGTGGATGGAGAGCCAGGCCTAGAGATGGGATAGTCCTAGGTTCAAATCTGGCCTCAGACACTTCCCAGCTGTGTGACCCTGGGCAAGTCACTTGACCCCCATTGCCTAGCCCTTACCACTCTTCTGCCTTGGAGCCAATACACAGTAGTGACTCCAAGATGGAAGGTAAGGGTTTAAAATATATATATATATATATAAGTAAATAAATAAACAACATGTGGAAACAATTTTTGACAATTATTATTAGTAGACATTTTGCAACTCAGATTCTCTTCCTCCCTCTGCCCCCTCACCCACCCTGAAGCAGTAAATAGTTTGATATAGATTATACCAGTGCTGTCATAGAACTTATGCTTCCATATTCCTCATGCTGTGATAGAAGATATATAACATATATACAAATTTTAAAACTCATGCAGAAAATAAAATGTGAAATGGCCCCCTTTGATCTTCCATCAGACTCCCAATAGTTCCTTCTTTAGCTGGGGATAGTATTTTTCCTCATGATTTCCTTGGGTTTATCTTGGAACTTTGCTTTGCTGATAATAGTTTAGTCCTTCACAGTCAATCATCATACACTATTTCTGTTAATGTATACAGTGTTCTTCTGGTTCTCATTTCACTTTGCATCAGTTCATATAAGTCTTTCCAGGTTTTTCTGCTCATCATTTCTTCTGGTGAAATAATAAGCACTCTAAAGACAGAGACTGCATCTTCTACTTCCCTATTAAATGGGATAATATTTGTAAAGCCCTTAGTACAGTGCCTGGCACATAGCAGAGGCTTAATAAATGATAGTCCCTTCCCCTTCTGTCTCCCACAATGCCTACACAATGTTAGTGGTACACAGATGCTTTAAAAATTCTAATAGGGATTCTCAGTCTTTTCAGAGCAATTCCCTATTACTATTTGATTTCATGACCTTATACTTTCTACCTCCTAAAAGTATTGTGGAACCTGCTTAAAAAAGAAAGAAAAAGTTGAAGGAGCATCGAGGTGGCACAATAGATAGAGCACCAGGTCTGGACTTGGGAAGACCTGGGTTCAAATATGACCTCAGGCACTTTCTAGCTTTGTGACCCTGGTTAAATCACTTACCCACAATTGTTTGCTTAGCTGGGATTTCTGCAGTTGTTATTCTGCTCTCCATGTATCTCTTGAATGGTTGCTATTCGAGGAACAAGCTTGTCCTCACACAAAACAGAAATGAGCTCCTGAAGCTTTGAGCTCTGGAGGGCTGGCACTCGTGGAATGTTGTTTTTTTGTTTTATTTTGTTTTTCTTGTAGATTCATGAGGAGAGCGCCTGGCTGGCAGACAAACCAGGAGCCTGGGAATCTGGATTCTCCCTCACGTGCAGGCAGATTAATGCTTGATGTCAAAAGCATCAGGGAATCTTGAGCCCCCAAACTAACTGATCTTTGACAAACTACTTTCTTTGTGCTTCATTCAGCTTCCTTCTCTGTTTGAAAAGACCATCGCTTGCCTCTTTCCCATGAATGCAATGGAATATTTCATTTCTTGGCTTAGTTACTCCTGGAACTTCTTTTACTAGTGCAAACAGGCAACTTCTCCGCCACCTACACACTCTTTTTAGTGTTGATTGGAACCCTGAAAGTGACTTGTCTTCACTTCATTCTACAGCTAGTATCTGTCAAAGGCAGAAACTTGAACCTAGGCCTTCCCAGCCACTGGAAAAGATTTTAAAGTCCTTTTGTGCCTATGCATTTTACTGTTTGAGAGCAGCCAGCACATTACCATTAGAGAATCCAGAATGGAAAGAAACCTTGAGAAATCTAATCCATTCATAGGCAACAAACATTAAGGGTTCCTGGTGTTCAAAACTCTGTGGTAGGTGCTGAGGAATATACACATTTTAGAGGAGTGATGGTACTTGTCTTCATGGAGCTTAAGTCCATGCCCTTGCTTCCAGGAAGGGCTTTATTTACATCTAGAACAGATGGGTATCTATCCTATTCTTAAATACCTTCAGGAAAAGAGATTTCCCCACTCTTCATTGGATGCTATTAGTATTTAACTGCTCTTTGATAGCAGAAGTTTTTCATTTTATTTAATCTAATATCTTACTGCAGTTTAAGCTCTTATCATTGATTTTGTTCAATCAATAGCCTTTCTTACCTTGCTTCCTTGCTTTCTTCTTTCCTTAGAAACCTGCTTTTTTCTCTCTTTCCCCTGCAATACCCTTCATAAGAACACTACTCTCTGACCCTTCCTATCTCTCCAAATTCCAGATCTCATCTGATTCCTCCCATGTCTTTGGGGCAGATCCCCATCAAGTTCTAGGATTCCCTCCTAGAGTTCAGTGTCTTATTGCATGATTGTCAGACTTGCCTTTTACACTAAGTAAGTTAGATTTCACTATAAAGGAAGGTCCTTTGGGATTGTACTGAAGAAGCAGCTTAAAATGAATAAACCTAGTTTATTCAAAGTCAACTAAGCAGCTTTTCTTTACCCAACAAGTCATCCATAAAGCCTGAAAATCTCAGACCTTTTGGAATAGAAATTCAGTCATTTTGAAAAGGAGAATAAGAACATTTCCTGTGATATTCTCATTATCTTAAAGGACGAAAGATCATAGCTCAGACGTTCCACCAAAGATCCCTTTTGGGTTCTGCCCAACTCTGAGATTCCAAAAGGGGAAAAAACTTGGAAAAGAAATAGCTTGGCAAACTTAAACTGTGACTTCTGCTGTCATGGGACTATAATTAAATTACATCCTAGGGATCCTTGAAACGGGGCTTATAGACCATTCTCTCTCCTAGTCACTAGAGCGAAGACAAAGCTTTTCTTAGTATATGATGTGTGAACTCATAACAAGAAAAAAGGACAAGTGAATAGCATAGCAAGGTGTAACTGATTTTAATTTTTTCTTTTCCCCTTTTCAACTTAATACTTCTTTAAGACTTATCACTTAAGTTTTAGGCATTCTGATATCTTGATATATACTACTGATTATTTTTTATTTAGAAAGCAGGTGTGTTCAACATGGCCAGATATGTTATGGGATTTAAAAAATAGTTAAATCGTGAAGAAAAAAAACCATAAAAAGTCTACAAACTGAGGGCAGTTGGGTAGCTCAGTGGATTGAGAACCAGGTCTAGAGATAGGAAGTCCTGGGTTCAAATGTGACCTCAGACACTTCCTAGTTGTGTGACTCTGGGCAAGTCACTAAACCCCCTTAGTCCTTATCACTCTTCTGTGATTCTAAGTATTGATTCTAAGATGGAAGGTAAGGTTTTTTTTTAAGTCTACAATCTTTAGAAATAAAGAAAATATAAATACCATTTAATTTAATCTAATTTAATCCTAAATGAGCAAGTCACTTAATCCCAATTGCCTAGCCCTGCTGCTCTTCTGTCTTAGAACTGATACTAAAACAGAATATAAGAGATGAAAGAAAGAAAGGAAGAAAGAAAGATAGAAAGAAATCTACATATATGGACTAGGAAGGCGTAAATGCTATTGATTCTAAAATGGAATTTTAAATTTAAATTTAATTTTCATTTAAAATGGAATTCTAAAATGTTTAAAAAAAGAATAAGTAAGATTTAGACAAATAGTAGAATACAGGGAAAAGTCTTCTAAGTAGGCATATGCAATATGTTTAAGAGAGTAGTGAGACCATCCTCACTGAATTAAAGTTAGATATGTTAAAGTATATAGATATACCTTGTCTTATTGCAGGGGTCACTTGTGCTGTGAAGATATTGTGTGATTTTGTTTGTTTTTTACAAATTGAAGGTTTGTGCAACCCTTTTGGTCAAGCAAATCTATCAGTGACATTTTTTCAACATGTGCTCATGTTGTGTCTCTCTTGTCACATTTTGGAAATTCTCACAATTTTTCAATTTTTTTTCATTTTTATTGTATTTTATACATGATATTTATATGAGCTGTGATCAGTAATATTTGATGTTACAGTTCTGATTGTTTTGGGGAACTATGAACTGACTTTTAACTTATTCAACAAACGTGTTCTTTTTTAAAAAATCCTTACCTTCAGTCAATTCCAAGACAAAAGAGTGGCAAGG
This sequence comes from Monodelphis domestica, assembly GCF_027887165.1. Classification (NCBI taxonomy): domain Eukaryota; kingdom Metazoa; phylum Chordata; class Mammalia; order Didelphimorphia; family Didelphidae; genus Monodelphis; species Monodelphis domestica. Next base: position 176,988,732 of record NC_077227.1, on the reverse strand, counting down.
GCTAGGCAAATGAAGTAAAGTGACTTGCCAGGGATCACAAAACTAGGAACTATCTGAAGTCATATTTGAACCCAGGCCCTTCTAACTCCAGTCCTGGAACTCTATCCACTGTGCTGCCCCTGTTGTATATGTTCTGACTGGACCACTTATTGCAGTCCCCCCATCTCTGTCCTCTTCTAGCCTCTCTATTCCCTGAGACTCAACAATATTGAAATTAGGCCAATTAATAACCCTACAATGTTTTTTAGGTATTCAAGTGAAAGGAAGAGGCAATGGACTTGGCACAGTTCTACAGAGAATGATAATTGGAAGTCAAACACCCTTTGATTTCCAAAGTAGGGTCTTGAACTTTTTTGTAATTTTCATTTAATTTTATTAGAAGGCTTGGAGCTATTAGTTAATCTATCTTCCAATATAGCACTGAATTGAATATATTTTTATTTTTAAAAATTTAATTAATATTAGCACTGATGAAATGATGCAAATGATCAACTAAGAGCAACAATGAGGGCTCATGTCAGTCAGCTGTCATAATTATCAAGGCAAGACTCTCCACCAGCAAAAAGATTTAAGACTCACTGAAGGCTCAAATGATGGTTAATATTTTTTAGCAATAAAGCATTTTTAAAATTCAGATATCTTTTTTTTTGGTTTATTTGTTTATTTTAAAGTATTTTTCCATGGTTACATGATTCATGTTCTTTCCCTCCCTTTTTCCCAAACCCCTGCCAGAGCTGACAAATAATTGTACTCGGCTATACACATATTATCACTCAATACTCATTTCTATATTATTCATTTTATATCTTTTTTTATACATATTGTTGTACACTGAATGGATTCTATTTTTTTTTAATTGTCAAATGTTCTATTTTTTTTAACAATATTTTATTTGGTCATTTCCAAACATTATTCATTGGAAACAAAGATCATTTTCTTTTCCTCCCCCCCACCCTTCCTTCTCCCATAGCCAATGCACGATTCCACTGGTTATCATATGTGTTCCTGTTTCTAACCCATTTCCATGTTTTTGGTATTTGCATTAGAGTGTTCATTTAGAGTCTCTCCTCAGTCCTATCACCTCCACCCCTGTAGTCAGGCAGTTGCTTTTCCTCGTTGTTTTTACTCCCACAGTTTATCCTCTGCTTATGGATAGTATTTTTTAGATCCCTGCAGATTGTTCAGGGACATTGCATTGACACTAATGGAGAAGTCCATTACATTCTATTATACCACAATGTATCAGTCTCTGTGTACAATGTTTTCCTGGTTCTGCTCCTTTCACTCTGCATCACTTCTTGGAGGTTGTTCCAGTCTCCATGGAATTCCTCTACTTTATTATTCCTTTTAGCACAATAGTATTCCATCACCAACATATACCACAATTTGTTCAGCCATTCCCCAATTGATGGGCATCCCCTCATTTTCCAATTTTTGGCCACCACAAAGAGTGCAGCTATGAATACTCTTGCACAAGTCTTTTTCCTTATTATCTCTTTGGGGTACAAACCCAGCAGTGCTATAGCTGGATCAAAGGGCAGACAGTCTTTTATCACCCTTTGGGCATAGTTCCAAATTGCCCTCCAGAATGGTTGGATCAACTCACAATTCCACCAGCAATGAATTAGTGTCCCTACTTTGCCACATCCCCTCCAGCATTCATTACTTTCCATAGCTGTCATGTTAGCCAATCTGCTAGGTGTGAGGTGATACCTCAGAGTTGTTTTGATTTGCATCTCTCTGATTATAAGAGATGTAGAGCACTTTTTCATGTGCTTATTAATAGTTTTGATTTCTTTGGCTGAGAACTGCCTGTTCACGTCCCTTGCCCATTTATCAATTGGAGAATGGCTTGATTTTTTGTACAATTGATTTAGTTCTTTGTATATTTGAGTAATTAAACCTTTGTCAGAGGTTTTTATGAAGATTGTTTCCCAATTTGTTGCTTCCCTTCTGATTTTAGTTACATTGGTTTTGTTTGTACAAAACCTTTTTAATTTGATGTATTCCAGATTATTTATTTTGCATTTTGTAACTCTTTCTAAGTCTTGCTTGGTTTTGAAATCTTTCCCTTCCCAAAGGTCTGACATGTGTACTATTCTGTGTTCGCCTAATTTTCTTATAGTTTCCTTCTTTATGTTCAAGTCATTCACCCATTTTGAATTTATCTTGGTGTAGGGTGTGAGGTGTTGATCTAAACCTAATCTTTCCCACACTGTCCTCCAATTTTCCCAGCAGTTTTTATGAAATAGTGGATTTTTGTCCCAAAAGCTGGGATCTTTGGGTTTGTCATATACTGTCTTGTTGAGGTCACTTATCCTGAGTCTATTCCACTGATCCTCCTTTCTGTCTCTTAGCCAGTACCAGATTGTTTTGGTGACTGCTGATTTATAATATAGTCTGAGATCTGGGACTGCAAGGCCCCCTTCCTTTGTATTTTTTTTTCATTATTTCCCTGGATATCCTTGATCTTTTGTTCTTCCAAATGAACTTTGTTATGTTTTTTTCTAAATCAGTAAAAAAAATTTTTGGAAGTTCCATGGGTATGGCACTAAATAGATAGATGAGTTTGGGTAGGATGGTCATTTTTATTATATTGGCTCGTCCTACCCATGAGCAGTTAATGTTTTTCCAATTGTTCAAGTCTAGTTTTAGTTGTGTGGAGAGTGTTTTGTAGTTGTGTTCATATAGTTCCTGTGTTTGTCTCGGGAGATAGATTCCTAAGTATTTTATTTTGTCTAAGGTAATTTTGAATGGGACTTCTCTTTCTAGTTCTTGCTGCTGAGCTGTGTTGTAATTATATAGAAATGCTGATGACTTATGTGGGTTTATTTTGTATCCTGCAACTTTGCTAAAGTTGTTGATTATTTCAATTAGCTTTTTGGTTGAATCTCTAGGATTCTTTAGGTAGACCATCATGTCATCTGCAAAGAGCGATAATTTCGTCTCCTCCTTGCCTATTTTAATGCCTTCAATTTCTTTTTCTTCTCTAATTGCTACTGCTAGTGTTTCTAATACAATCTCAAATAATAAAGGTGATAATGGGCATCCTTGTTTCACTCCTGATCTTAATGGGAATGGATTTAGTTTATCTCCATTGCAGATGATATTAGTTGATGGTTTTAGATATATACTGTTTATTATCTTTAGGAATGGCCCTTCTATTCCTATGCTTTCCAGTGTTTTTAATAGGAATGGGTGTTGTATTTTATCAAAGGCTTTTTCTGCATCTATTGAAATAATCATGTGATTTTTGTTGATTTGCTTGTTGATGTGGTCAATTATGTGGATGGTTTTCCTAATATTGAACCAACCCTGCATCTCTGGTATAAATCCTACTTGATCATGGTGAATGATTCTTCTGAACACTTGCTGGAGTCTTTTTGCTAGTATCCTATTTAAGATTTTTGCATCTATATTCATTAGGGAGATTGGTCTATAATTTTCTTTCTCTGTTTTTGGCCTGCCTGGCTTTGGAATTAGTACCATGTTTGTGTCATAAAAGGAATTTGGCAGAACTCCCTCTTTGCTTATTATGTCAAATAGTTTGTATTGTATTGGAGTTAGCTGTTCTTTGAATGTTTGATAGAATTCACTGGTGAATCCATCAGGCCCTGGGGATTTTTTCTTAGGATGTTCTTTGATGGCCTGTTGGATTTCTTTTTCTGATATGGGATTATTTAAGAAATCTATTTCTTCTTCTGTTAGTCTAGGCAATTTATATTTTTGTAAATATTCATCCATATCACCTAGGTTGGTATATTTATTGCCATATAGTTGGGCAAAGTAGTTTTTAATGATTGCCTTAATTTCCTCTTCATTGGAGGTGAGATCCCCCTTTTCATTCTTGATGCTATTAATTTGCCTTTCTTCTTTCCTTTTTTTAATTAGATTGACCAGTACTTTGTCTATTGTGTCTGTTTTTTCAAAGTACCAGATTCTAGTCTTATTTATTAGCTCAATAGTTCTATCACTTTCGATTTTATTAATTTCTCCCTTAATTTTTAGGATCTCTAGTTTGGTTTTCTTCTGGGGGTTTTTAATTTGTTCGTTCTCAAGTTTTTTGATTTGCATTTCCAATTCCTTGATCTCTGTCCTCCCTAATTTGTTAATATATGCACTCAGGGATATGAATTTTCCTCTAAGTACTGCCTTGGCTGCATCCCATAAGGTTTGAAAGGATGTCTCACCATTGTCATTTTCCTCAATGAAATTATTAATTGTTTCTATGATTTCTTCTCTAACTAACCAATTTTGGAGTATCATATTATTTAATTTCCAATTAATTTTTGATTTGGCTCTCCATGTACCCTTACCGATCAATATTTTTATTGCCTTGTGATCTGAAAAGGCTGCATTTATTATTTCTACTTTTCTGCATTTGAGTGCCATGTTTCTGTGACCTAGTGTATGATCTATTTTTGTGAATGTGCCATGTGGTGCTGAAAAGAAGGTGTATTCCTTTTTGTCCCTATTTATTTTTCTCCATATGTCTATTAACTCTAATTTTTCTAAGATTTCATTCACCTCTTTTACCTCTTTCTTGTTTATTTTTTGGTTTGATTTATCTAAATTTGATAGTGATTGGTTCAAGTCTCCCACTAATATGGTTTTACTGTCTATTTCCTCCTTCAATTCTCCTAGTTTCTGTATTAAAAATTTGGATGCTATACCATTAGGTGCATACATGTTGATTAGTGATATTTCCTCATTGTCTATACTCCCTTTTAACAAAATATATTTACCTTCCCTATCCCTTTTGATCAGGTCTATTTGTGCTTTGGCTTTGTCAGATATCATGATTGCAACTCCTGCCTTCTTTCTATCAGTTGAGGCCCAAAAGGTCTTACTCCAACCTTTAATTCTAACCTTGTGAGTATCGACCCGCCTTATATGTGTTTCTTGAAAGCAACAAATGGTAGGGTTTTGGGTTCTAATCCAATCTGCTATTTGTCTACGTTTTATGAGTGAGTTCATCCCATTCACATTCAAAGTTATGATTGTCACTTGTGGATTTGCTGGTATTTTGTTATCTTCCCCTAGTTCTGACCTTTATTCTTTAGCTATATCCTTTTGAACCAGTGACTTACTTTGGGTCATTCCCCCTAGTCCCCTCTCTTGATATGCTTCCCTTTCTAGCCCTCCCTTTTTATGCTCCCTTCCCCTTCCCCCTCTCCTTCCCTCCCTTTTTATACTCCTTCCCCCCCTCCCCCTCCTTAATTTTTCCTTCTTTCTTGCCCTGTTGGATAAGATAGAATTCAGGATCCCACTTGATCTAGATGTTCTTCCCTCTCAGATATGATTTCACTGAGAGTAAGGTTTAAGTAATTCCACTTCACGCTCTCTTCCTCTCCTTCTCATATGAGAGTTCTTCCCCTCCCCTTCCCATGTATAGCTTTATATGGGAAAGATTATTCTATTAAGTCCCCCCCTATTTCTTGAAGTAAATCTTAGTATTATCGATGGTTCCCCCCTCCCTTTTCCTTTCTTTGCCCCCACTTTCACCAAATCTTCTTAATGCCCCAATCTTTCCCTATGCATGTTTCTTCTAACTACTCTTATGTTGTATACAATTTTTGAGAGTTACACAAAACATTTTCCCCACATATTAATATATATAATTTGATGTAAATGTAGTCCTTATAGAAGAGAGTTTGACTTAAAGAAAAAGATAAGATTTATCTCCTTTTCCCTTTCTTTCATATTTACTTTTTCATGTTTCTCTTGCTTTCTGTGCTTGGATATCAAATTTTCCACTAAGTTCTGGTCTTTTCTTAGCAAATGCTTGGAAATCTTCTATTTTGTTGAATGCCCATACTTTTGCTGGGTAGTTGATTCTTGGTTGGAGACCCAGCTCTCTTGCCTTTCTAAATATCGTGTTCCATGCTTTGCGGTCTCTTAGTGTGTTAGCTGCTAAGTCATGTGTGATCCTTATGGGAGCCCCCCTATATCTGAAGCTCCTCTTCTTGGCTTCTTATAGGATTTTCTCCTTTTCTTGGAAGCTCTTGAATTTGGCAATTACATTCCTGGGGGTTGTCTTTTGGGTATTTAGTATAGAGGGTGTTCTATGAACCCTTTCTATTTCTATTTTGCCCCCTTGCTCCAGAACGTATGGACAATTTTCTTCAATAATCTCCTGTAGAATAACATTGAGGTTATTATTTATCTCTGTTTTTTCTGGGAGACCGATAAGTCGGAGGTTGTCTCTTCTTCCTCTGTTTTCCAAGTCTGTGAGATATTTTTTTTTCTTCTTTTCAGTGAGATATTTTATGTTTTCTTCTACTTCATTAATTTTTTGGGTTTTCTTTATTGATTCTTGCTGTTTTATGATCTCACTTTCTTCGAGTTGCTTAATTCTGGTCATTAGGGACTGGTTTTGTTTTTCAGCTTTGTCTGCCCTTCTATTGGATGCTTCCCACTCTTTCTCCAATTGTGCAGTCTTGTATATCAGACTGCTGATCTCTTTCTCCCATTTTTCTTTCCAGAAGGTTTCCATCTTTTGGGTAAGCTCCAAATTGAGATCTTCCAGAGCTTGTTGATAGTTTCCTTTTCGGGAGGCATGTTCTGATTTTTTTTTTTTTGATTTCATCCTCATTCTCTTTTTTTCCTTGGGTACTCCCACCATAAAAGTTTTCAATAGTCACCTTTTTCCCTTTCTTCCTGGAGGCTTGATTTTGGGCCATGTGAGCCATCCCTTTGGTGGTTTAATTCCACTTTCTTTTTTGGTCTGGGGTCTGGGTGATATGGGCAGGTTTTCTGTGAATTTAGGTTGCCTCAGACTAGTTCTTCCCAGCCTCCGAGGTTTCTTAGAGCGCTGGGGCCCTGATCACAGCCAAACTACCCAGGTGTTCAACTCTGCCCAGAAAATCAGCACGTGGTTCGCCCCTGGTGTTTAGCTCCGCCCAGATACTCAGAGCAACCACCCCGAGTACAGCTCCCTGGGCCCCCTGTGATCAGTGCAGGATTCTCCTGTGAAACCGCCCTGAGATGTTGTTTCCTGGCAGCCCCCAGATCCCAAGGACCCTGGAGTGCCCCCCCAGACAGAGACGTTCGCCACTCACTCGCTGTCCCAGTGAGCGCTCCGGTAGCTCACTCTGGTTTGGTGGGGGAAGTGTGTGTGGGGAAGGGCGGCTCAGTTCATGTTTCTGTGCAAGCTTTTCCTCCTTCTTATTATAGTGTGGAAATGTTCAAACCCCACGTACCTTCGCCTCTGTGGGGTACTGGGGAGTACTGGGGTGTCCTTCTGTTCCTCCAAAGGTGATTTTTATGCTCCTTTGATGTAGTCTATTTCGTTCGGTGCCAGGGAGAGGAAGCATGTGGCGTCTAGATTGCAGCCATGATTACCCGGAAATCTCTCAAATGTTCTTCCCTCCTCTGTTCGGAATATTGATGTCTCTGGCTTCTTACAAGTCTCAGCTAAAATCTCATCTTCTTCAGAAAGCCTGCTCCAACCCTTCTTAATTCCAGTTGGATCCTACTTTTTATATGTACTGGGAAACCAAAAACTTTGTGAGGCTCTCTTTATTACAACATTTTGTCAACTTGGAAAAAATGCAGAAACTAAAAACTAAAGTAGTCACAAAGACCAAACCTTTAATTATTATAAGAGACAGTGCTCAATATTCCACCGAATTCCACACAGCATCACACTTAATACCATGCAGAGCCAAAGCTCTGGGACTCTGGGACTCTGGGACCAGTATCTCTGGGAGAATGCACCTCCAAAGATGATTCCCCGAAGAGTAACAGAACTTGGAGTCTTATATATCTTTTGGGGGAACAAAGGGCAGGGAAGTATGATTAATTAGTTCTACAATGGATACTGGGAAATGAGGAGCCCAGGACTTAACAAGAAGAAGCTGATGTTTTGTACTGGATAGAAAAAGATGTTTCTGTTTCTAGCCCAGGACTGCCTGGAAGGGGGGCTCTGATTCGTGGGTTTAAACTTTTTTTATATATATTAAACCCTTACCTTCCATCTTAGAATCAATACTGGGTATTGGTTCTAAGGCACAAGAGTGGTAAGGGCTAGGCAACGGGAGTTAAGTGATTTACCCAGAGTTACAGAGCTAGAATGTGTCTGAGGTCAAATTTGAACCCAGGACCTCCCATCTCTGAGTCTGACTCTCAATCCACTGAGCCACCCAGCTGTCCCCCCTCCCCCCATAAACTTCCAAGACAAAAATGGTACCTGAGTCTTGATTGGCTACTAATGTTATCCACACTGGGATCATGACATACCATAAGGTCTATTGTTCAGTCTGGGGATAGGGTCCATCTGGGACATTCCCCAAGGTCTATTCTTAAAGGCCTGGGTCAAACTTGGATGTTCCAAAAGCACAGTTGACAATTTGCTTTATTTCACAATCTGGAACTGAACCCACAATATCTCCATGGTATGCCTATGTTAGGAAATTAGACAAGATAGGTAGGGTTAGGTCAAATCATAGATGAACTTACATTTGGATTTAATACAGTAGGCAAAACAATCATTACAGGTTTTCTAGAAAGTAGTAAAGACACGAATAGAGGGATAAGAACAGGCCCAGCAAAGATTGTGAGAAAAGTTTTCTGTTCCTGCGTCCCTTAGTTGCACATTTTGCAACACTGCCTGCCTACTGACAAGAAATAGGATCCAGTGGATTATCTCCTTTGTCATTTAAAATGATAGGACAGAAAGGGGACTCCAGGTCCTGCAACCAAATCTGTAATGGACTGGCACATCTCCCGCCGGATCTTCTCCCACAATTCCTGCTTGGGGATCTTTGCCTTGTTACCCAACTTTCCCAAGTTTTGAGAGTGGAGATGCACCAAGTTGACCAGGTGGTGACTGAGGCCTAGTTACTACTGATGAGGAAAAGTAAGAAAAAACATTTTTTTAAAGGAGAGAGATGTAAGGAGAGGAAAGGCATGGAGTTGGGGAGTGGATTATCAGGGACCCCGGCAAGAGGCGCATGGTGCTGGACGTGACAGGGCGGCCCCTAAAGGAGCCCTCTTCAGGAATGCACCTCCCGGCTGGTGCGTGTGCTCGCTGGCTGAGCTCCCCAGCTCACCACCCCGCCATCCAATCGGGGCTCTGCAGAGGGGGTGGAGGGAGGCGGGGCTTGCTGGCTCTGGGCTCCGCGAGTCCTCCTTTTTGCACACACACGAATACAAAGAGCCATACGACCTTCGGGTATCCTTTTTCCATTTTTTTCCCTCCTTAATCTTGTGTGTGTGTATCCAAAATTAAAAGAAAAAAATAGAAAGTTTTGGCAATGCTGGGGTGAGGAAATTGTTGTTAGGGGGAATTTGCTCTTTTCCCCATTTCTCTTTCTTTCTCTCTTTTCCTCTTTCTTATTCTTTCTTTTTCCTGGTGAAGGTTTTAAATATACCAGTAAATTGAGAGAAGCTGGACTACCATGTACAACTGTTTGCAGTCAAATTTGGAGGCATTTTCTCCTCTTAAACTATCACACCTTAGGGTTGAGGATTTTTTTTTTCTTGGTTGAAAGGAAGAAAAAAAATTCAGCTGAAGTATATATATATATATATGTACATGTGTAATGTATATTTTCAGTAGTTTACATATATGTAATTACATATTGTAATGTGTAATATGTAAACTACTGAATATGTAAACTACCGAAAATTATCTCAATTTCCATCCCAGGTGAAGTCAAATGCAGAAATATGAGATTCCCTAACTTCCAAAGCTGCTTGGTGTGCATCTTACACACTCCCCTGTCCCTTAACAGCAAAATTAAGTGGCAGCTGTCCCAGGCCAACATTAAAAATTACTGGGATATTTTTCTATCATTATTGAGGTACCCTTCCTTTATCTCTTGGGAAATGATGAGGTGACTGCTTCTCAGAATGGGAGTGCTGTATATGTGTTTTCTTTAAAACATTTGTTTCTCTGTGTTTTCTTAGAGCAAGAATATTTTGAGGTTCTGTGTTCTTGTGTATATATGTTCAGTCTTTGTATGTGTGCTATATGGAGAATATTTTATTTTCAGCAATGGCCATCTTTTGGTTTTATGTGTACAGATTGGCCTTAGGGAGAATACAGTTGTCTGTGTTGTGGTCCCAAGTGTAACCATAACAGGATTTCAGTAGGCACGTTAGCTAAGAAATTATATGTTCAGTATACACAGACCCTTCTGTGAGCTGGAGCATCATAAGTTGTTTTCATGTGGATGTTATGATATTATGTCTTTTCTATCCATTTTCTAAGGGGTCTGATTAGTGAGTAAATATTGGGGCAAAGAGAAGGTAACCAGTGATTCAATGGTAGTAAGCAAGCAATCGAATCTGGTTCAAAACCTTCTTTAAGGAACTGTTCTGCCTTAAGAGAAGTTTTTTCCTTTTATCATTTCTTGTTTTTAAATGTACAGCTGTGCATATTTTGGCCTTTATGTGTGGTTGCCTGGTGTGTTATGAACGGAAGTACTCTCTGGATGATTTGATGAAATGATTGTTTATAGATTGGAATTTGTTTGAAAAGCTCTGCAGTTGGCAAAGTTTCAGGAAAAGAATCCAGGCAAGTCCAATTCTGAAAAAATTCTTATATGGATGGAAGGAGGAGGAACCAAAGGCAACATAATGGGAGGGGCGAGAAATGTATTTTAGTTATGGTGTCACATTTTTGGAATGAAAATTCTTCCTTTGTTGAATATTCCCAATGAGAAGTAAGTGGATTTGGGAGGGAGGGACTGGTAAATTGCAGAATTATATTAGTATGGGAGAAAAATGCTACACAGGCCTCCTAGGTATCACAAGAACCCTATCCACATCACTCTGTGTTAGAAAAGAGGGAATAAGCAAAAAACTGCCATTGCTCCTAGTTAAGCAGTAAGGATACCTCCTGAGTCAGAGAATTCACATGCCTGAGAGGAGATACTATGTATCCTCTGGGTGATGAGGAAATTGAAATGTCACAATTGCAGTGGGAAGCCAGTAGGCAAATGCAGATATACAGAGTAGATCTCATCACAAGGAAAAAAGATATCCAAGCTCCAACTAATGGCCTCATTAATATTTAATACAGCTAAATTCCAGGAGAACCCTTGAGAATCTGGACGAGCCCCTGAAATTTATGATGGAATTTGACCCATATGACTTTGCCAAACTTCATTTTCCCATATCCTCCTGGGGGCATATCAGCATTTATTTTAATGGCATCTTGACACTGCCCCTGTCACATGGATGCCAGAATACTATTTGAAAAGCAGATCAGTGCACTAGCTTGGGCCTAAGTGTCTTAGGGAGCCACAATGCCTGTAGCTCTACTCATTACTGCCATGGCTCTTGGGATCCCGTTTGTAGTGGGAACTAAAGGGCCTGGTTACAAGAGTCTTAATTCCTTATTTGCCTTCCTTCACCTTGGCATATTGGGTCACCAAATTAAACCCAGGATTAACATTAGCTTTGTCTTGGCTTTGCATAAGGGGGATAGAAGAAAGGAGGGCTCTGCACAGCTGGGCACTTGCCCCTTGATTCATTCCAGACAACCGAAGTCTTCCAGCAGGGCCTCCCCATAAGGCTCCTTAGCCCGAAGTCGAGCTGATTGTCTAGAGATGCCAACAGTGCCCGGAGAGCTCTTCTTTGTGCTGAGGGATGCTCTCTTTGTTAGGGAATATCCAGGAGCTGGGCGATCGCATCCGTACAGGGACCCAAGTTATCTAATGGTGCTCACCAACTGCCATCCCCCTCCCTCCTTTGTGCGGGGAGCCATAGGGAACACGAGCAAGTAAACAAATACTATGATCCAAGATGGCGCCGAGCGGCCTTGAAAAAGCCATCCCTGTCGCAACCCTCCCTGAAGAGGCCCCTCCCCTCCCTGGCCGGTTGAGTGACTGTGAACCTCAGCCAACTGCGTCCCTTCCGGCCTCCTTCCTTTCCCTCCCCCGCGTCCCCAGTAACCTAACTGCCAACCAGCGGGAAACGAAGGGAGGGGCCTTCCCGCGTGCGCGCCTAGGTACACGAGCCGGCGGCAGCGGCGGCGGCGAATGGCGCGCGCCGGGCAACCCTTTAGCTCTCGGACCCAGCGCGCTCCTGGGTTAGCGTGCTCGCGCACGCAGCTTTCCCAGGCACACGCCGTGGAACACTGCGAGAGCGGGAGAGAGTTCCTCGAGGCTGGCGCTAGGAATGAGCCCTTTAGCAGAGTCTTGAACCACACTATCATCTCGCCAACCCCGCTCCTCTTTCCCGCCCCCGTGCTGAAGTCCCGCCCGCCGTCCCTGGGTCAGCCTGGCAGTGGTAGGGTTCCTGGACCCTCCCTCTCATGGCCCGACCTTCTTCTGGGGCCTTAGGCCGGCTAAGTCTATCCCTGCACCCTTCAGGCAGTTCGGCTCTTAGCCAGCTGCGCCTCCGGGCACGACGTTGTCAACCTTGACTAATATTTAATCATCTAACATTTACAGTGTCTCCCTCCGGGACGAGAGTACTAGGCGCGATGTGCTAGGAGCTAGGGTTTCCGCTCCTCTACTCATTGTACCAAAAGGCATATCGGTAGAAAAACCTCAACCCAAAATTTAGGTGAATCTGAAATTACTGTATTTTGGGAAAATGCTCGGGGTCGGTGGGTACACATTGGCGAGAGGGAGAAGGTAGTTTTGTGCTTCATGGAACTCGATATTGTATCGTGTGCTAAAAAAAAAATGCTGATTTCTCAAGTCATAATGCAACCCTTCCTCTGCCCCACAGCTCATTCTGCCTCCCAATCTGCCCCTTTGTTCTCAGTTTCCCAGGGGGTTTTTTTGTCTTTTTCCTAATTCTAAATTTCTAATTTCTAATTTTTTCCTAAATTTTAAGTTTTCTAAATTGAATTATAAAATTCAATAATTTCAATGCCATAAACATTTGTTAAGCGCTTACTACTCGCTAGGCACTAGGCTAAGGACTGGAGACACAAAAAGAGGCAGACGAAAAATCATTTTGAAGTTATTTTTTAAGCATCAGTAATCTGTATAAGTATTTTACAGTAATATTTGGTCATCTACTTGGGTGTTAGCATCGCCCTTCTGATAGAAAATGCCCTTTGAGCTGTCTTAATGTAATCTATTGAGTCATTTTGCACCTGTAAATGGAGCAGCAGCAGGAGCTCAAATGCACAATCTGTAGACTCAACTGCCTATTTGCTTATTTTAATAAGGTTTGAGGTAAATGTTCTCAGTACATTTAAGAAAGTCCATTGCCAGCTTGACCCTGAATGACTAAAGGACCCAAGATATATCATAATGGCTTGAAAACTTTTATTTTTCATAGTTTGGAGGTGAAATAATTCGTGCAGAAAATGCAGACTCAAAATGGGGAAAAAAGTGAGGGAGCTGCCAAGAGTGTGATATATTTAGTCCTAATACTAAACATGTGAATGGTGGAAAAGGATAGTTAAGGTTATGGGCAGGCACACCCAGAACCACCTTAAAAAGGATGAATTTTGTTTTACTTTTTATCTAAAATGGTATTTATGAGAAAATATCAAAACAAAACATTGAAAAATATATTGAATTTCTAATGCTTACCTACATTAGGGAAGGGATTTTCTACCTTGGGAGTTCCCTATATTGATGAAATTACAAGTCCAGATTTTTTTAAAAGAAAAAAGATTATCCCTGTTTCAGAGCTGGAGCTATGTGAAGTTTATAGATTGGAAAGAGAATTGGACTAGGAGTCAGAACGCTTGGGTTGTAGTTCTGACTGCCATTTCCTAGTTTTATTAACTTGATTAACCTCAGTTTACTCATCTATAAAAGGAGAGTAACAATATCTGCCTCAGTTACCTAACAGGGTTGTTTTTAGTATGTAGTGGGATAACCTATGTGGAAGTATATCTTGAAAGTTGTAAAATGGTATTATGCAAATATATTATTAGAGTATAAGTAGATAAAGACAAATATATGATCTTCAGGGCAATCAATTGTCTTAATTCTCTCTTTTTTCTTAAATCATTATGTCTAGGGATAGTTTGGTAGCTCAGTGGATTGAGAGCCAGGCCCAGAAACTGGAGGTCCTAGGTTCAAATGTGACTTTAGATACTTCCCAGCTGAGTGACCCTGGACAAATCACTTAACCTCCATTGCCTAGCCTTTATCATTCTGTCTTACAACCAATATTGGTTGTAAGACAGAAGGTAAGGGTTTAAAACAAATATATATATAAAATATGTCTTAGAACTATTGGCCTTAGGTTATTTATAAAATCTCTAAGTACAGAAATTAATGTTATTAATATTATTAATATTAAGCAAGGGACCCAGTGTTTGTCTCAATACCTAGCCTTACCATTATTTTGCCAAATACTCCATGGGTTCTATAGTGTGGGTGGCTTGACTATATTACGAAAGCTATATACCTACATAGAAGCCATATATCATTATACATATTATACACACATCCATACATATGTGTACATATATTATATAATAACTATAACTAGTTTTTCTAATATAATATTCCAAGATTTACAAGGCATTTTATATACATATCTCATTTTATCTTTACAACAACCTGTGAGCTAAGTGTTATTATTTCCATTTTACAGATGAGAAATTTGAGAGAGAGGTTAAGTAACCTAACAAGATTTTCCCAGCTAGTATCTGAGGCCAACTTTAAACTCTGATCTTTTTGACTCTAGGTCCAGTGTTTTATACCCTACACTACCTAGCTCCTTATATATAATGTATATACAGTATATATGTTATACACACATATATGTTATAGGCATATCCATTAACCTGCTTTTGCAGGCAACATCCATGTCATATGTGGCATTCATAGCTTCTTTGCTTCTTCTTCTTCTCCTTCTTCTTCTTCTTCTTCTTCTCTCTCTCTAACTGCTAGCTCATATCATATGAGTATGATATCAGTAGGTTTATGGTATTTTTACAGAATGTAGAGGGGGGTGGATGACTATCAATATGGCTGTGACCAAGGGAGTGTATTGAGGGTGGGGAATTCATTCCTATACTTGACAGACTGCTCCTGACCAAACAGTGTAATTTCCATTTATCTAGTATCAATAACAGTGACTCCATTGGTTCAAACATAAAACATTTATTAAACTATAAGGCAGAATCAACAATAATAATATTCAATGGAAGACAAAAGCAAGAGTAGACATCATGGGTACACTGAAGGAAAAGAACAAACAAACACAGGAATAATCAAAATATCACAACCCACTCATAAACTTGGGTTAAACTGTCCCACCAATGCATGCAGGTTCTGTAGGGGAAGTGGACATACACTTAGAAATCTAGGAGGGGGGCACATGAAGAGGGAAACTCGTGCCTGAGATAACTGGTAACTCTGGACTTTAGAGTTTGCTCTCCTTGATCTCTTCAGGAACCGTTGGTGCCACCCAAAGCCACTTCGATGCAAGTTGCTACCCTTCTGGTCTTTACTAATTTCTAGGCAAAGAAACTCTTCTGCTCTCAAGCTGACAAAGCAATTGACAAGTTCAGTTTTTAGCTCACAGCCTCTCTTTGTAGGGTGCTGAGAAAGTGTTACACTTTTTAAACAAAAAGTATTGAATTTGTTCAGTAACAAGCAGTCCCCTTGAGTTAGACATCTGCAAAGTTACTCAGGTTGACTCTCTGGGCAATGCAGATAAACCCAACTAGTTCTTTGTTCCACAAGATTCTGCTTTTTCCAATTAACCTCTAGCAAAGCCAACCCTCTTCTAATAAGGACAGCTCACAGCAAAACAGATGCAAAACCTGTCTTTCCCTTTAATGTTTCTCCCTCCTACAAAACAGCCACCGAGAGCAACCAGGTACCCTTTAGAGGTTTTCCTCACTCTGGCTCTAGATGGTACTAGAGAGTAACAAGCAGGACATCTCTACATAGGCGTTGGATTTAGTCCTCAGATCACTAGGGCAGTAGTAGTCATTCCTCTCTTTATTTCAGCAGACTCCCTCCAAAACAGCTGGAGTCAGCTTTCTCAGTTGGAAGCAGTTTCTCTAGTAGTCTTTTATGTCTTTCTGTATTTGGCTTCTTGTGACTCCCCTTGTTTGGGGCTTATTCTCCTGCTTCAGCCTATCTAGATAGAGGAAGCCTCTGGCTTCCCACCCTCTTCCATTGCTTCATAATTCATCTTTCCCTTAAGAGGTAAATCAGGAAATCCACCTGGTTGTCAGATGCAAACCCCACCATCTTCCCGTAGCCCCCAAACAAATTATTTGATTTACTGTTTCTCGGTTATAAATTTCAAAAGTCTAAAAGCAGTTACATGTAAATGAACTGATGTCCCTGCCACCATTATTGACTCAGCCATTGCTCCATCATCAAATAGGTCCCCTCAGCACATTCCTCTGAGAAGCAGCTCTTTATCTGGTATTCATGTTTCATCAGTTTCTTATCAATCAAGTTGAATCGATCAGTTTTCTTTTCACAAATGTTCTTCCCCCTTTGAGTAGCCAAAAGGTCCCTATATAAAAGGAGCAATAGCTGACATGTGCGCACGCACACGTGCACACACACACACACACACACACACACACACACACACACACACACACACACACACGAGGCTGGTAATTTTGTCAGTGTGAGGAACTCTTAGTATTAGGAGTGTCCCTGCCTATAAAGACAAAAAAGTAATATGCAGGGCTGTTAGGTAGCACAGTGGATAAAGCACCGGTCTTGAAGTCAGGAGGACTTGAGTTCAAATGGGCCTTAGATACTTCCTAGCTATATGATCCTGGGCAAATCACTTCCTCTGATTATTTAGCTCTTGCCCATCTTTTATCTTAAAACTGATACTAAGACAGAAGGTAAAGGTTTTTTGTTTTTTTGTAAAGGTAATGTGCAGTGATGTAGTGTTAAAACAAAAATACATATATCAAGGAAGGGCATCTTCATCCTTGCCTCTTTTAGGAGATTACATGTAATATCACTTTTTCTTCCTCTTTCCAACTCAGCCTATGTCTTTGCTCCAAATCCATCCTCTCCAACTTCCCTTCAGTATTTGAGGAAGAGCTGAAGATCTTCCTCTTACAAGTTAACTTCTCTAGCTTTGCATTATGTCCTGTCTCTCCCTTCATTTGAAGGAATCTTGATTCTATACTTATTTTCTTTCTAATGTTTTTATTCAGCCTCTCCTCACGAGCTCCTTTTCTTCTTTTAAACATGTTCAAATTAACATTGTTAAGTGTAAAGAGCTCTGGACTGGAATTAAAGGACCTGGGTTCTATTCCTGGCTCCATCACTAACTTACTGCGTGATTCAGAGCAAACTTTTCTGAGATTGGGTTATTCAACTGTAAAATAAAGAAGCTAGATTAAATTAGCTCCAGGGTCACTTTTCAGCTCTAAAATTCCAACTCTTTAATTTTAATTATGCTGCCCCTTTCAAATACTTTCAATTTCTGCCCTCCCTTCCTTTCATAGTTAAACTTGTTGAATAAATCATCTATACCTCCTGCCCCAGTTTCTTCACCACTCACTCCTTTTTTAATGCACTGGAATGCACTTTAATGCCAAAGAAACTTCTTTGTAAAATCTCCAAGACCATATCCTTAGCCATTTTAATCCACTTTAGAATCTCTATTGTGTTTGTCATAATTCATTAGCCCTTCATTCTGAAGCGTTTTCTCCATTGGCTCCCATCATTGCAGTGTTCTTTTGCCTCCCTCTTCCTGCATGCCACACAGAGAACTGAATTTGTAGTCAGGAAAAACACAGAATTCAAATTTAGCTTCTAACGCTTACTAGCCTGTGCAAGTCATTTAACCTATTTGTCTCTGTTTCCTTAACTGTAAAATGGGGGTCATAATAGTGCCTGTGAATCAAATGAAATAATATTTGTCCTGAGAATCAAATGAAATAACATTTGTAAGGTGCTTAGCACAGTGTGTGGCACACAGTAGGCACCATATAAATCTTAGCTATTATAATTATTATTATGCCTCACCCTCATGTCACTCAGAGAACAATTCTTCCTTTGCTGTTTTCCTTTGGAGACCACATCCATTCTCACAGTTTCAATTCACACCTTCAAGTCTAGCATTTAATGCACTCCACAATCTGGTTCCAATCCACTTCTCCAGCTTTCAGCTCACACTTAGTTCCTTCACATACTCTACAACCCTACCAAATTGGACTCCTCCTCATTCCCTGATTTCATCCTGCCCTTTCTTACCTTCCTGTATTTTTGTTCATGACATCCGCTATGTTTGGAATGTACTCACTTCCTCCCTTTATCCTCACCTCAAAGGCATCTTGACTTATTGAAATCCTACTCATCTTTCAATGTTTAGCTAAAACACATCCTCCTCTCTGAAGCTTTGCCTGATTACCCAGCCCCAAAGTTCTCTCTTTGTTGCTGAATCTCTCATAAGGATGACCAACCTTTCCCACCAGTCTTAAGTAGCAAAGCAAGAAGTTAATAATAGATTTGTGGAGGTCCAGCAAAGAATCTCACATACAGGGACTCTATGTGACCCTGGAAAGTTTAGATACATCTTTGAAACTACTCTTCTAAGAAGTGCTTTGGGGTGAGGTGATTAATTCATCAAGTGACTTTTGCTATCTACATATGAATCTTTAAAACAATTTTTTTTCCAAATCTAGTGAATACCAAATAAATTGTGCATTTTCAGGATGTAATAGAATAACAAAACAAAATACATGAACCTGGATCTATTATATATAGCTTGACTTTCTTTTAAAACACATAATAAATTCTGTTTATAACAAAACATTTTTATAACAAAAATTTAATGTGTTCTCAGGCACTTGCTAGCCATGTGACCCTGACCAAGTCACTTAACCTCTCTTTGCTTCAGTTTCCTAAACTGTAAAATATGGGTAATAATAGCCTTGCAGGGTTATTGTGAGAATCAAATGAGAGAATAACTTGCTTGTTTGTTTTTTAAGTACATTGAGCATTATACCAATGCTTATTCTCTTTTCTTCCCTCCCCACAAAGTATTTTAAACCTTTTCTTCTTTTTACTAATCATCTACTTCCCACTTTTTCTTAGCAGAAGACCTCACCTCAAATTTCAGTGAAAAAATCCAGGCCATTCATTGATATCTGTTCATCCCCAATTCCATGAAAACCTCAACATGATCCCCTATCCTTTCCTCTTTTACTCTGTTCTGAACACATATGGTAGCCTTTGCCAATGCCAATCCTGCTACTTATACCTTTGATCCCATCCACTCCCATCTCTCAAAGTTTGTCCCTTTGAACATCTCCCAATTTCAATCTTTTCTTATCTACTGACTCTTTTATTGCTACCTTTGATCATGCCCAGATCTCTCCCATTCTTAAAAAAAAAAAATCTCCACTTGACCCCACTGTTCTCTCTCTTCTTTTGTTGTTGTATGTAGTCCTTGTCTCCACTTTCTCTTCTGCTATTATAGATAATAGCTAATAGAGTGCAATTCAGTCTGGCTTCCATCACTCTCTTTAGGGTTACCAATGATCTCTCTTTTTTTTTTTTGGTCAAATCTAATGGACTTTTCCCACTCCTCATCCTTCTTGACCTTTCTTCAGCATTTGTTGGTTTCCTCCTCCCTGCGTTTTTTGTGGCATTGCTCTGTCTTGGTTCTCCCAAAGTATGTCTTCTTTGCAAAGACATCATCATGTCTTGCCTTGTAACTGTCTGCAGCCACAAATTAATATCTTTGTGGGTGGACACCTGAAAAGGAAAGAGAGAGAGAGAAAGAGAGAGAGACAGAGAGAGAGAACATAGTGAAGGAAGAAAGACTCAGAGACCAAGAGTTCAACAACATAGGCTCCATCATGTGTGCTCCTCTGATGGTGGAAAGCAGAGTGAGCTACACGTGTCCCCAATCTTTTATTGGAGGATTAAGGAATGGGGAATGGGAGGTAGCTAATGAACATGTGACATGGCATAAGATTTAACATTGGCTCAATTGACAACCACAAGATCAAGGAGAAGGAGGTTAATCAACATGTGACCTGATAGGGAATCTGGTCTGTCAAGGTAGGAGGTAGGACCCTGTGGCAGCTAACATCCTGCCCAGGAATTCTCCTGACCTTTGGACTGTAGGTTTGAATAATGGTCAGAATGAATAGAGTACTAATTAAATACAATGATCAAGAAATAATGTGAGCATGAGTCTGGTACATGAGCACTTAGGTTCAATATTACTACATCAGTAATGCTTTCAAGGGGCAACTGGGTGGCTCAGTGGGTTGAGAGCCAGGCCTGGAGACAGGACGTCCTAGGTTCAAATGTGGCCTCAGACACTTCCCAGCTGTGTGACCCTGGGCAAGTCACTTAACCCCCATTTCCTAACCCTTACCACTCTTCTGCCTTGGAACCAATATACAGTATTATGTTGTACCCTCCAAGATGGAAGGTAAGACTTATTTTTTTTCTTTTTTAAATTTTATTTAATTAGATGATTTAGGATATTTTTCCATGGTTACAAGACTCCAGTTCTTTCCCTCTCCTCCCCCCACCCCCTTCCTGTATCTGACATACAATTCCACTGGGTTTAACATGTGTCATTGATCAAGACCTATTTCCATATTAATGTTTGCACCAGGGTGATCGTTTAGAGTCTACATCCCCAGATATATATCCCCATCGACCCATGTGATCAAGCAGTTGTTTTTCTTCTGTGTTTCTACTCCCACAGTTCTTCCTCTGGATATGGATAGCGTTCTTTCTCATAAGTCCCTCTGAATAGTTCTGGATCATTGCATTGCTGCTAGTAGAGAAGTCCATTACATTCAACGTGTACAATGTTCTCCTGGTTCTTCTCCTTTCATTCTGCATCACTTCCTGGAGGTTGTTCCACTTCACATGGAATTCCTCCAATTCATTATTCCTTTGAGCACAATAGTATTCCATCACCAACATATACCACAACTTGTACAGCCATTCCCTAATTGAAGGGCATCCCCTCATTTTCCAGTTTTTTGCCACCACAAAGCACGTAGCTATGAATATTCTTGTACAGGTGTCTTTCCTTATTATCTCTTTGGGGTATAAACCTAGCTGTGTATTGGTTTTAAGGCAGAAGACTAGTTAGGGTTATGCAATGGGGGTCAAGTGACTTGCCAGGGTCACACAGCTAGAAGTACCTGAGATCAGATTTGAACCCAGGACCTCCCATCTCTGGGCCTGGCTCTCTATCCACTGAGCCACCTAGTTGCACTCATCTTCTCTTCTTTACTCCTTTTCCACTCCTGGTTCTCTGAGCACATAGCACATAGGTTATAGTATTAATACATCAATAATACTTTCAAGGGGCAGCTGGGCAAAGTTGTTCCTCGAAGGTTGGAAATCACTCACTCTTATAAATGTACCTCAACACCTAGCATAGTGCCTGGCACATAATAGGTACTTATTAAATATGTTGATTGATTAGTTGACTAATGGTTTGTTCATTCTAAAATTTCCATCTTGTTTTCTGGCTTTTAATAAAACTTTATTCTACAAAAATTAAAAACAAACCCACAGCTCTTAATCCTCTCTTAAACACTTGATTTTATCTTTTGTATTATAGTTACCTGTATACATGCCTTGTCTCCCCATTAGATTATAAATTCTTTGAATGAAGTATATGTCACTCATTTTTCTATCCCCTAGCATTTAGTACAGTGAACTTTTTTTTTAAGCCCTTACTTTCTTAGTAACAATTCTAATTCTAAGATAGAAGGGGCAAGGTTTAG
This sequence comes from Monodelphis domestica, assembly GCF_027887165.1. Lineage (NCBI taxonomy): Eukaryota > Metazoa > Chordata > Mammalia > Didelphimorphia > Didelphidae > Monodelphis > Monodelphis domestica. The sequence goes on along the minus strand of NC_077227.1, from coordinate 176,967,095 downwards.
GCAAATAGGGTTAAATGACTTGCCCAGGGTCACACACCTAGGAAGTGTCTAAAGGCAGATTTGAACATTGGCCTGGTGCTCTATCTACCGTAAGCACAGTGAACTTTTTATACAGCAGGTGCTTTGTAAATGTTTATTGAATTGATTTAAATTATAAGTCCCTTAAAGATTTGGGAGATTTCAAATCTACATCTCTAATTCTGAACTTTTACTTGTTATTCAGACTTTTATCTATAGCTGGCTATGGCACATCTCCCCTTGAACATCTTGTCATAACTTAAAACAATATATAAAGATGGAATGTATGATCCTCTCTAGAATACTAGCACCTTTATTTCACTTCTTTTTTTTTCAGTGGCACCACTTTTCTCCCATTCAGGCTCTCAACCTTGGGAATTATCAGTGGTTTCCTCTACTTTTTTACTTCTTCGTTCCCTTATTCCCCTCCCAAACGTCCAGCAATCACCAAGTCACACCATTTCTGCCTCCATAATGTCTCTGCTGACCCTTGTTTCATTAATCTAAAGCCTTTATACATGCCCAAATCCAGTCCCTTGCTGCTCCCCTCTGAAATACTTGCAATCATTTCCCAGCTATTTTTCTAGCCTCCAGTCTCTTTCTCTGTTTGGATTCATTCTATGAATTGCTACTAGATTAATCTTTCTAAAATAGTTTTCATTATATCTCCCAGTTCAGAAACCTACAGTGGCAGCCTGTTGATTTATTAGGTCAGATCCAGTTCAAGGTATTCTAACTACTTATCCTTCCTTCCTTATCTACCCATTTCATTCTTTCACAACTACCCAGCAAAGTCTTCTTGGTCTGTCTACCAGTCAACTCATCTACCATCCGTCCGTCTGTCTGTCTATCTACATGTTATGTACTATCTATATAAAATTTCCACAATAATAAAAGATAGCCTCGAGTGTAGAAATTTTGTTCTCTATTTCCTTTAATTCTTCATGGTACTTCATAAGTGTTTGTTGAAAGACCCAGAGTGTCACCATGTCTACACTCCTTTTATTTCCTCAATCCTCAACAGATCCATTATTTAATGGGGTATTCCACCAATATAAATTCCTCATCCCTTATACCCTACCCTATAATCCATACTTTGACATATGGCTTTTTGAGTTACTAGTGGCCCATCTTTTGAGCCTCTCTAGATTGAAGACCCTATTGCTGGGCTTGTACTCGAACCCTTTTCAGGGCAGCAGGACATGCTAGAACTTGCATTTCTGGCATAGCCTGTGGGAACCCAGGACCAGCTTCTATGAAGCAATTGTAATGAAGCATCAGAGTTGAAGCCTAGCCTGTAACAGCCTTATAAGTGAGGTCTAAACGTTGATCAAGGCATGTATTATTTAATTTAACAGTTTGCTAACACAGATAATCATAGAATATAGTATACACATCATTATGGGTATACACATATCAGCATGAATATAAGCCTTTGTATATGGGGATAGAGGGACAGGTCTGGAGTCAGGAAGACTCTTCTTGAGTTCAACTGTGGCCTCAGACACTTAGTAGCTGTGTGCCCCTGGGCAAGTCACTTAACCCTTTTGCCTCAGTTTCCTCATCTATAAAATGATCTGGAGAAGGAAATGGCAAACCACTCCAGTATCTTTGCCAAGAAAAAAAAACTCAAAAGAGTTCAAGGCGAGTTGGATACAACACAGGCATATATATATATATGCCAAACTACAATAGGGTAGAGAGCAAGTTAAAATGAGCATTAGGAATTCAAAGGGCAGGAACACTAGCTCAAGTGGCAGAGCCAGGAGGGATCAGGAGTGGGAGAAGTGCATTCTGTAGGAGAATAGAGTGCCTGGGAAGGCCATTGATAGCTGAGGGCAAGAGCCAGAGGAAGAGACAACACTGGAAGAGCTGGAAGTGCTCTGGGGTGAGGAGCAAAATCACCAGATGTTACTACTGTCAGGTTGGGACCACAAAGGGGTTTGACAGCCCATGAAGCCAGCTGGAAACCAGGAGCCACGTGGTAGCCTGAGCTGATTGAATTTTAATTTCTGGTTCTACCAATTCTGTGTACAGCCAGCACAGCATTTTGAAGTCTTCTACTTTCTCAAAATGCAGAATCCAGCTTTTTCTCATAGTATTTGTGTTCAAGGGTCTCCCCCCCTCATACTATGCTTTATAAAAATCCTGAGAAATAATAGAAGGAAGTTATTTAGGAGGAAAAGGATACAAATAAAGGATCACTATAGAAAACAATCCCCCCTACCAAATCATATAATGCTGGGGGGGGCGGGTAGGAGGGTTGTTTTGATTGAATCCTTACCTTCTGTTGGTTCCAAGGCTGAAGAGCAGTAAGGGCTAGGCAACTGAGATTAAGTGACTTGCCCAGGGTCACACATATAGGAAGTGTCTGAGGTCACTTTGAACCCAAGTCCTTCCATCTCTAGGCCTGGCTCTTTATCCACTGAGCCATCTAGTTGCCCTTATAACGGTCAGTTTTAATATTTAGTTTTAGGTTTAGTCATGCCTTTTAGTGACTTTAATGACAAAGGAAACAGTAAATGGATTTGGGATAAGTTCTTTCCAACTTGCTGAGGCTGTTTCTTTGATGCCGAGGTAGAAAAGAGCAAATTAAAAGCTATTCTTTAATAACCAAATGTAATTAAAAGGAGTCATCAAATTAAGTTTCAGTACCTCAGAGGCACAGACATGTTGGCTGTTTCAGAGATGAGTTTGTGGATTCTAGAAAACTAGATCTACAAAATATCCAAATTGTCTTGTCCTTTTAATTGTGATTTTATGATAAAATTAACTGACTAAGATAAAAATATATCTCTCGAGGAAGCTCTAAACCTACTTAAATTTTTGTCACTTATTGAATTCAGGTAGGATTTCTCCTCACTACAACCCAGTACCATATAGAAAGCAATGATATTTATGATGTTCCTTAAAGTTTTCCCAGTTATAAGAACTGGGACTTTTAGGGTAGGGATATAGGGTTAGCTTCTTAATTACCATAATTAAAAGACTATAATGATATGATTTTTCAATAATATATTAGTCCTTTTTTCTTATAAGGGGCAAAGGATCAGGTGCGAGGAGGGAACTGATTGTTACTTTTGGGTATACAGGCCCTTCCCAGCACTGATATTGGGACTGAGGAATTCATGAACAAGAATTAATGGAAGGAAAAGTTGACAGCTACATGGATACAACATACAGAGGAAGGGGGAGCCAGTAGACATTTTAATATATTATTTTCTATAAATGCCTACTTTTTTTTTTTAACTTTTACCTTCTGTCTTAGGATCGATACTTGTATTGGTTCCAAGGCAGAAGTGTGGTAAGGGCTAGGCAATGGGGGTTAAGTGACTTGCCCAGGGTCACACAGGCTAGGAAGCATCTGAGGCCAGATTTGGACCAGGTCCTTCTGACTCCAGGCCTGGCACTCTATCCACTTATCCATGTATCTGCCTTTCATTCTTATTTTTTTAAAATAAGCTTTTATTACTATTTTGTTTCTTATATCACCATAGTATCCCATGTATGTTTCCCTGTCCCCATCCCATATGACAAATAGTATTTTTTAGAGATAAAGAAGTTAGCACAACCAATTCACTTATTGATTTTTTCTAATTCATATACTTAAAAAGCCTGAAAATGTGTTCTATATCTGTGTGCCTCCCACCTCATCAAAGAGTAGGATAGGGTATCTTCTCATATCTCTTATGTCCTTATCTTAAGCCCCACATGATCTTTTTAAAAAATCTTTTATTTTCTGTCTCAAGTGAAACTAAGTATTGGTTCTGTGAAGATGGGATTAACACTTCCCAGCCCATTTTTAGATTTAATCACCAGAAGCATATATACCCCACTTACACTTAAATGGGGGAGGCCTGTGACCCACATGTGCAATAGTGGGTAATGAATCAGAATCAACTGGCTGCCCCTTGGGCAGTCGTAAGCAAAGCTTTAGCTGTAATTGGTACATGTAAAATGGAAGGAAGTCACAGGAAGTGACGAAAAGGAATGGTCTTTAAAAATGCCAAGAACTTCCTGTGAAGGGGTCTTATGCCTTGAACTTGATCTTGAAGGAGCTCCTACTTGAGCCCTCAAACTACTCTTAGATTTTTCCCTTAGACTACCATGTGGAGAGAGTGAAAAGGCTGACTTTTCCTGAATTTTTCTGAAGGGACTAGCCTCAGGAGAGGCCTCCCCTCTTGAGAGAGGCTTAGTGTATCCCCAGGTCCTCAGCTCAAGGCTGAGGCCCCTCCAGATAAGGACTAATTAGACCTGCCTGGGTTGAGCCAAGCATTGGAGCAAAATGCTTAGTGTGTTAGGCTAGATATCTTACCCTATTCTCTCTCTGTTTTTCTTACATTCACTCTTTCTATAGTTTATAAATAAATTGCTAAAAGAATCATTTTGGAATTGATTAAATTCCTGGCGACCCTATTCTTAAATATCCAGTCCAACTTTTTATATTAACCCCTTACATTCTGGCCCTTACAGTTGTAAGGCAGAAGAACAGTAAGGGCTAGGATCTGTGAGTTAAGTGACTTGCCCAGAGTCACATAGCTAGGAAGTGTCTGCATCCAGATTTGAACTCAGAACTTCCCATATCCAGACATGACTCTCTATCTACTAAACCACTTAGCTGCACCCCATTTGATCTTTTAAATTTTATGTTTCCTTTCTTTTTTTCTTTTTGTCTATGGTTTTTCTTTCCATTTACATTGTTGTAGATCCTGTATATATTGTTTCCTTGGTTCTGCTTACTTCACTTGAAATGCATACATTCTTTTTTTTTTTAATTTTAAACCCTTACCTTCCGTCTTGGAGTCAATACTGTGTATTGGCTCCAAGGCAGAAGAGTGGTAAGGGCTAGGCAATGGGGGTCAAGGGACTTGCCCAGGGTCACACAGCTGGGAAGTGTCTGAGGCCAGATTTGAACCTAGGACGTCCCATCTCCAGGGCTGGTTCTCAATCCACTGAGCCACCCAGCTGCCTCCGCATACATTCTTAATGCCTAAAAATTCTTTGTTTTGTGATAAATCATGCTGCATGTGCTACAGGGAAGAATCCAAGCCTCTGGTAGATTGAAATTCAGTTCAATTCACCAAGATTTACTAAGCTCCTTGTCTGGCTAGGCACTAGGGATACAAACACAAAAAATGAAAAAAGTCCCTGCCTTCAAGGAACTTATATTCTACCCAGTGGGGTTAGGGGTGGAAAGCACATGTATACAGATAAATAAATACAAATGCATACAAAGTAATTTTGGTGGTAGTGATGCTAACAATTGGAAGAATCAGGAAAAGTCTTTGTAGGAGGGAGAGTTTATGCTGAATTGAGGGATTCCAAGCAGTGGAGACAAGAAGGGCACTTTCCCAGCACAGTGCTGCACATCCTTGCTTAGGATACACAAATGCTGCTTTGGTTCTCTGGCCTGTTGTCTCATCCTATCACTTGAAAGGGGTTGGAGGGGCAGGTAAAACTAAAAAAGCTATGTGGTCAGTGTTCCCAAGTTATATCAGACATTGCCTGGCCCAGCTCATTTCATTCCTTTATTATCTTCCCATCCCATTCCCCACAAAATAATTGCTGATGGGGTGATATACTCTGTATGACATAAAAAAAACATTTGTTTGTGGAATTCCTAAAGTCTGAATATGCCTTCAATATGTGAATACACTGTTAAATTATAAAATCAGTAGTGTTTCTTGCTCCCCATGTTAATAGGAAGAAGTAGTAACAGTAACAAGAATAAGAATTAATAAGAATAATTAACATTTATTAATTACTTTAAGGTTTAAGGTTGGAAAAATATGTTCTGGATCAAAAGTAAGAAAAACGGAATTCTGTTGGCTGGGCAATGACCTTTGAGAGACACTTACTTTTTGCCTCTTTTTGCTGGATTTGGCTTAAATGTGTCATACAGCCAAGACTGTGAGGATGAAATAACTTTTGTGAGGCATTTTGAACTCTTTAAAGAATGATACCATAGCTATAAGAGGCATTACTGCTGTTATTATAGTGATGATAGTATGGAGACAGTCCTACATTTTCTTCCTTAATCTTCCAATTTTTTCAGATAATGGTGGATCCTCTTTTCTATTCTATAGTCAGGTTTTCTGGCTGGGTTCCATGCCTGGGTCCAGCAAGAATCCCTCTCATTCTCTGAAAAGTGAATTCATCAGAAAGTTCCCACAGGCCTTATCCTCATATGTAATCAGTGTTTGTGACACACTGCAGTGTGTTCTGGGACTGTGAAGTGCCCCAAGTACAGGGGCTGCAAAGAGAAGATGAAGACATCTTTCACAATCCTGGCCAAGCATAGTGGACAGAGGGGCTAAGGAAAACAGTCTCCCACCATGGACCTATTTGCCAGCTCTCTCTTCACAGGATCCATTGCAGGGTGCCTAAATTCTTCTGGCTGCCCTTGAATGAGAAGGGGAAGCATTTCCAGAGAGCCCAATGCTTGTTCTCAGTCTTGTGAAGCCAGGTTTGACCCTGGACAATTTTTGGAAAGCCCCACTGGTATAAGCACAAAGAACATTGCCAGTCAGACATGTCCTTCAGTGCCACCATCTTGTTTTCCCCACCTAATGGCAATGAAGCCAAGTGCTGTTGTTGTGCCTGTAAGAGCGAGCCAAATGGAAGCAGCTCAGGGCCTCCAGGGGGTGAGCCTCAGCCTTGTACCCCAATCACTGTGACAGGACATGGCCTAGCCGTGCAGAGCTCAGAGCAGCTCCTACACATCATATATCAGAGGGTAGATAAGGCAGTGGGATTGGCTGAAGCTGCCCTGGGTCTTGCAAAAGCCAATAATGAGTTGTTAAAGCGTCTCCAGGAGGAAGTGGGTGAACTGAGGCAGGAGAAAGGCCCTTCCACTGAGGAGGGTGGGGAAGATGGGGCACACTGTACCCCACCTGAGGAACCAGGATCTCTCAAGGGGAGTCCTGGAGAAGCCTGCAAAGCACTGTCTGCAGTGGAAGAGGAATGTGACAGTGTGGGCAGTGGTGTGCAGGTGGTGATTGAGGAGCTAAGGCAACTGGGAGCAGCCTCCGCTATTGGGACTGGACACTTGGGCTTCCCATCAACTCAGAGGGATATTCGGCTACCTGGGTGTGCCTTGACTTCCAGTGAGGTCGCCCCACTGCTCAATCCTGTATGTATGGCAACAAGGGAAGGGATAAAATTCCATAATTCCCCTGCTCATTTTCCATGCCCTATTTTCTCTTTTTCTTTCTCCCTTTCTCTCTTTTCTCCCCTGAAACCTTTTCTTCTGGTTGTGACTGTGCTAGAACTAAGAGTAGTGTCAAGTTTCTTTTACTCCCAGGGAAAGTCATCCCTAGAGCTCTTACTTTCTTCCTGAACCACCATCTCTCTGGCAGGAGACATTTTTGGTGTGTGCATGGTGACGGGGGTGTCCTTCCCTCCCTCTCAATAGCTCCACATGGCACATTCTCCTCAGCAGCTGTCTCTGCTGCTCCATAGACTCTGCCTTTCCTGGCGAGAGTGCCTACCATGCACAGACGGCTCATTCATATTTTATCACGGGCCCTCTGCTTGCCAAGAGGAGTTCAGTAGAGAGAGGGGGATGTAAAGAAGAGGAGAGGGAGACGGGAGGGGAGGTAGAGGAGAGAAAGGAGAACTCCTGACATGCTAAGAGAGCAGGAGGAAGGGGGGAAAGGTGAAAGCAGGAAATGGTGAGTGGAGGGAAACCGTGAGAAGAAGAAAAGTGGAGAGGAAAAGCTCACTGAGATGGGAAGAAGAGAGGGACGGAGGGAAGACAGGCAAAAGTGGTAGAGTTGGAAAAGAAGAAATGTTGAGGAAAAGAGATGAGGGTAAAGTGGGAATCATCAACAGATGTAGGGAGAGAAAAGGGAAGAAGAAAGGATAGATTTGATGAGCTAGAGAAATAAACATGAAAGGGGGCAAGGGGGCCGTCTTCCTTCCTTTCCACTCCTCCCGGTTATATATAGGTAAAAGCGGGCTAGCTAGAGACAACAAGCATACTGACCTGTGAAGATATGCCACCTGATTGTAGATGTATAAATCTGCCCTATCTCCACCCCACCTTCAGCTTACACATTCGGCAATGAGTGAGGGTGAAGGAACAAAATATACAGGCTAGGCGGGAAGAATGAAACTCCCAGACCATCTGCTGGCTCTGAGAAATGACTATAGCAACTCCCTTTGTCCCCCTCCCATATGACACTGCCACGGCCAACTCCCTGCTCACAGCTTTGTCCTAAGGATGGAATTGTGGGTAATGACCAGCTACCTGAGCCTGGTCATGACCTCAATAAAGCGGGAAGGTAGTGAGGGCCCAAGCTGGGAGAATCAGGGGGGTGGGGAGGTGGGGAGGTGGGAGGGGGCCAGACCAGGCAGTGCCCCAAGCTGTGTGTTTTCTTTCAGGCAGGGAAGGCTTCCAAGCCGACAGGATGGAATTAGATTTCACAGCGCAGAAAGCAGCTCACAGGTCTATAAATCTCAGCCTCCTCCCCCGCTTCTTTCTGTGCTTCCCCCCCTCACTTTCACTGTTTTGTTTTCTTGGCTGCAGAGAATCCCCCTCCTTCCTCCTTCCCTCTTCCTCCCTCCCTGCTCTGTCTGTCCTTGGGTGAGGGCACAGGCGAGTCAAGTGGATGTCAGGGCAGTGACCTTCAGATGGGCCAGGTCAGGATTCAGGTGAGAACACAGCCCTGCCTTAGCGAGGGGACCAGAGTAGAACGTTCCAGGAGCTTCAGCACTCTTCAGTGTGTCTCCTCTAGAGATTTCCGTCTCCAGCCCTCCCTTTTTCTGTCTCGTTTATCTTATTTCTCCCTCTGTCTGTTTCTGTCTTCTCTTGCTCCCTCTCCTGCTTAGTCTCCTTCTCCCACCACCCCACCCTCTCTTAGACAAAACATTAACCTAGATGCATTCTTATACCCAAGAGCAACCATCCACAAATGAGTAAGTATAAGTAAATGTTCTCAAATATGCCCCATCCTTACAATCTGCTGTGTGACAGCCACAGAACAGGAGAGATCCTAATCACACCAAAGGCATTTGCCACCCTGATTCTACCGAAGGCCCAGGAGAAGCAAGCTAGTGGTCAGATGAGACCCCCAAGGGGTCACTCGGTGCCAAGGCCACCCCTTCCTTACAACTTGATGGTCAGCATCTTTGATCTGGGAATAAGAAGTGATGAACAGTTCCCTGCCCTTCCCTCCCTCACCATTCTCCTCCCTCCCTTTCCCCCATACATTCCTCTGGGGCTGGAATGTCTAACATGCTGTGTTTTTCTGTTCTTAGCTGGATGACTATGTGGCCTCTGAGGGGGCAGTGCAGCGGGTGCTAGTCCCTGCTTATGCCAAGCAGCTCTCTCCAGCAACACAACTGGCCATCCAGCGGGCATCTTCAGAGACAAGCCTGGAGAATGGGGCCAAGCTGCCCCCGCCCCGCCCAGAGGATGTACTCAGTGCTGCAGCCGCCTTGGACAGTGCCTTGGAGGATTCGGTCCCTGGTGGGACTGGGGAGCTAAGACTATCTTTGGGGTTCGCAGCTTCTCCTGGCAGGGCCAGAGGGGGTGGGCAGAAGAATTCCAGGCGCAAACGGGATCTGGTGCTCTCTGTGAGTGTGCTGAATTTCTACAGTTCTTTTTAAACCCAAAGGGCCAAGTGGTGGGTGGATTGATGTGAAAGGACAGCAAAGTCCACAACCTTTTCCAGGGATTTTACAATAACCCTGACAGTCAGGAAAATCTTCCTTATGGGATTACGGCAAGTTGGCACTCCCAAGAGTCACTGGAACCAGTTTGCAAATGTATCCAGTAGCTCTGAGTGGGTACCAGGGCCTCTACCGTTATAGGTGTTGACCAGGAAGGACCTACGTAGGCTTTAGACTTGAGGTGACTCCAAAGGTGGAGAGGAGCTCCAGACCTACACAGGTAAAATTCTAGAGCCTCATCTTCAAACAGAGATGCTAGTTAGCTCAAGACTCCTGAGGAATTTGGTCTGAACCAGGTCTTCCAGAGATTCCTCCTGAAAATGGTCTCAGATCCCAAAGGCAAGATGTTAGGATCATCCTTTCCAGTTGGACGTCCTCCAGAACAGCAGCTGCTTTCAGGCTAGAGAAGACCTCTTAGAATCACTGCAGTTTCTGGTTCAACTATTATCCTTCTATCCTGTGGGGAGGCTGAAGTGAGGGGAAGGTGGGGTTGGCAAGAGATCCCAGACCTAGCAGTGGGGACTGGTGGATTCTAAACCCACCTACTGGTCATTACAGTGTCTTTGTTAATCCTGGGATGCACTTTTTTCCCTACATCTAACTTAAATTCTACTTGTTATGATATAAATCCATTTCCTCATTATAAAATCTCACTAAAGACCTTACATGGTATTTTAGCCTCCCAGCCCTATCCCTCTAAAGCCCCCAGAAAAATACTTTTGGCTTAATTTTAGTGACATTTACCTTTCCTCAGAAAAATCTCTTTTTCAACTCTTACCACTTCTCTCAAGTTGGGGTATCCAATCATGGGCCTTGAATGTCAGATGAAGTCACTTAGGTCTGCTATTCCTTTGGAACCCCAGCTCTACATTTGGTGGGAACAAAGTCAGTGCCCTTTCAGGGTCTTCTCTCCTTCTCACCTTCAGCAGTACTCTAAAAGGTCTTTCCTGCCAAGAACAGATGTGTTTAGTCTCTCTCATGTGAGTTTCTGGCCCAATACAACTCTTATTTCTGACTGTATTAAAAATGGAACAAGGGCCTCAGAAATGCAGAAGAGCGATATAATATAGTGGCTAGAAGAACTGTGTCATAGACCCTGTTGGCAGTCTGGTGAGGTCTAGAGCCTTCCTTTCAGAATGTTTTTAAATTCATAAAAGAAAATACAAAAGATTATAAAGGAAATAAACTACATTAAAGTAGTTGCCAAAATATATATTTTTAAAATGTTTGCATCCCCCAAGTTCAGAACCTCCTGGTCACTAGAATGACCAGGAAGCTAAGCAGTATAGTAGATACTGGACCTAGATACAGGAAGACCTGAATTCATAGCTGGTCCTAGCTGTGTACTTTTGGGCAAGTCGCTTATCTTTGGTTTGTCTCAGTTTCCTCAACTGCAAAATGGGGATAACAGCATCTACCTCTCAGGTTTGTTGTAAGGATCCAATGAGGTAATACCTGTAAAGTGCTTAGCACAGTTTGTGGCACATAGGAGGTACTTAATAAATGCTAGCTATTATTTTTCTTAACCCCAAAAAGGAGTGAGATCCCTCACTGTAAGTTTTCAGGCAGAAGCTGGATGTTAAGAATGTTATCAGGGCAGCTGGGCCACACAGTGCATAGAGAGCCAGGCCTAGAGTCAGGATGGCTTCTGTTCTAATGTGACCTCCGATACTTCCTAGCTAGGTCACCCTGGGCAAGTCTCTTCATCCTGTTTGTCTAGTCCCTGCCCTTCTGTCTTTTTTTTTTTAATTTAGTCAATTTAGAACATTATTCCTTGGTTATAAGAATCATATTCTCCCCCCCCCCCAATAGCCAATGTACAATTCCACTGGGTATTACATGTGTCCTTTATCAGAACCTATTTCCATGTTGGTATTTGCATTAGGATGTTCATTTAGAGTCTACATTTCCGATCATATCCCTTCGACCCATGTAATCAAGCAGTTGTTTTTCTTCGGTTTTTTCACTTGCACAGTTTTTCCTCTGGATGTGGATAGTATTCTTTCTCATAGATCCCTCCGGGTTGTTCAGGATCACTGCATTGCCACTAATGGAGAAGTCCATTACCTTCGATTATACCACAGTGTATCAGTCTCTGTGTACAGTGTTCTCCTGGTTCTGCTCCTCTCGCTCTGCATCACTTCCTGGAGGTCGTTCCAGTCTCCATGGAATTCCTCCAGTTCATTATTCCTTTGAGCACAATAGTATTCCATCACCAACAGATACCACAATTTGTATAGCCATTCCCCAAATGAAGGACATCCCCTAATTTTCTAGTTTTTTACCAACACATAGAGCACAGCTATGAATATTCTTGTACAAGTCTTTTCCCTTATTATCTCTTTGGGGTACAAACCCAGCAGTGCTATGGCTGGATCAAAGGGCAGACAGTCTTTTAGTGCCCTTTGGCCTGTCCTTCTGTCTTAAGAGTTGTTACTGAGACCAAAAGCAAAGGGTTAAAAAAAAAAAGAATGTTATAGAAGAGATTCTTGAAATGAGGGTAGAGAAGGAAGCGAAGAGTTTGAATTGGGCTACCTCGGAGGTCCCTTCCAACTTGAGGTTCTAGGGCATAGGCTAGTAGTAAAGACACCCATGAGGTGATTTGGGAGCTCTAGCTGATGTCTTATATCCTTCCCTATTCTCTCCCCAATTAGGAGGGAAAAAGTCTCCATTGGAAATTCTGGACCAGAAAGGTTCTCTTGCCAAGAAAGGACACATATAATAAATAGTGCCAAGCTGTAGAAAGGTTTATGCAGAGGACCCCAGAGGAAGGTCAGTCCAAAAGTGGCCTTCCCTGAGGGGATAGTAACAAAAGAATTGTTTATAATAACAATTATAATAGTAAATATATATAGCAAGTAACTATAAAACAATATATAATAAATATAAATAGCAATTATAATAACAGCATTTGTATAGCACTTCACCTGTGTTAAAATGTACCATGCTTGCTATGATTCTATTTTTTCTCTCATTTCTAGAAATTGGTTCACAATGTGCATAACCACATCACAAATGACAAGAGATTCAATGGGTCAGAAAGGTGAGTTCCTTCTAAATGGATAGCATCAAGGAGTGACTCTTCTAAAGGAAGGGGGGGTTGCTAGGGTAGGGAAGGAGGGCAGAAAGAAGTTGAAGTATTGTGACTACCACTCCTTAATAGAGGGTGACTCTAGTAGAGGTCTAGTGTAGAAATGTAGATAGGACTTTGTCCACGAAGAGGCCATGGAGCCTCTGGAAACTTGAAGGAAATTATTCTGATATCCACTGAGTACTGGGTGGTTTGCTCTACTCAGAATCCAGAAAAAAAACAACAGCTTACTCTCTTTAATGTGGCAGTATCAAGTCCTCTTGGAACATTTCAGTGGTGAAATTCCTCCTGGAGAAACTTAAACAGGAGCTGGTGACCAGTCCCCACAATTACACTGATAAGGAATTGAAAGGTAAGAAAGCCTGGGGAAACCTCCATCTCTAATTTCTCTGTTTGCCCCTCCTGGAGTCAGCAAAGGAACCTGACTAGGGGATGAGTTGGGTGGCTTTGGTATTAGATTGAAGCCAGGGATTAAGGTTATTTTTCTCCTCTTCCTACCTCTGTCCACACAATTAGCTCCCCCAAGTGCCTGTTTATCATTCCCTTCCTCAGAGTTTAAGGTGAAGTTTAGAGTCGAGAGCTAGAAGATCGACAAGCATTGTGATTTTGTGTAGGGTATAAATCTCAGGGTGAGAGTAGCAGAGAGGAAATAAGCAGAAAACCCTCTGGCAGAGGTCTGACCCTTTGTCACAGGATTAGAGGATCAAAGACAAAGAGCTGGGAAGGATTGTAGAGTCCAAGCCCCTCATTTTACAGGTCCTAGATAGTAAGTCTAGGCTTTACCTCTTTCTTTCCTTCTCTTCTTCACCCACAGCTAATACTCCAGGCTTATGAATTGGAAAATTCTGCTGAAGGGTGGCTTGTAAATCTTTCTTCTCAGGGCTTCCAACTTGCAGCATGTAGCAGGTTTTTAGCTCAGGGATACTGGTATATGTTGAGATGGAAAAAGAAGGCCAAACAGAAAAGGAATAAGTGCCTGCTAGCTCTGGCCATAATCTCTAAAGGATCTTGCATCTATTCTGCCTCAGAGGCCTTCAGGAACCTCTTCTCTTCCCCCACGATAGGGGCTTGTGTAGCCTACTTCCTCACCAAAAGACGTGAGTACCGAAACTCCCTGAACCCCTTTAAGGGCCTAAAGGAGAAAGAGGAGAAGAAATTGAGGAGTCGTCGATATCGGGTAAGAGGTCTCCACGTTCTCCATTCATACTACCAAACCCCCGATATCACCACACTGTAGAGTTAGGTAGAGGAAAAAAGAACTTGTAATTGGCTGAAACCCAGGAAAAAATAGGGACCAGGAGAGGAGGATAAAGCTGCCCCATCTAAAGTTGATCTGAGGATTGGGATCCTACTGGCCAGAGCCTCAAATAGGGGCAAAGCAAAAGACAGAGGTACAAGATGAAGGGGAATATACAAGGTACATTTTTAACCTTAGAAAGTCCTTTCCTTTTGTATTATTTTTTGTACCAAGTAAAGCCCTCTATATTGTAGAAAAGGCTCAAAGCCTCTGGTGGATAGTCAAAACAGGGGGTATTAATTTCCAAAACTTACTTTAAGTGCCTTATTCTAGAGTTCTGACTCTCAAGCACAGATCTCATGCCTTCTTTCCCAGATATTCTTGTTCCCCCAGACATTCCCTAAAATTTGATCTGTATTCATCTCTCATCCTAACTTCTGTCCTGTGATGACTGTAGCTCTTTGCTAACCGATCCAGTATCATGAGGCACTTTGGAGCTGAGGAGCAGCGCCTGTGGAAGGATGTGACAGAGGAATTAATGTCCGATGAGGAAGATAGTCTTAATGAGCCAGGAGTCTGGGTAGCCCGCCCACCTCGATTCAGGGCTCAACGCCTCACTCAACTTTGTTACCATCTGGATGCCAATTCTAAGCATGGCACCAAAGCCAATCGGGTATATGGACCTCCCTCAGAGCGACTGCCTTCTGCTGAGGCCCAGCTCCTGCCCCCAGATCTCTATAACCCCAACTTCCAGGAAGAAGAAGAAGGTGGTGACGAAGATGCACCTGTCTCCTCACCTTTTGACCAATCCCACAAAACCTTTTGCCCTGACTTGAACTCATTCATTGAAATCAAAGTAGAAAAGGATGAGTGAATTATTATGACCAAGAGAAGAAGCTTTGGTTCCTGCCATTCCTTATGCCCTAGGATTGGGGTGACTGGGATTCCTAGATTAACTGGATATTCCTTCCTTTTTGAGAAAGGGATTTTGCATCTCTCTCCATCCTTCATCTCTAATGAAAGTAGGAGCTGCTCATTGGATAAAGAGAACAGTACATGGGGGAGGGGGCATAAATAGGGAACGGGGTGATGAGGAAAATTTATATCAAAGGGAAAAAAGTAATAGCTGGAAGGGACAAGCAGGAAAATGCCAATTTTTTGGATACTGTACCCAAATAATAAGTCAGAGAGAAGAGTGAAGCATTGGGAGGGAAAGGAAGGGAGGGAGGTTTCCAAACAGGAATGTGATGGGTCCACAAAACAAGAGGCCTTTTTGTTACTTATCTAAGCTTCTCTGAGTTTCTTTTTTCTGATTTTACCCCTAGTGATGGGGAGCAGCACTGGCTCCCCAGATCTTGCTCTGCGGTGGAAACAACACAGGACCAGCCCAGGCTAATGCCGCCACCTGCTGGGTGAAATCACTACTGTGAATCTGACCATATGGTCGATTCATATAGGGCAACAAGGATGTCCCATACTGCATGGGTGGTTTCTCCTCCTCCTCAGAGTTTCCAGAAGAGTGTCCCATGATCTGTCCTTCAAGCTTTCTTGGAGTGGGATGTCTCAGTTTCATAAAACACCTGAACCAGTTCAGTCCAATTTGACTAATATAGCAGCTCACAGCAACAAAGCACATTCACATACATTATCTCATTTGGACCTCAAAACATAACACTTTGAGGTACATAGTATACTGTCATCTCTGTTTCAAAGATGAAGAAACAAGCTTAGAGAGTTAGGAACTGTTCAAGACCAAGTTTAGAAAGCTAATGAAAAGGAGGGCTCAGATTAGAATCCAGCTCTTTTGATTCAAGATCCAGTGCTCTTTCTGGGACACTTTGCTGCCTCCCCAGACAGAAAAATGTGAATGGCCCAGATCAGAAAGACCCTGCTACTTCTCAGTTCCAGACCAGACTGAGGAGTCATTGTTGTGGGAACCATTTGGTAGTAACCACTAAAAGAGTGTTCCTACTAATACTTCTTTCTCTGATTACCTACCACTGATCTTCATGCACATCTCAGTTAGAGGTGCAATGGAATGGAAACCCCAGTTGACCAAAGCAATGCTCCAGCTCTCCTTTTCTCCATAGTAGATGAACCTATTAGTCTCCCTCTTTGCTCAGACCCACCAGATGCTAGACTGGAAGGGGATGTTGAAAGACTATAGTATCCTGGCTATCTTTCCCGAGAAAAGCAATTTAAGGGACAGAAGTATTTTCAGTGGACAATCACTGACATTCACTTACACTTTGCAAAGCACTTTATATACATTAGTTCACCAGAAACTCAACAACTTTGTAGGAGAGCTTCTACAGGTATCTCCATTTTACAGAAGAAGAGAATTTGAGTCCCTTGCCTGTGGAAACATGCTGTGTGTCAGAGGCAGAATTTATTATTTTTTGAGGCCAGTCTCCCTGACTTGATCAGGCCAGAGAGCAGTGACTACTTACAGGTTGATCCCATCACTGATCCCTGTAAGAGCTTTGACTTGTTCTGTTTCCAGCTTGGGCCAGTTTGCCTTTCCATAAGTAGCCTGATGGCTCCCTTGTTCCTGGGGTCTCACTACATTGGTGCTGGAGTTAGTGCACATCTCCCCACTGTCTTAGCTCACTGCATCTTGAAACTAACTCCTGAGCTCCAATGATCCAACAGACTCAACCTCCCCAAACAGATTACAGGAGTGCCCTCCCCCATCCCACTTGGTCAGAAGCAGAATTAAAATTCATATTTTCCTGATTTCAAAATTAGCACTTGATTCTTTATGCTATACATCAAACTGCTCACATTTGTTAAATTGAGTAGGCGGGCCAGAATACTTTGTCAGCTAACCCTTCCAATTCTCTTTCTTGATCCTGATACCTCAAACCATTCTTTTTTTTCCCCCTTTTGTCTTAGAATCAATACTGTGTATTGGTTCCAAGGCAGATGAGGGGTAGAAAAGCGTAAGGGCTGGGCAATGGAGGTTAATTGACTTGCCCAAGGTTACCCAGTTAGAAAATATCTACAGCTAGTTTTGAATCCAGGACTTCCCATCTGTAGGCCTAGTTCTCAATCCATTGAGCCACCTAGTTGCCCCCATTTCAAATCATTCTTGACTACTACTTTCTGATATTAGAACATTATCAAGCTCAGGGACAAATCCCAAAGCCTGACCAAGGAAACAGGAGGGCAGCCTAATAAGAGATTACGAGAGGAAGGGGACATCACTAGATATGATGAAATTATGATGAATTAATTTCCTAAAAAGGAAATTATCAGACAACTTTCCTTCCCCATTCCCTGGAGCTACCACTGTACTGTAATAAAAAATGTCCAAAATGTTGACACAGAAATAGCATCTAGTTACCTTTGTATAATTTGCATAGTCATTTACTGCCTACTGCAAATAAATCATTCCTCTAGATCTCCCTTACTCCAGCTCTTAGTATGCTAATTTAAACAAAAATTAATCTGGAAGAAAGTACTGACTAATATCCAGTTAGGTATATATTCATCCTTGGCCACTGATTCTTCTTCCCCCTCCCCCCCCCCCCTTTTGGAGCCTGCTAATCTGGTCTCTCCTCTTTTATGTCCATTCTGATCCCTTTTTACTTATTTGCATTTTTCCTCTGTTTCTGGGTCATATTCTCTCCCCCCTCCCCCCATTCTTTATTGCCAATCTGCTATGGGCTACCTAAACCAGTACCTGCCCCTGCCTAATACACCAAACACCTGAAACCCTCTTGAGAAATTCCATTCCTAAACACCAGGTGGTGTATGTCTCGGTGTCTCTTCATCTCTGCCTCCAGGTTCTCCCTACTCTCTTTGCTCCTAAGTCCCTCTCCCCATTTAGGTCTTTTTCTGACATATGTGTGTGAGTATGTGATATATAAATATATATGTATATATTCATATACGGCCCTCTGGGTCCTTGTGGCTGTATCTCTAGGTCAAAGTTTCCCTTCCCTTCCCCCTCTTTCCTTGTCATCACTGGATCCTAGATTTAGAGCAGAAATGGAACTCCTTCCGCATGATCTAGTACAGACTCATCATTTTACAAACGAAGAAACAGACCTGGAGAGAGGTTAAGTGTTTTGCCCAGTGACACACAGGTAGTATGTGGCAGAGCCAAAATTCGAACCCAGATCCTCAGACTAGAGCTGGGGACGTTCTATCCACACTGCCTCATTCTCTCTATCCTTGCAGACCTTTATTCCCGTTTTGGGGTGTCTAACTCTGCCTCACCTGGCCTTTTTCTTCCTCTACAGCAGACTCCATTTCCCTTTCACATATGTCCATCTTGCTTGTGATTCTTACTCCTCCCTTTCTTTTTCTCTTGAGAGCTCTTGTTTCTATTTTTCTCTTTTCATTCTATTTCTGTCTCTAGCTTTTCGGTTCACTCTGTTTTTCCATCTCTCCCTCCGTCTCCACGCTGGGAACAAAGTGACCATGTTTGCGCAGGACATGCCTCTCTCTAGTCGCTTTCATTCCTTATCCTTGCCTTCCACTGTGCCCCTCCGCACATTCCAACTGCAAAGAGTCCTCCCACTGGTTCCGTACACTCTTTCTTTAACTGTATCTAAGGAGGTGTAATAATGACTCATTAATGGTCCCCAATTCTTCTCCCGACTCCACTATCAAAGATTGCAGTATGACCAGAAGAGAGTGTTAACCCTTCTCTCTTCCTTGGGAAGGGTGAACTAAAGATTCCTGCGCTGATACCCCCACCTCTTTCCCTTCCTACAGGCACACCGCGCTCCGCCCTTCTATGAAAGTAGGTCCGGCTGGGCAGACAAAAGTTTAGGAGAGAAGTTCGAGTCTGTGCTTAAGTGTGGAAGCTAAGGGGGGGTGGCTAGGGGGGCGGGGGCCAAAGGGATCCGGGAGCTGGGGGAGGCAGGGCCAGCCCGCAGACTGATGAATAGATAGACTGGTGGATAGAACAGCTTCAGGCGTAGGTCCCCCCAACCTCGTATACTCCCCGATGGGTGGGGGGACTGTACCCCTCTCCCTAGGGGATGCTGTGGGCTCCTGGGCGCCGGGCACCCGGGCCGCCAGCTGAGCCCTCGTGTCCGTCCAGGTACCCCCGGGAATCTAGATTATTGCGGCCAGGGAGAGGGGGAGCAGCCCGAATACCGCCGGGGGCCGGGGCGGGTAGGGGGCTGGAGGCCCCGGACCCGAGGGCATGGAGCGTCTGGGAGAGAAAGCCAGCCGCCTGCTGGAAAAGCTGAAGCTCTCCGACTCCGGCAGTGCTAAGTTTGGCCGCAGAAAGGGGGAGTCGAGCCGGTCAGGGTCTGAAGGGACCCCTGCTTCTGGGAAGGGGCGTTTGAGCGGGTCCGGGGGTCCCAGGAAGCCTGGGACCCGGGGGACTCTTGGAGAATCTGGGGATGAACCACTGGAAGCAGCCCGTGAGCAGGGCCCCCTGGAGGCTGAGCGAATCCGACGCAGCTCCTTTGAGGCGCCGCGCTACGAAGTTCCTTTCCCCGGCGGGGCGCCCCAGCCCCGGGCCTTGCCTCTACCCCAATCGCTGCTCCCCGACATGCGTCTGGAGACACTGGCCCCCGCCTTAAGCCCGCGTTCTAGCTTCGCCAGCAGCTCCGCCAGTGATGCCAGCAAGCCGTCTAGCCCCCGGGGCAGTCTGCTCCTGGACGGGGCGGGGAGCTGCGGAGCTGGTGGCAGTCGGCCCTGCAGCAACCGAACCAGTGGCATCAGTATGGGCTACGACCAACGCCACGGGAGCCCCCTGCCCACTGGGGCATGTCCCTTCGGCCCTCCCTTCGCTGGGGCTCCTACAGGCTTTCCTCCGGGCGGGGTCCCCCCTGCCTACCCCGACCTCCATGCTGCCATAAACCGGCTTTGCTCTCACCGGCCCACGGGTTTCGGCTTTCAGGAGAGCCGTCACTCATACCCACCGGCCCTGGGCAGTCCCGGGGCCCTGGCTGGGACTGGTCTGGGAGCGACTGGGCCCTTAGAAAGGCGAGGGGCGCAGCCTGGACGACATTCTGTGACCGGCTACGGGGACTGCGCAGCAGGCGCCCGCTACCCAGAGGAACTGGCAGCGTTGCTGCGACTAGCTGTGGGAACCGGAGGGCGGGAACCAGGCGCCCACGGGGAACCCCCCGGTACAGAATCCTCGGGGCCTGAAGACCCGCCTGGCCCCTTCCCACAAGAGGCAGGCCGGGGTCGGGCCCGAGAACATGAGTCTAAGGAGGACTACTTCGGTGAGTGAGGGCAGAGATGGGTGGACTGGGGTTGGAGGGATAAGGTGCCTCAGGAGTGTGGCAGTCTCTCCACGGATTTAAGTTGCAGAGAGAGACAGGCAGTAGACACCAGAGGCCTCCATCTGCTTAGTCCAGTTTCTGATGGACCAGAGTATCCGATTCTTTACATCCCCACGTCCCCAAGATATCCAGCGGGTTCCTCTTCACATCCCCACCCCCAAACGGTTACGGCTCTGATTTTTTTTTTTTTTGCCCCTGAAGGTGCTTCGGGGGAACAGGGCAGGAGTGGGATAGACAGAGCACCCCCCCCTTCAGCCTGGTTCCCCTTTTCCCCGCCGTGCCCGAGCAGGCGCCTGCCCGCCTTGCCCCCACCCCATCCCCTGTCTCCGCCCGCAGGAATGCGGGGAATGCAGGGGTGATGGGGGTGGGGAGGGCAGGCTGCGTGCTGGCTCCTGCCCGGCCCGCTCCAGGTGCCCGCAAGGCGGGGCGGATTGGGAGGGGGGTGCCTTCCTCCGCACACGCCTTGCGGCCCGTCGGGGAAATGGAGCCAGTGAAGCAGGAGGGAGTGCCTTGGGGCGGGAACGGGGACCCAGGTGCCTGCCCCACCCCAGCCTAGCCTGCTCTCAGACTTCAAGCATTTACTAGTAAGTAGACCTGGTAGTGCCAGCTTCATACCCCCCCTCCCCTTCCCCCAGCCTGTCCCCACCTTCCAGAGGTCAGGGCAGGAGCAGGGAACCACAGGGACTGATGCCTAGGATATTTATACTATTATCATTGAGAGTGACCTGGAGTCACTGCCAGCAGCCAGCAGCTTGGCAGTAACCCTGGGACTGGTCTGTTTGCAGTTGGGACCCCAAAGGCCCATCATCCCCATACCGACTTCCCACCCCCATACCTAGGACTGCCGGGCTCACTAGACTTCCTAAAGGCTTTAGGGTCCCCCACCAGTTTTCATTAGGATTTTCCCTCTCCAGTTTAATTCGGCATACATGGTTTGATTGAAGACCCAACTTTTGCCTGGTCGAGGGGTACCACAGTTGTGTGGAACCTGCCTTCCAGGATCTCACAGACTGAGAAGAAAACTACTTGCTCTGGAAATAGGATTAGAAAATGTTGGACCATACAATCAAAAGCCTAGACTTGGGAAGCCCTGGGAGAGATCACATTGAGATGTTGAATCCTTGAATTTGCATATGATTTGCCTGCATTCTGATCTGCTGGTGGTTTGTCCCCCTAGCAATTTTTCTAGTTAAAGGTTTTATTCTTGGTCCTGTAAATACAGTCATTTTCTCCTTCTCACCTGCCCTATTGTCATCGATCCAAAGCCCCCCCTCCCAGGACCCCTGGGATCTGTGAGCAATGGGAAGACCGGGAAGGGATATTGGGGGGAAGGGTTCCAGGCTGGCTTAGAGGGCCTTACAGAGTTCAACCCCAGCCCCCACTCCCAGCCACAGACTGAGAGGAAAGAAAGCAGAGGATCTGATCCAGAGAGAGCAGATACAGCAGGCAGACAATCACCTGGCAGGGCCTCTTGGAACTTTGCTTTTGGGGCCCAGGGAAGGTGGCTGTTAGTAGAAGCCATCTCTTCCTTTCAAGCTTTAATGCCTAGAACATTCTGGAGGAATCCAGGAAGGATGTGATCAATAGGAAGGGGCATTAGGGGGAGGATGCCATAGAAGTGGAAAGGTGAACATGGCTGATCGCTCTCCTTGTTTCCCCATAATTTCTGAGGCTTCCTGGTAAGGTGGCTCTGACATGCCCCTTGAGGCATTGCTCCCCTGGTTATGGATCTTCCCTACCGGGCAGGTTGTGTTCAGAACCCCGAGGCTGAGACTCCTACCCCCTACCCTGGCCACTAGATCTCCTTTCCCTACTGAGGACCCCCTAAAAATCTTTCCCCTCTCAGCCCCCATCTCCCTTGTATGACCACCCCTATGTAATTGCCCCCCTCTCCCCGCTAACTAGTCCTGGCCCATTTCTCCCTAGCTGTAGCCTTGCCCAGCTGCTGTAGGGTGGAGGCAAAACAGGTCCAGGCCCATCAGTTGCTGCAGCTGCAGCACGAGGCTCCCAAGCCCCTGGGCGCGGGCTGGGATGGGCCCCAACTTGTAGGTCGCAAGGCTGTGCTTGGGCAGGAGCGCGCCACACCACAGGGGGAGGGGCAGGCCCGGGTCCCATTCAGATCTGCTCTCTGCTTGGTGCTGGCCCAACCTGGGGGGACCTAGGCATGGCTGAGAAGTGACCAGAGGAAGAAGATTCCTCTGTGCCTGGGACACTTGCAGCCATTCCACCCCTTCCTCTCCAAAGAAATGACAAAGAAAGAAAATGGAAAGGACGGGGACATCTCTTCCCAAACTTAGCCCCAGTCATCCCATCCCACCACATTTTCCCCTCCTCCTTATCTACTGCCTTCTTCTCCATATGGATTCCTCGCTGTCTACCTCAGTAGCCACCATGATTCTTCATTACTTCCTGCCCTCCTCCCTTATCCAAATAAGCCTACCTGCCTTCAAGAATCATAGGATATTAGACCTGGAAAGGACCTTCGACGTGGTTCCAAATTTGTTATTTTACAAATGAGGAAACTGAGGTCCTACGAGATAAGCTTTAGGAGACAGTTCATGCCCCCAACCTTCCTCGAAGCTTTCATTGCTTACTTCTGCTCTCTCCCCTCTGAATTCTCCATCTTGTCTATGCCGTTGGGGTTAGGACTTAATAATATGCTGAATATGGTGTCACGCTGTTTAGGGTTGTTTTGCGGAGTGGTCTTTTCTCCCCAAGTAGACTAACCTTCCTGAAGATTTCCCATTCTTCTCACAGTGCTTAACCAGGGCTGGGCACAGTCGAAACCCAAGGGATGGCTCTAATGAGTGAGCAGTCTGAGGACTGCTAGCTCTGCTTTCTCTCAGCATAGCCAGGATTTTCTACCCTCTTTCCCCAAAAGGAAGAGCCTATAAAACCAATTTCTACCCTCTTCCCAAGCCTGTATCTGTACCCAGCAGGGGAGAGGGAAGAGGACATGAGAGGGTGAGAGGAGGAAGGATCCCGGTGTGGTGACCTCTTCTCTTTTCCCTTCTCACAGGCACATGTATAAAGTGTAACAAGGGCATCTATGGGCAAAGCAATGCCTGCCAGGCCCTGGACAGCCTGTACCACACCCAGTGCTTTGTCTGCTGCTCTTGCGGTGAGTGAAGCCCTCCTCCAAGCCAGGAGGGATGGGGGCAGGTACAAGAGTCAGAAGAAATGGCAGCATCCGGGGTGGGATGAGGATGGGAGCAACGGGAAACCTCTTGATGGTTCATTTTCTCAGGGGAGAGCTTCTACCAAGTGTGTGGCACCTACTTCTTTCCCATCCTTCTTTTCTCCCTGCTTGTCTTCTTTATTTCCCTCTCTTTTTCTCTCTTCTCTCACTGCATCAGGTAGTTTATTCCCCCTTCCTTGCTTCCTCTATGGATCAGTTTTCCTCCTTCTTCCGTCAGCCTTCCTTTTCTACATTTCCCTCCTTTCTCATGTCTGTCTTCTCTTTTCTTCTTCCTTCCCTCCCTCCCTCCCTCCCTCCCGCTTTCTCTGTTGTGTTCCCTGCCTGCATATAGCCTAGGCTCTGGACTCTGGGCTCTGAGCTTTGGGTCCGGGCCTGCAGCCCTGTGCTTGGTGGGGTTTAGTCTTGGGCAGCCAAGTTGCCTGGGGCGACGGTGAAAGACAGGAATGTGAAAGGGGAGGGGGGGTGGGCTTAGGGAATGGGGAGCTGGGAGAGGGGTTTTCTCTTGGCTGGTCAGAGTTCAGCCACCTCTCTGGAGCGCAGGCCACTGGGCCATGCCAAGCTGATGACATCACGCTACAGGAATGCCCACTGTTAGCTCAGGAGGCTGTGCAGGGGCTCCCTGTCGACACTGACTCCCCCTGTCCCTCCCTCACTGCCCCCTCCACTGCCGCTCTCCTATTCTGATTCCTTTGCTAAACCTTTAATCTCCTATCTCTGTCTGATGCTCTGACTCCCTCTCTTTTTTTCTCTTTCTTCTTCTCCCTTCCCTCCCCCATTTGACTCTCAGTTGTTGTCTTTTTCAGACTATCTTACTTTCAGCTTCTACCCTTGCCTTCAAACCCTCCCCCCCATTGTTTTTCCCTTTGGTTTCCAGGTCGGCTTTTATAAACTGCCCAAACTGAGTTCTGAATGAAAGCTTGAATGGGAAGATAGCAAAGGTGGGAAATCTGCCCATTTTTGCTTTGGGGCCTCTCAGTTGCCCCCCCATTCCCCACTCCCAGGATCCCTGAGACTCTTTTCACTAACTTGTGGGACACCAATAAAGCCGAAGGAAATCATTAGAGCATTCAGGGTACATCCTGGGGCCCTCCCTGATCTTTAGGGAAGTTGGGGTTGCTGACATCAAAGGCTCAACCCAGGATGTCAGGAAGCACAGCCAGCTTGGCCGCCAAAGCATTTTGTCCTGGTTCCAGGGTCCCTGGATCCTCCAACAGAGTTCATTGAGCTCCAGGAGGGAGTTAGCTAAGGGGATGGTCACAGAGGCAGAAAATGAGAGCGCTCTTGTAAAGAAAAAAAATTTTATGCACAACATAATAGCAAAATACTTTTAAAAGTATCTAATGACTGGAGAAGACTGGGTGGATCAATGAATGGAGGGCCAGGTCTGGAGATGGGAAGTTCCAGATTCAAATCTGGCCTTAGACACATCCTAGCTGTGTGGCCCTGGGCAAGTCATTTCACCTCCATTTCCCAACCTTTCTCTCTCTTCTGCCTTGGAACCAATACTTAGTACTGATTCTAAAACAGAAGGTAAAGGTTTTTTTTTTTTTTAAAATATCTTATGATGATGCAGATGAAGGAAACTCTTTCTTGAGATGAGGATTGGGAGAGATTTTAGAAAGAGTTTGGAGAAGAGTCTGGAACTTGATCAAGGGAAGAAAGGGGGGAAGGCATTTATTAAGTGCTGGGCATTGTGTTAAGCACCTTACAAATATTATCTCAGTTGATCCTCAAAACAACCTTGAAAAGTAGATGCTGTGATCATCCCTATTTTACAGTGAAGACACTGAGGCAGACAGGTTAAGTGATTTAGCAAGGAGCACATAGCTAGTAAGTGTCTGGGGCTGGATTTGAACTCAGGATTTTCTGTCTCCAGGCTTTTTGCTGTATTTTGCTGTGCCACCAGGCTGCTTCTAGGGAGCATTGGTGGGGTCAGGTGGAAAGAGTAGGGTGGGATTTCATGGAAGGGGAGGGGATTAAGATGTTTTATTGCTTTAGGAGTTGGGTAGTAGGGTGGCTTAGCTTGAGCCTCATAGGGTGACTGAAAACTAGATCATGAAATATATGTGCTATGGGGGAAGGAATAAAAGCCTGAAAGGTCTAATCTGTTTTTTTTTTTGGGGGGGGGGACTTCTATCCTGAAGAGGCCTTCTTAGATGCCTCTTGGTCCTGAGGGAAGTTGGGATTGTACAGTAGGTTCCCAGTTCCCCTCACCTCTGTTCTCATTGGGTTCTAGGTAGGACACTTCGATGCAAAGCCTTCTACAGTGTCAATGGCTCTGTTTACTGTGAGGAGGATTACTTGGTGAGTCAGGACTAATTTTTTTGTTGTTCATCATACTTAGTTTTGGCCCGCTTTGGCATGCCTTCCACTCTCCCCATGTAAGAAGTCTCCTTCGTAAGTCACTTTCATCTTGTAGTCACAGGACTATCAGTTCCATGCCAGCTTCTCTCTTTCTGTCCTTCTAGTTTTCAGGGTTCCAGGAAGCAGCAGAAAAATGTTGTGTCTGTGGTCACTTGATCTTGGAGAAGGTAAGGAAAATGGAACTAGAGAGCTGTTACTGGTGGAATGTTTTAGGAGCAGGGAAGATAGAGCCAAGGGCAACTGGGAGGGTGATGAGTCAGGGATGACATGGAAAGGGTTGGGGCAGCCAGTACAAACCTTCCTGTAATTCAGTGTGGTATAATGGAAAGAATGTTGGATTGGGAATCAGAGGACCTAGGTTCAAACCCCTGCTCTATCACTTATTGTCTGTGTGACCTGGGGCAAGCTTTAACCCTTCTGCTTCTCAATTTTCTTGTCTGTAAAATGTAAGGGTTGGGCAAGATGGCTTCTAAGGCCCTTTGTAGCTCTAGAACACTTAATTCTCATGTCACTCCAGTTCTCCAAAACCTCTCCTAGCTTCCTATTATGAGCCACTCAAAACACTTCCATAAGATGACCTCATTTTGCCCATCTAATCTTACCTTCCCCATACCCTTCAGCATGCCCATCTGCCCTAGTTTGACTTGTCTTCTTCTTCTGTTACTCTGCATGCACACTATGTTCTTTCCAACTTCTTCCTCTTCGATGGTCTTATTTTTTCCTATTTGCAATATCTTCCCCTTTCTCTTTCCTCCCTCTCCCATCCTTTGTGTTAGGTTCAGCTTCATTTTTCCAGGTGCAAATCGAGGCCCTTCCTCCACGAAGCCTTCTCTGACTAACCAATATTTTTCTTCACTAAACTGCGTGGCTTTAGAATCTTAGCAACATGATCAGATCGATTTGATTTCCTAAATGTTCTGTAAGGTTTCCCATAGATATGTGAAGACTTTAATGATAACTTTTTTGAGGTCATTCACTCAGTAGACTTTTATTGAGCACCTTCTATATGCAGAAATGCTATGCCATGTGCCCGGAGAAAGTTCTTTGCCCTTTGTTCCTTGACATTAAAAATCTTGTAGTAGTAAAAGAATCAAATACAGATAACACGCAGTTATTTGTTTATGGAAGGTTTATGGGAAAAGCTTAAGAACCATTTCTTTGCCTACGTAGGGTGAAAAGAACACAAAGGTGGGAAACAAGAGATTTCTGGGACCTCAGACAAGTCACTGAATGAATCTTTCTAAGCCTTAGTTTCTTCTTTTGTAAAAGGAAGGTGGCATTGAATCTAGTGGTATATAAGGGTCTCATTCAAGCTTCATATTCTATGATTCTTCTCTTGGATCCTCTACTGTGCCTTACAGTATGTGGGTTCAAGACTGATGACCCTGAACAAATGTTTATTGGAACAAACCGAAGGGCAGAGGGGAAGAAGGTTGAAGACTGCTTCCTGATGGAAGTTCCACCCCGGAGGGTGGACTGGTAGAAAATTCTGGGCTCACATCCACATTAATGTACTCATTTCCCCTCCTCCTACAACTGAGTCAGATCCTGCAGGCAATGGGGAAGTCTTATCACCCTGGCTGCTTCCGCTGTATTGTCTGCAACAAATGTTTGGATGGCGTACCTTTCACCGTGGACTTCTCCAACCAAGTGTACTGTGTCACTGACTACCACAAGTGAGTTTTTCCTGGGAGGTTAGGGGAGACAGCCCTGAGTTACGCCTGGTTCTCTGAGGCCTGAAATATGTTCTGTATCTGACCTTGCCTCTGGCTTTCTCTGTTCCAGAAATTATGCCCCGAAATGTGCTGCTTGTGGCCAGCCCATCCTCCCGTCAGAGGTCAGTACGTCTGGGTTTGCCAGTGTTTAAGAAAGAACTGCTGCTTAAGCCATCCCCTTCCACCACCTCTTCTGCAAGCATTCATGTTGAATCAGAAATATTTCATGCTGATTCCTGGGCGCAATCTCACATTCAAAAGCACAAAACATTCACCCGTCATTGTTTCAACTCACCTTCTCTTCACTTTATCCGGGAATGTCACAGTGCCTTGATCTGACCACATTTTAGTAGGTTCAGGAAAAAGAGTTGGGAGGAAGGCATCCTTCACCTCACCTCTTAGATGGAACATTCTAGAGAAACAAAGCTGATGTACTGTTTCCTAGGCAGGGGTTCTCTCCTCTCCTTCCCCTTCAGCCTAAGGCCACCTTCTCTGAAAATACTCAAACTCCCTTCTTCCTTTCTCTTCCTCTGCTCCCTCCTATTCACTCTGTGCGAGGCACCTTCCTTCTTCCTTTTATTCAAATAACCAATATGATTAATTGCATTAAAAGCAAACAAGAATATATGCTTAAGAATATAAGCCCCCCCCCCAAACACTTGATGAAGTCAAACACTCAGCTATAATGAAAAAAATAACTATATGAAATATAGACATAGATTGTTGGGTTTTTTTTTTTGTGATATGGTTAATGTGGACATATGTTTTGCATGACTTCACAAATATAATTGATATCATTTTGCTTGCATTCTCAGGGGGATGGTTGGGAGGAAGGGAGAGAATTTGGAATTCCAATTTGGGGGGGAAGCTTTTTATTTTGTTGATATTTTATTTTTGTCTTCCAAATATGTGCAAAAACAATTTTTAACATTAGAAAAAAAATTTTGAGTCTCAAATTTCCCCCCTCCCTCCCTCTGTGACCCCTTAACTTATAGAGGGACAACCCCTCATGGTGCCAGATGTGGCCACAGGAGCATGCCACTTGGAGCCTAGCTGTGGGAGAGGAGGAGGGTTTGTGGTGTCCACTGAAGGTGTGTTCACCTCACAATGGCAGTGGGGGCACTTATGTGACCTCATTGTCTGTGTGAGGTATGTATTTGTGGGTTATAGGCAGTGCCCTCATTCCTGCCCACCTGGTGGGGGTGCCTTTTATTTCAGGGCTGTGAAGAGATTGTGAGGGTGATTTCCATGGACCGAGATTACCATTTTGAGTGCTATCACTGTGAGGTAAGTGTGTGTGTGTGTGTGTGTGGGTACAGCAAGGTTGACTTGGGGTGAAATCTCTAAAAGAAACTTGCACTTATGGGAGATATAATAAGAACATTTACAGAGTAACTTTATAAGCCTAAAAATATTTCTCTCACCACAAACCTCAATGGGACACGTAGCATAAGTACAATTAATTCGTCCCATTTTACACATGAGAAAACTGAGCCTTGAACAGGTAAAACAACTTTCCAAGATCCCAAATAGCCAGTTTGTGGCAGAGCTACAACTTGAGCTCAGGAAGCTGGGGGAGCTCATTTTTTCCAATCTTGTTTGACCCTGACTGCTCTGGTTTCTTCCTTCTTTTTCTAAACCCTTACCTTTCAAGATTTATGATGGGGGGGAGGGGGGCAGCTGGGTAGCTCAGTGGATTGAGAGCCAGGCCTGGAGATGGGAGGTCCTAGGTTCAAATCTGGCCTCAGACACTTCCCAGCTGTGTGACCGACCCTGGGCAAGTCACTTAACCCCATTGCCTAGCCCTTACCACTCTTCTGCCATGGAACCAATACACAGTATTGACTCTAAGATGGAAGGTAAGGGTTTAAAAAAAAAAGACTTATAATAGGGAATGCTATCCACCTCCAGAGAAAGAACTGTTGGAGTCATCTATATACATCAGTGTATTTTTGGTTTTATTTTGGGATTTAGGTTATGTATGAGTTTGCTCTCCCAACAATGACCAATATGGAAGTGTGTTTCACATGATCATTTTAAAAAATGAAAATAAATAAACCCTTACTTTCCGACTTAGAATCAGTATTGTGTATTGGTCCCAAGCAGAAGAGTGGTAAGGGCTAGGCAATGGGGTTAAGTGACTTGCCCAGGGTCACACAGTGTAGCATTTAGAATGGATTTGACTAAATTATAAGAGTAAAAAACAATGTTGTGGTCGCCATTTATAGAAATTAACCCTTAAGTCACAAGACTGTTAGTAGCTCCACTAGCTTTATTTTAGTAAGATAAAGATAATAAGAGAGGGAAATATAGAAAGGAGGTAAAGAATTACCTAGCCCATCAACCTAAAGCCTAACAACCCAGAGTCTGGCTCTGAATCCCAGCCTCAGGAAAAAAAAAAAATCTTGCTTCCTGCTGGGTCTCACCTTATATGCCGTTCCCTTCACCCATTAGCTCTCCTACATCACCACCATCCCCAGGAACCAATCACAGTTCCTCAATTAGCCTGGCACCACCAGGGGGGTCAGTGCCTATGGGATCAATTCCCTGGTTGATGACTGACCCAAATTCAGAATAAATGGAAGGGAAGTCTAAACTCTCTTGAGCAAATCAAAACACAAATTCCCTTCTCACAACAGCTAAGGAAGTGTCTAAAGTCAGATTTGAACCCAGGACCTCTTGTCTTTAAGCATGGCCTTCCATCCACTGAGCCACCTAGCTTAGCTGTCCCTTTCTTCCCTATTTTTCTGACTCCCATCCCTTCTGGGGCAATGGGTCCTCCAGCTCCAGGGAAGAGAGCCCATCTCAGCATTTCCACTACAGCAGCGACACCTGGTGTCCTGCTGGAGCATTGCCTCAAGTTGTGTCAGAGGGAGCCTCTAACCCCTCACTGGAGGAGAGGCTGGAGGCTCTGGACAGGTCTGGAATAGCTGGAGCATCCCCTCACGGAGGCGGCCTGTGCCCTTGTTCCACAGGACTGCCGAATGCAGCTGAGCGACGAAGAAGGCTGCTGCTGCTTCCCCCTGGATGGACACCTGCTCTGTCATTCCTGCCACATGCAGAGGATCAGCGCTCACCAGGGCACTGCCAACTACGTTTGAGCCGCCGCCTCCATCAGTTCCTTCTGGCTCCCAAACCCCAGCAGGCAAAGCCCTCCCAGGCAGTGAGCAGTGGCGAGCCCATCGGGGTGGAGGTGAGGGTCCAGGGAAGAAGGCAGGGCAGATGGGTGTACCGCAGGACAGATAGAGGAGAAGCTGGAAGTCTAAGGACCCTGAGAGGAAGAGGTCCTCTTGGGGTTGGAGAGGGATCTTTCTCACCACCAGAAGAATTCTCACGCAGTGAGTAACAAACCACAGAACCTCTCAGAGCCAAGAACTAATCCCCCTTCTGGGCCTGAGAACAGCGGCAGGACAAATTGACAAGTACACACACACTCACCTCCTGGCCTATGCTGCTTCCTTCAGGGCTCCCCAGTCTCCCTCGTGAATATATTTGCAAAACCCAAGCAGAATTCCTGTTTGGAAAAACTAGGAGAAAGCGAGCACCTCCTGAGGGCTTAGACTCGAGCCTCCAGCCAGAGAGGTGTCACTGCCCCTGGGGGAGAGGGGAATGGACCTGTGTTCCTACCACCAAAGCTTCAGGGCCAGCCTAGGGACACAGTAAAGCTCTTAGCCAATGGAAGAGAAGAAAGTTCTCCAGACTGCATGGGACTTTCTGTTAACTAGTGCTGCCCACTCTAAGGTAGGATGTGGTGCCAGCCAGCTCCCTATTATCCTGCAGCCTGTTTCTCAGGGACTCCGTGATGCAGGCTCTAGGGAGCTGGGAGAGAGCACTTGGACTGAATCTAGCTGTGCTCTTTGCTTCCCCATCCTAAGGCCAGAGGACGTAAGGAAGCTGCCCAATGAAAACCATCCCAGAGTGGGTGGTCGTTACGCCCTATAGACTGCTGTCCCAGAAACCTCACACCAGCCAAATGTACCTACCCCTTGCACACCTGTATCCCGCCTCCATCTCCTGGTCTCTCAGCACCTGTGAGCATCAGAGAATCCTGTCACCCTACTGCTCCATTCAGGAAACCCAGGATTACATACACTGGTCCCCCCTCCCCTCCCCCAGATCCTGGCCTGGGCTCTGGGGAGCAGGAGGGAAGTAAGCACTTTGAGACTTGCCTTCTCCTTAATTATGATTCATTCTTCAAATGATGATTCCTTGAACTAAAAATCCCACGTGTTAGGGATGTTCAAGACAATGTGGCCAGCTGAACGGTTTGGGGGACGTTGGTGAGGATTTTTTCAAGTGACTGGGAATGAGGAGACAAGCTTGGCTATAGTCACGAGTGCCAGGGACCTCTAGACTTGGAGAATAACTTCTGTACTCGGAAGTAAAGAGACCCTGTCCCTCCCCTAGGTAACTGGGACCCTAAAATTTCACTACTATCTTTCTTTCAAAGAGTCTGTTTATATTTTTAGATGATTCTTTCAATTTCATTTTCTCATCCTCTTGCCCCATAATTCCATGCTCCAAGAAGTGGCAAGATGGGCAAAATGCACTTTTTGGAAATGCGTGAAATTAAGATCTGTCATTTGTTACTGAAAAAAATAAAAACAAACCAAAAGAAAAAAGGCTCAATGATTGAGAAACACTGAACAGTTTTTGACATGAGGCTAAAAACAATATTCACAGTTTCTCACTCTATCTTTTTCTCTTCATTTCTCTGAATATCTCATGTCTTCACTTCCTTATCTCTTTTCTTTGTGGTTTCCCATTTCCCTCTTATGTCTCATCTTTTATTATGTCTTCTCTGGCTCTTAAGCAATTCATTCTCTGACAATAAAGAGTTTGGCCTTTCAGGGCCCTGGGCTGACCTGCATGCCTCCCGCTTCCCAGTCTGACCATTCTCTGGTTCCACATCCCTGCGTCTGCCTTGGTTCTCTATCTCTTCTTGAGCAAAGACAGGTTGGCACATCTGGGCCAGAGAGAGCCAAATGAAGGGCAGCCTAGGGCAGAGAACCAGTCACAAACACGTCACTGCTGATGAGCTTCCAGGCTTTCTCTGCAGTTGGATAGCCATCCTTTCCCTTAGTTGCTAAGATGCCTCTTGTCTTTATTAGCTCTGTTCTATTATTGAAAAATACATGGAAGGTGGGGGTGGGAGTGGGATGGAAGTGGGGGCGGGGCTTGACCAGAATACAAAATAGTCCCTGCCTGGTCAACTTGCCAAATAAACATAACCAGACAACTGAAATGTGGAAAGCAGAGGAATATGATTAGTTATTTCAGAGAGCAGTCCCAACATAACAGAGCTATGGTACTCCTGTGCTCTCTCACCTCCATTTCCTTGATTCTCATCAGAGAAGAGAACTTAGTGGAGAGCGATCAAGAACTTTAATATGTTGGCAACTAATTAATCTCTTCCACCACCCAGTGACATCATCAAGGAAATGAACAAGTAACCTATAAAAAGGCTGAGGGTTTTGTCCTAGGGCAAAAAAACAAGATGAGACTATTCTAGGCATGCAGAACCACTTGGCAAAAGACTCAAAGAATTTCAGAGTTGACCATCTAGGCCAACCCATTCCTGAAATAATCCCATCTACAACCTATCTAATTTGTTCGTCCAGCTCTTACTTGAAAACTGCCAAAGAAGGATACCTGACTCATTACCTTGCTCCATTTTTACAATAGTTCTCACTGCTAGGAAGTTTTTCCTGACATCAAGACTTAAAATTTCCTCTGCAACTTCTGCCAGTCGTGGCTCACAGTTCTGCTTTCTGGGCCAAAGCAGAGCATGTCTAATCCTCTTCTAGTGAAATCCCTTTAAAGACTTGAAATCAGCTATACTACGTCCTCACCCAAAGGCTCTTATCCAAACTAAACATCCCCAGTTATTACAACTTGAGTCTTGTATGGCATGAACTCAGGGATCTTTACCATAGTGATTGCCCTCCCTGTTCCCCAACTTGCTAGCTTCTTTCCTAAAGTCAGGTACCCCAAACCAAATATAAAATTCTTATGAACACCCATATGAGCTATATGATCAAGGCGGAGTGCCATCAGCTCCCACATAAGCCATGTCTCTTATTATGACTCAAGATCACAGCATGTTTTGGCTGCCATGACACCCTTGAATGGGTGCACGAGCACACAGATGAATTGTGATGTCAGAGAGGGAAGTGCAAAATGGAGGTAGAGTACAGAAAATCAATAGGATTGAGCAAAATGAAAAGGTAGCTAGGTGGCACAGTGGATATAGCACTGAATCTAGAATTAGAGAGACAAATTTGTATTAGACCAGGTACTGGCTACATGACCTTAGGTAAGTCACTTAGCCTCTTTCTGTCTCTGTTTCCCCATCTATAAAATGTACACAATAATAGCACCTAACTCCCAGGTGAAGATTAGGTGAGATGAACATTGTAAAGTGCTTTGTACTTTTAGCTTAAGGTGATATACAAATGCAGCTAGCTATTAGTAAAAAGAGGTGTTTAGATGGCTTATTATATGGAAGGCAGATCCTGAAGTCAGTAAGACCTAAGTTCAAATCCAGCCTCAGATACTGTGTGAATCCTGGACAGGTCATTTAATCTCTATTAGCCTTAATCTACTGGAGAATAAAATGGCAAACTACTCCAGTATCTTTGCCAAGAAAACCCCATATAGGGTCAGGAAGATTCAGACATGAACAAATTATTATTAAAAGAAGGTGACAATACATAGACAGCCATAAAACTGATAATCCATATGAGATAAATCACTGATCCAGGTGTTAAAGCTAAAGCCTACCCAACCCAGTCCCCTTCCTCTTCTCCTTTCAAATAAGAAAGAGAAAATGGAAGAATGATCTTGATTTGGTCTGTTAGCTTACTTGTGGTCTCTTGCTACCCCCTTGTTTAACTCTGGGTAGCATTTGATAAAGATATTAAGGTTTGATTCTGGGGGAAAAGCATGTGTGGATTTCCCTAAGGGACTGTGATAAAATCAGATTTTTGGAAAGTCGGGAAGAAAAATCTATATGATAATTAGAGTTCTTTCATCCAAGAAGGCCAGCCTAGTACCTATCTGGGCAGAGAGAGGTGAGGAGTAATACTCTAGGGCAGTGATGGCAAACCTTTTAGAGACCAAGTGCCCAAACTACAACCCTCATGCTGCATATGAGCAGCCACTTAACCCCAGACAGGGGAGGAAGGAAGTACTCCCTCTAGGCTGTTGGGCAGAGGGGTGGCTGATGAGGGAAATGTCCTCAGGTGTGATAGAGAGGGGGTGGGAAGCAGCCCCCCTCTGGCATGTGTGCCATAGGTTTACCAACAGGGCTCTAAGGGATCTGGTTAGGCCTTGATGTTAGGATCATGGAATGTTACATCTGAAGGTTCTGGAGGGGTAAAATTAATGACAATTATCAAAGAAATTGTTGAAGAACTTATTCCTATCAAAGGGACTAAATTATTTTTTATAGTTATGTTATTCAACCTAATTCAATTCAGGTTGACAAATGTGGAAACACAAAATACATATGAAGTATTATGCTAGGCAAACATACAAAGATATTGACCCTGCTCTAAAGGAGTTTACAATCTAATAGAGAGAATACCACCAGTTGGATATGAAACCAGAATATCTTAAATACAAAGGATAAATACAGATGCAACTCTAAAATATTTGAGAAGGAAGAGATCACTTTCAGCTGGGGAACCTGGAGTTTCAAGGTGGAGACAGAGCCAAACTAGAGTAAAGCCAAGAGGGCTCTGAAAGGACACCAACAAATATGGTCTGAGGGCTTATTTTCCTTTTCTTCCCTTTCTCATCCTTACCACCCATCCAAAAATAGCTCTAACTTGAGAATGCTTTCTTCCCCTTATGCATGGATATTTAGAGAGCACATATAGCAACATCCACCACCCTGTTCAGGTGGCCCTTCTTCCCTCTCTACAGTGGGAATCTCAAGGCATGTTTCCTGCCACCCACACTCAGATTTCTGCCACCCAAACTTCTCCCTTGTTGACTGTCTTGGCCCCTGAATAGCAAATGGAGTAGTAGCCTCTTTCTAGGACCCATTCCTTATTTGGTAATCTGGTGACACCCCAGGCGGCCTTATCCTTTCTTGCCTTGGGTGCAAAAATAGTGAGAGCTTTCAAAGAACCCATGGAGGAACTGTCTTCTGGGCATATGGAATTCATGAATTCATGGAGACAAGAAAGGGCAGATAGAAATGAAAAGAATTAAATCCTTTTTTCATATTGAAAAATGAGTTGGGACGATTGGAAGATGAGACACCCAAAAGTCAGCAGCAAGAACTGGTATGTCCTCTAGTGTTCTCTGGCTTAATTTATGCTTAGCAATCCCCACCTTGGAAAGCAAGAGAAGTAGAAAACATGGGACCGACCAGTGAGTAGCTTGCAGTTTAGTCAGGGATACAAATATAGACAAGGACTTGAGAACAACCATAAGCAGCATGCCCACAAGTGTGAAATAATGGCCCATCCTACAAATGAAAGGGGGGAGGGAGGGCAAGATCCAGTGCCTGGCAGGCAGTGTTGGGAATGATTTTGAATTTGTCCTTTTCCATATCCCTGAGCATTAGTTTTGGTTGGCTCCCTAAACACCTCCACTGTTGGTCCATTGATTCTGAGCAATCAAAGCTGGAAACAAAACAGAACAAAAACAAACAGATAGACGATGCCCCCCCTTAGAAAAACATCCGGTGCTTCAAAATGGCCTGTCTGTGTTCAACTTTGCAAGGTAATGGGGCTAAGGGAAACCCAGGGGAGATGTCTAACTCACTCTGCTGCCGTAGCTTGGTTTTTAATAGATATATTTAGCGAAAATCCTTTTTGACAAGTGGGATCTCGGGGATATGCTAAATTGCTAATAACTTCCCCAGGCTCTTGCTTCCTTCTATGATGCCTTCGTTATCATAAGCTTTTCAAAAATCAACACACATATGTTGGTCACTTGGGTGAAATGCGAATTGTTCCTCAGTTTATGTATTCCTCCGTTTGGTCCTGATTATCTTCTTTAGGGAAGCATCAGGATATATGGAAAGAGCCATTGATTTGGTCTGGTAAGACCTGGATTTGAGCCTGGGCTCTGACATTTGTTATCTGAATAGCCTTCAGCAAGTTACCTAACCTCTCTGAGTCTCAACTTTCTCATCTGTAAAATGGGAATAATGAGTAGATCATAATGCTGACACAGAGGCAAGATAAAATAGGGGCTGGGAATTTCAACTATCTGGCAGCTATAGGAACTCTTTTTCACTGGGAAAAGAACAGCTGGTTAATTTCTGATTGCTAGTAATTGCCTTCTGAAGACAGAGGAAAAGGAACTATTATTCTGAGTTTAAATTCTGACCCATAAGAGAAGTTGGTGGCTGAAACAGAAATGTGAATCAATCAGATACAATATTTATTAAGCCCTAAATACTGGGAACCTTGGGAGAAATGGATCAAAATAGAGATAAAAGCCTATACAAGGCACTTAATATGCGGCAGGCATTGTGTTAAAAGCTCAGCAAAAAGGACAGTCTCTGCCCTCAAGGAGCTTACATTCTGACAGGGGAAGACAACACATAAAAGGGAGCTGAAAATGAGGCAGAAGTCCAGAGAACCAGGAGTGGAAAAGGAATAAAGAAGAGGAGTGCAACTAGGTGGCCTAGTGGATAGAGAGCCAAGTCTGTAGACAAGAGGTTCTGGGTTCAAATCTTGCCACAGATACTTTAAAACTATGGTGTTTATGGGGGGACAACTGGGTGGCTCAGTGGATTGAGAGCCAGGTCCAGAGATGGGAGGTCCTGGGTTCAAATCTGGTCTCAGGTACTTCCTAGCTATGTGATCCTGGGCAAGTCACTTGACTACCATTGCCTAGCCCTTACTAGTCTTCTGCCTTAAAACCAATACACAGCTAGGTTTGTACCCCAAAGAGATAATAAAGAAAAACACCTGTACACGAATATTCATAGCTGTGCTCTTTGTGGTGGCAAAAAATTGGAAAATGAGGGGATGCTAAAATGAGGGGGTGCTCTTCAATTGAGGAATGGCTGAACAAATTGTGGTATATGTTGGTGATTATTGTGCTGAAAGGAATAATAAACTGGAGGAATTCCATGTGAACTGGAACAACCTCCAGGAAGTGATGCAGAGTGAGAGGAGCAGAACCAGAGGACATTGTACACAGAGACTGATACACTGTGGTACAATCAAATGTAATGGACTCGGAGGGGCTTATGAGAAAGAACACTATCCACATCCAGAGGAAGAACTCTGGGAAAAGAAACACAGAAGAAAAACAACTGCTTGATCACATGGGTCGATAGGGATGTAGACTCTAAACGATCACCCTGGTGCAAACATTAATAATATGGAAATAGGGCTTGATCAATGACACATGTTAAACCCAGTGGAATTGTGTGTCAGATATGGGAGGGGGGAGGGGGAGGGGAGGGAAAGAATTGGAGTCTTGTAACCATGGAAAAATATTCTAAATCATCGAATTAAATAAAATTAAAAAAACAAAACAAAACAAAAACAACAACCAACACACAGTATTGATTCTAAAATGAAAGGAAAGGATTAAAACACCCAAAAAAACTATGGCACCCTGTTCAAGTTACTTAATACCAATTGCCCATCTCTTACTGCTCTTCTGCCTTGAAACCAAGAAAAAGTATTGATTCTAAGACAGAAATAAGGATTTTTTTTTTTTTTAACTAAGAAGAGGATATGGCTGTTCTGGCCATTTCATTAAAATGGACATTCTAGGAGAAACTCATCAGGTGGGGGAGCAGGTCACAAGGGCAAAAGGATCTTCTAGGGTGAAATAGAGTTCATGATGGATAAAGAAGGAAATTCGAGGGATTTTCTAGCAAACCCTAGGAAAATAGATTTCAGAGTTCAGGTAAAAAAACAGATTGAATTCCATAGCCTAAAATCCTACAGGAGAAATCAGACCAAGAAGGATGGAAAGCTCTCAAGAACTAAATTCTGATGACACAAATATAAATTATTCCACTGAGGAAGAAAAGGGGGAGCTGTCTGAAGAGACTAATGTGACTACATGGGGAACTCATCAAACAACTCCAATTTTTAAAAGATGTGTACAGAAGATGAAAGCATGGACAGGTAACTGAGAATGAATACAAAAGAGTAGCATGGGGCTATAAGGAAAATGTCAGGAATGCTAAAGGCCAGAAGCAGCTGAAGCTTATGTCAAATCCAAACCAATATAACAAGCAATTGTTAAGCATATCCTACGAGCAAGGGAGGGAAGAATATAAACATTTATACAATGTCTACTAGGTGCCAGGCAAATTTTTACAAATATTATCTCATTTGATCCTCACAACAACCCTGGGAGGTAGGTGCTGTTATTATCCTAATTTACAGTTGAGGAAACTGAGGAAAGCAGAGGTTAAGTAACTAGCCCCAGATCACATAGTTCTACCCTTAATTTTCTCCCAGTCCATCACCCATATTCTGGTCTCATGTTTGTCCTTTCACACTCTTCATGTTGTGATTAACTCAATTCAACTCACCTTTAGTCCCTTACATCTCTTACCAGTCCTCAATCACTCCCATCTTCCTTGATCCTACTCCCCAGCTGCTAAAAGCTCCTATGGGAAGTCCAGCTATTGTGCTGACTAGGTCCACTACAAATTCATGTTGTCTGATCTCATTCAGATCCTGACTACTGCATGACAATTCTTTTATTCTTCTCTGATTGACTTTCTATCATTCTCTGTGTAGCAGCTGCTCCAAATTATGTCTCCTCTATCCCCAAGCAGCACTCCTACTGAACTCAGAAAAGCATTTTGCCTCCTTCTTTACTGACTGAGATAAATCAAGGACATTCTTCATGAATTCCATTCGCTATACATCTTCATTAGTCCTTTCTTTTGCTCCAGCTTTTGTGGAAGGGGTGACCCTTCCCCAGTTAAGGCTAATCCCTTTAATTACATCTTCAGGAGCTCTTATACCTTTCATTATTCCCACCACCATCATCTTCAATTCCTTCCTATTGGATCTTTCCTGCTGCCTTTAAACAAATTCCGTTTTCCTTCATCCTTAATTTTTTTTGACTCTGTAATCCCCTCAAATTACTGTCCTATTATCCTCTATTTCATGGCCAAAGTCCTAAAATTCTATTCTTGTAGCTTCTACTTGCTCAACACCCATTCATTTCTCAACCTTTTGCAATCTAATTTCTTACTGCGGAGCTCTACTTGAAATTTCTCTCTGAGATTTCTAAGTACTTCTTACTTGCTAAATCCAATGGCCTTTTCACCGTGCTTATCCTCCTAGTCCCTCTTCAGTTTTTAATATTGTTGATCACCTTATCCTCTTATCTCCTCCCTTAGCTTTGGTAGCATTGCTCTTTTGATTCTTATTTCTCCTTTCTGTCTGATCAATCTTTTGTAGGCTTATTTGCTGAATCATGGTGACATATCACCTTTCCCCTTTAGTATAGGTTTCCCCCAATGCTCTTACCTGGGCCCTGTCCTCTTCTCTTTCCATACTTATTCCTTTGCAATCTCATCAGTTCCCATGAATTCAGTTATCTCTTTGCACATGACTTCCAAATCTATATATTTCCAGCCTTAAATCTCTCATCAGGATTATTCTCTATTTATTAGCTGCTGGATATGGATATACTACTGGTATCTCAAACTCAGCCTATCTAAAGTGGTGCTCACCATCTCATTATTATTCTCCCTTTGCCTTTTATATTCCAGACAAACTAGATTACTAACTGGCCACCAGAATCAATGTTCTATTTCTTACTTTTGTGGTAGGCACTTGTGTCTGGGATTTACTCTTCTCTATTTAGAATCCTTTTCTTCCTTTAAGACTGAACTCAAATGCCACCTCTCCATGCAGTCTTCAGAGATTCTGCAATTACTAGTGTTCTTTCTCTTTAAGATTACCTTATATTTACTTTGTGTATATATTATGTCTTCAAGTAGAACACAAATGCTTTTAATCTTTTTGTCTTTTTATCAATGCTTTGTACATAGTAGGCACTTAATATAAATGTGTATTGGGTTGATCAAGGTCTCTCATGATAGTTTTGTGGATAAGATGGAGAGGTGTTGCCCAAATACTAATTCAGTTATTTGATTTGGATCCAGTTCAATAATTAGTTTCAAAGACTGGGACATTCTGGAGGATTGTCATCAGTGATGGCCACCTGGCTCTATCTATGACCCTGTTCTATCAACATTTTTTAACGCATGACTAGGGTAAAGGTATATGTAATAAATGATTATTAAATTCGTGGGAACAACTAACACAGATCTGAAAATTGGGATCTAAAACAATCCTGATGGGCTAAAACAGTGGTTTGAATCTGACATCAAAGCATCTTGTCAACCATAAAGTGCTAGTATATATGAGCTATTATTTTGTTGACTAATAATAAATATAATAGAAATAAATGTATATTTCTACATATAGGTTCCCAAAAAAATCAACGCACAATTGTAGGATCAAGCACAGGGAGAAATACTGAAGAAAAAAGATACTAATTGAGTATTCTACATTTTAAACTTATGTGTTCCAGAAACAATTTTATTTAATTTAAAATTAATCTAATATCCAATCCCTTCCTGGCTTAGAGGGAGAGATGGCTAAAATAGCAAAGGTCCCTTATGTTCTCCAACATGTCTCACTACCCCAAGAAGACTTCAGATAATATTTAGAGACATTTTGAACAAGGACAAAATCCACTGGGGATTAACATTCCAAAAAAGTCACTTTTCAGTTCTTTCCTAGATTGCTTTTCTCTAGGATTGAAAAGGACTTCCTTTATATGCTCAGTATCTTAACTTTGAATGCAAAAGGGGGCACTAAATTTAGGTGGATCGTGGAGCCAATTCCTTCTCTTGTTAAGTGGAGGGCAATGACATTATTTAGACAAGAGTGAAGTTTGGTCATTATCCTTAATTCATTTCTTGAAGAAAGGTCTTGACTTTCTACTTTTCTAAAAGGAAAGGTCTGGGAAGGGTTTTAGGCTAGAGAAAATAGTTTACCTTAGAATTTTCTATTGGGCTAAAAAGCAAAATTTAAATATGTCCCCACGCTTTAGTCAGATGTATGAAGGGTTCTGCCACGTGTTAGAAAAACAAATTTGTTTTGTTTGGCCTTATGAAGCTAACTGAGTAGTAATGGGTATAAGGTATAGAGAGGCAGGTTTTCACCCAATCTAAGGAAAGGCAAAAATCAGCCATGTCCCCAATGTAGATTACACTGGCTTGTCTAAGCAGCAGATGGTAAGTTTCCCATTCACTGGAGATTTTCAAGTGGAGGCTGGAGGTCCACTTGTCCCTGTAAAAAGGATTCTGCTTAGTAAAGGGTTGGGTTGAACTTGGTGACATTTAAAGAATGTTCCTATTAACCGAGATTCTATGAATATTTGTACTATCTACCTCACATAATCGTGAGAAAACCACTTTGAAGAGCGTAAAATGTAATGTAAATGTGCTCGTGTAATCGGAGAAAAACATCTTTCATATTAACCTGGGTAGAAATCAAAATCAGTTCCAAAGGTAGCCAGAAGAAGCACAGCTGTGCTCTATTCTACAATTCTTTAATCCAAGGGGAAAAAAAAATCAGTGATTCTCTTTTCTGGTTTATGTCAGCATAGGGAGACAAATAGAGAAGTCTGTTAATACAAGGACTGGGTTGATGCAGTACAGAGCCAGGCTTAGAGACCGGAAGTCCCAGGTTCAAATCTGACCTCAAACACTCCCTAGCTGTGTGCCCCCAGGGAAGTCACTTAACCCCCATTGCCCTAGTCATTGCCACTCTTCTGCCTTGGAAACCAATACAGAGTATTAATTCTAAGATGGAAGGTAAGGGTTAAAAAAAAAGGAATAGCAATGCAAGGTATTCTAGTGCAGAGTGAGTCTGTTCCCTGGGCCAAAAAGAGATTGAAGACACCGCACAAAGGGGCTTGCCCTTGTGTAGGGTTACAGAAACCAGGGAATAGTTGGCAGTTGTCACTGAGTTATGGATCCAGAGTTGATCTGCACCTCCTCCAGGTTGTATTCCAAGGTGAGGAACCATAACAAGCCCTAGATTATGTTCTAAGCAAGTACATTTTGCTCCTGAGCAAGAGCCAATTCAGAACCCCAGACCAATGGTGAGCCTTCACCCTGAAGCAGTAGTTTTCCAGCTGGCTGATAGTGATTTAGTCCAGTAGCAGTCTACTGGAAACCAGGCAAACCCACAGGTATGTTGTTGAGGTCCATATCCAGGTCAGGAATTTGCAGAGCTCACACCAAGAGGATAGCGACCAGATTTTTTCCTGAATCAGAGCACTTTGTGAACACTGAAAGTTTGTAGATTCCCATCCTGAACTGCCCCTGAGACTTCGGAATAATACAATATTCAATACCCCCAAGAAATTGGGAACAGAATCCTAGAGAAAACAAGCCCAACCCAGATATTTCTTTCAGAAGTACTCAAAGTCTCACCCTAACAAAGTCCAAAGTCAGGAAGTAGGCTGAAAAATTAAGCAAACGAAAAAAAGGGTCCCACCATAAAGTTTTATTATTGGTAACAGGGTTGCTCAAGACATAAACCCAGAAGATCCATAAACATCCATAAGCAAAGCCTCAAATAAAAACATAGATTGGGCACAATTTCAACTAGAATTCCTAGAAGAGACATAATATGAGTTTTAAAATTTTAGTATAAATTAAGCAAGGGAGTTAGAGGGGGAAATTTTTGGAAAAGAAATAAGCACTATGGAAGAAGAAATTAGAAAAGGAAATTGACTACTTGGCACAAGAGTTTTTAAAACCTTACTCAAGCAGCAAACTTCCTGAAAATCATTAATAGACCAAATAGAAGTTAATGACTTCATGACAGGACAAAAAACATTAAAACAAAGCCAAAAGAAAATTTTAAAAGAGAGAAGAAAATGTAAGCTGTTTCATAGTAAAAACAATTGAACTGAACAATAGATCAGAGAGATCATTTAAGAATTATTGGACTTACCTGAAAGCTGAGAGAGGAAGGAGGAGAAAAAAAATCTACTTCCTTATTTCAAGAAATCTTAAAAGAAAACTGCCCATATCTCTTAGATCCAAAAGGCAAAATGGAAATAGAAAGAAACGATCTATCACCTTTTGGAAAACAAAACAAAAACCACAAAAGGAAAGCTCCCAGGAACATTGTAGCCAAAATCTAGGGCTTTCAAAACAAGACTGGAAATACAGCAAGCCAGAAAGAAAGAATTCAAGTACCAAAGAGCTACAGTCAGTATCACACAATTAGTTGCAACTATTATAAAGGAGTAGAAAGCCTAGAATAGAATACAATACTCTAGAAGACAAAGGACTTAGACATTTTTTTAAAACCTTTAACTTTTGCTTTAGTATAAATTCTAAGAGAGAAGAGCAGCAAAGAGTTAAGTGGTTTGCCCAGGGTCACACTGCTAGGAAGTATCAGAGGCCAGATTTGAACATAGGTCATCCTGATTCCAAGCCTGGTATTCTATTCACTCTGTTCCTAGCTGCACCCAAGATGTACACTTTTAACCAAAAATAACTTACCAGAAAAACTGAGTATAAGCCTACAAGAGAAAAATTGGAATTTTAATATGAGATAGAGTTCCTAGTATTTCTCATGAAAAGACCAAAGCTGCATAGAAACTTTGATGTGCAAACACAGGAGTTGAGAGAAACATAAAAAGCTATTTTGCAATGGCAGAGTTGTAAGCTGAGGGGATGTCCAATAAATGGCCGAACAAATTCTTGTATGTAAACATAATGGAATCGTGCTAAAGGAAATGATAAAGGGGATCATTTCAGAGGAACTTGGGATAACTTATATGAACTGATGCACAGTGTAAATTAAACTGAACAAGGAAAATAATTTTAAAAATAAC
Organism: Monodelphis domestica; assembly: GCF_027887165.1. NCBI lineage: Eukaryota > Metazoa > Chordata > Mammalia > Didelphimorphia > Didelphidae > Monodelphis > Monodelphis domestica. The sequence goes on along the minus strand of NC_077227.1, from coordinate 176,922,655 downwards.
AGTATTATCCAGACAAACAACTTTGACTAGGGAATTGTGATCAATATAATGGCCAACAATGATTTCAGAAGACTCATGATGAAACATGCTACCCACCTCGTGATGGAGAAGCAATGGACTCAGTGCAGATTGAGACATGTTTGTTTGGTTGGGGTTGGGGTTTTTTTTTTTTTTTTTGACATAGCCAGTAGAGGATTTTGTTTTGCTTGACTCTACATGTTTGTAACAGTGCAGTTTTTTCTCTGTTTTTCTCAAGGTGGGGATAAGAATGGGGAAGTAGGAGAAAAAGAAAGCAGATTTTTAAAAGTCATTTAAAAAAAAATAAGATCCTGAGCCACAGATATAGAATTTATGATGTTTTAACTTTATAGCAGCACACTCATTAGTTCCAATTATAACAATCTCTGTTCATCTCTGGCTCTACAAGATAATATTAGTCTTTCTTCTGAAACAATTTCCTTTTCATTGTTAATTTTCTTTTACCAAAACTATTTCAATCTGTTCCACTGCTAAGCTATCTCTCTAGACTAGTTTTTGTGATGCCAAATTTCTTCCCAGACCTTGTTTGTTTCCTTAACTATATTTTATCAACATGAAATCCAGTTCATTCCAGTTTCTGTGATGAAGAAAGTGTCTATGAATAGATAACATTTGAAGCAACCAAGGTGTATTTTTAAATCTCTCTGGGAGGTGTTGAATAACCATATCCAACATCACATCATGATCATTTGTTCTGAATTTGGCATTTGAAATCATAGGTTCATTAAACATTTTCTCCAACTATTCTGGTTTGTTTTTTTTAAGTTCTATACTTACCTTGGGCAGGAAACTTTTCTTGAAGAATGAATTGTAGGACTTTTGGATAACTAAATTACTTACTTTTTCATAAGCTCACTCTCAAATAATTCTAGAATTCCTAGACTTTGCCTATAATGTTATTATTTTTCTTGAAACCAATCTGTTGAACTATAATGGAGTTTGCCACTTCTCTGTAGATATTTTGAAAGTGTTGTGTTAGATTTAAACATTTTCTGAAACTAGTAACAAGTATAATGTCAAATCTTCAATCTCTAATGACCTATTTTTGTACACAATTATCTAAACCCAGGTTTTCATGGTAGGAACTTATCTCTTCAAAGTTTTCATTATTATCTGAAATAATGAACAAGATGGCTTCTTAAAAGCAGCCAACTCTTCTGCTTTAGATTTTAGGACAGAAGGTAATGGTCTTAAAAAAATAAATTAATAAATAAAAGCAACCAAATACTTGCCTTAAAACACTTTTTGAAGGGCAGCTAGGTAACACAGTGGATAGAGAACCAGGTTTGGAGGATCTGGATTCAAATATGGCCTCAATTATTTTCTAGCTATGTGACCTTGGGCAAATCATTTAACCTTCATTGCCTAGACCTGTGTTGGCAAACCTATGGCACATGTGCCGGAGGGTATGGGAGAGGACTACTTCCTTCCCCCTTTCTATGCTTGCCTGAGGACATTTCTCAATCATCTTCCCCTCTGTCCAGCAGCCCAATAGGAGTGCTTCCTCCCCTGTCTGGGATAAAGCTTGGGGGGGGGGGTGCTCACATGCAGTGTGAGGGTTACAGTTTGGGCACTTGACCTCTAAAAGTTCTAGACTCTAGACCTTGTCCTAGACCTTGCTGCTCTTCTGTCTTAGAATCAATACTAAGACAGTAGGTAAGGGTTTTCAATAAAAACAAAACCAAACTACTCTTTGGAGTGTGATCTTCATTGAGAAAATATCCATTCCCAAAGCATTCACATCAGGTCTTAAGGCTTTTGGGGGGGTGGAGGTGGAAGGGGGAAATCTTCAGAAAAATGCAGTGTAGGAATGTAACAGTCTAAACAGTTAAGCAGGATCTTCTGGCAATTCATTATATTTATCATCAAACTCAAAACTAGAATCAAGTCTTTTCAGAAGACTTTCAGTGCTGTGCTTTCCACAGGTCTTTGCTAAGGTTGTAGCCTGTGTAAGTCCTAGCTATAACCTAAACCTAAAAGTGTTTTCAGGAGCCATCTGGGAAAAGAGGATTATAGGATCATAGAAGATCACAGCCCTAGAGCTGGAAAGGAATTTAGAGCCATTTAGTTTAACTCTGATTTTACAAGTAAGGAGATGGAAGACCAAGGTGTCTAATTGGCTTGTTCAGAGTTATAAGTAGTCCTGAGAGGTGGGATTTGAACACAGCTTCTCTGATTCCAGAACCAGTTTACTTTCTACTCTCTGACATTGCCTATTTGCTGAGAGGCTCTAACAACTACACAAGCAAGAACCTATGATGAGCCTTCAATTGTTATTCACTGGGATGGGGACAGGAAAAATGAGGGAGGTGATATGGGAAGCTAGATATTGCCTAGGAAGGGAGAAGAGAAGGTGTTCAATATTGGCTGCTGGTGGTGGTGGTGGTAGTGGGGTAGCTGGGTAGCTGGGTAGCTCAGTGGATTGAAAGCCAGACCCAAAGGCTGGAGGTCCTGAGTTCAAATCTGACCTCAGACACTGTGTGACCCTGGGCAAGTCACTTAACCCCCATTACCTAGCCCTTACCACTCTTCTTCTGCCTTAGGACCAATATACAATATTGATTCTAAGATAGAAGGTAAGGGTTTAAAAAAAATATTGGTGGGGGAAGGGAGTTAGGGCAAGTATAAGATCATAAGGAAATCCTGAATATGGCCTTAGCCTTTATCATTCACCCTCAAACAATTTTCTAAGTGCTTGTATTTTGTTTGCAGCATTGTGCAAGGTAAGGCACATAGATACTGGCAGACAGCATAGACAGGGCATGTAAAGATCAAGCAGCCAACTGAAAAAAAAAACCCATATCACTGAACATCAATTAAATAAGGTAGCAACATCATATACTAGGAAAGGGCGAAGTGCATACCTCCAGGTGGTAAGTGTCGGAGCCATCATGAGAGTCGCAAGCCTAGACAAGACTAGCTTGGAAGAGCTCATTGCCTCACTCCTAATAAGTTAGGAAAAGCTTTAAGGAGGTGCCTTCTTAGTTGCAATCTTTCAGGTTTTAAAGAACAGAAAAGATCCCATGGATTTCCTGGCTATTTTTGCCCTGTTTCAGAGGACCCTGGCTCCTGAAGTTCGGTTATCCTAGAGTTTAGTGCCTCATTCTCTGTTTAAATGTGTGAGAATGCTTTGTTGTTCTGAGAGACAGTAGATCAGAAATACCCAAATCTAGGCACAGGTAATTATCACTATTGTCATAATCATCATTTCCCTGTGTTCTCCTGTCCCCTCATTCTGTCTTTTAAAAAGTTTTATCAATACGTAAAAATACTTTTAAAAATACTTAAAAAGCAATCTAACAATTATAACCCCTGCTGGGACCAAGGATGCTATTTGGAAAAGTTGAGGCCTTCCAGGGTCTGAACTAGATTGTTACTATGTGAGTGGAGAGAAAGGGATATATAGGAAATGATACACTAGTGGAAGCAACATTTGGCAACTGATTGCATATATGGAGTGGATGAGAGTGAGGGCTTACTTAGAGTTTAGGTTCTGGCTAATATCTAGTCTTCAGTTCAAAATGCAAATCCGGGATATGGGACAGGTATTTATTTCCTAAACACTAAAGAAATGCTTAACATAAAAGGTTCTCACAAGTTTGAATTTACAGAAAAACTTACTAAACAAACAGTAGTAACAAAATTATTTTACTTACAACATAAAGCTTTTGCCAGACTTATTCACTAAGTATTTTACATTTCTACTTAGGTTCTGTACTATACTGTTGAAAAATATATCTTTTGGCAAAACAGGTTTGTCACTGTCCTAAAATCTGGCAGTTAAAAAATCCTAAAATCCTTCTGAAGTGCAACCAGCATAAAGACTCAGGATCTCTTAAATTTACAATGTTATCTTCAAACCTGGATATCTCAAGATCAGTGTTTGGTCACCTACGATCAAGCAAAGAAATACAAAGGATAGGAGACAGTCAGAGGCCCAGGATCAAGTTTCTCTACCTAAGTTCTACAATTCTAGCTCTGCAATCAATCTATCAATCAAAAGCATATATAAGCTCCAACTATTTTCCAAGTACTGTGCTAAGAACTTGAGGATATAAAAAGAGGCAAAAGTCCTCAAGGAGCTCACAATCTAATGGAAGAGACAACATGCACACAAATATACAAACAAGCTACTTATAGAATAGATAGTAAATAATTCACAGAGGGAAGGGACTAGAATTAACAGTGAGGATTTCATATAAATAAAGCCAAGTAAGCAAGAAGAGAAGGGAAACAATAAATTTGGAGGAAAATCTTATAGCATAAATCTCTGACAAAACATTCATCTCTCAAATATGTAGAGAATTGTGTCAAATTTATAGGAATACAAAACATTCCCCAATCAAAAAATGGCCAAAAGATGTGAATAGGCAGTTTCAGAAGAAGAAATTAAAACTATCCATAGTCATATGAAAAAATGTTCCAAATCACTATTAATTCTCAGATAAATTAAAATTAAAACATCTTTGCAATACCACTTCATACCTATCAGATTGGCTACTATGACAGAAAAGGAAAATGACAAAACTTGGAGGGGATGTGGGAAAATTGGGACACTAATACACTGTTAGTAGAACTGTATACTGATACAAACATTCTATAGAGCAATATGGAACAGGCTTAAAGAACCACAAAACTATGCATATCTTTTGACCCAGCAATACAACTATTAGGTCCGTATTCCAGAAATAGGGGGAAAAGGAACTACCTGTACCAAAAGATTTTTAGCAGCTTTTTTTGTAGTGGCAAAGAATTGGAAACATAAGGGTCATCCATCACTTGGGGAAAGGATGAACAAGTTATAGTATATGGCTGTAATAGAATACTATTGTACCATAAGGAATGATGAACAGGATGAATTCAGAAAAACCTGGAAAGACTTACATGAACTGATGCAAAGTGAAGTGAGCAGAACCAGGAGAACAATGTAAAAGGTAATATAAATAGTACATGGTGATCAACAATTAAGGACTAAACCATTATCAGCAAAGCAAGTCTCCAGATAACCACAAGGAAAATGTTATGCACAGCCAAAGAACTGTTGGACACTGACTACAGATCAAAGCATGTCATCTTCCACTATGTTTCCTTCATGAGATTTCCATTATATTGTGATATGTGACTTCTATCATGTGAACAACATGGAAACATGTATTATATGAAAGTTTAGATAAAATCTATAATCTATATCAGACTATTCATCACCTCTGGTGGGGAGGGAGAGGAGAAAAGGAGAAAAGTTAAATTCTAAAATGTCAAAATCAATTGCCAAATTTTTTTTCAACATATAACAGAAAAAGAAGAAATTACATATGAGAAAAAAGTGAAGGTTTCTTATAAAAGATGGGTCTTGAGAACAAATAACCTCTGCCTTCAAAGGAAGTCCCAGAGTTACATGATGCTAACAATAGGAGAGAAGGAAGAAAGACCCAGAGGTGCCTTTTTAAAAAGTTGATTAATTCATTGGCTCTTACTGCTCAGTAGTCAATAAGAAGAGTTGGCAGTAGTTGGTCAGAAGCAAGCAGGGAAGCTTGACACTTTATTCAATTCCCATTTCATATTTTCCTTCAAGCTTTACCTTGCATTCTAGAAAAAGTTAATCAAGACTGACCGACAAAGAGAACCTTGACTCACTTTGCATGGAACATTCTACATCTGTAGTCCCTTTAGTTCACTATTGGTTGTATAAAGATTAAATTTAATGGCTGGATGCAGTTTATTTACCAAAATAGAGGGGAAACAATAAAGCAGAGAAATGTGAAAGAGGTTAGAGAAAATACCTATACTAGACTTCAGTCAGGAGGGCTGGTAGTGAGTAATCATGTCGCTTCCAAGAATGGAAGCTAGTCTCTTAAGAAACTCTTAAGAAACTAGGAAGGGAGTCAGCCTTTTCACTCACTCAACCAAGTAGTCCAGGAGTCAGAGTCTAAGTTGAAGTCAGGATCCACCCTGCAGATTCCAATGATGTTTCCTCAAAGACTTATCTACAGGATATACTCTCCTTAAGACTCAACTTCACCAGACTCCCAGCCGAAAGATTTTTGTGGTTTTTGTGGTGATTTCCTATTCCCACCCCTCTTCACAGGAGCCAATCCTGTTATACTTCTGAGTTCTTACCTTTGGATTCACACATTTTTTTGAGTGTGTGAACCCTTAAAAGAATTCAAAAGTTTCTGTCTGTTTGAGTTAGAAAAAAGGGTGGAGCTCTTCCAAGTATTTTGCTGGCTTCTTACCTCTAAAGGAGTTAACTCTCCTCCTAGGAGTAAGAGTTTGTGGACTTCCCTTACTTTAGGGTTAAGTATGGGTTATTTCAGGGTTGTTTTTTTTTTGTTGTTGATTAATTCAAAAGTAGACAAAGGAGAGTTAATCCTGTCTCCAGTCTAGAGAGATTCTAAGGAAGGGTACTTAAATTATTGTTATTCCAAAGTGTTAACTCCAACTAGGCAGAAAGAACAAAGGATTCCCTTTTCATAAGTGCAAACTCAGAATAAACAAAGAGAACCAAGAATTTCCTTTCACAAGTTGGCAAAACTATTCATCGCAATTAAGTTTAGTTCAACTGCCTTTTAGTATGTTGACAAATACATAATTGTGTTCATTACATATATTTTCCTGATTCTGCTTTCTTTACTCTGTGTCAATTCATACATATCTTTTCATGCTTCTCTGAATATCCTCATATTCATTATTTCTTTTACATTCATGAGCAAATTGTTCATCTATTTTTTGTTATCACAAAAATGCAGTTGTAAATGTTTTCATTTATACATGACATCCTACTTTCTGTTTTTGGCCTCCTTGGGATGTGCTTGTTAGTGGATCACTAGATCAAGATTTATGAAATTTAATGGTTTTTATCCATAAAATGGGGGAAACAGCATGAAAACAACTATGTACAAATAAGTGATAGGTTAAAATGTAGATAATCAACAGAGAGAAGGCACTAGCATTAAGATACTTCTTGTAGAAAATGGGATTTTAACTGGAACTTGGAGGAATTCAGGGAAGCCAAGAGATGTAGATAAAGAGTAAGAGTATTCCAGGTATGGGGATCATCCAAGTGACTTTGCACAGTCAGGAGAGGGCATGTCACAGTGATATTGGATTCCAGAAAGCATGAGGACAGGAAGTAAAGTATAAGACTGAAAAGTAGGAGGAGGTTAAGTTATAAAGTACTTTGAATGCAAAACAGAAGATTTTTATGTTTGATCCTAGAAGGGATAGAGAGTCAATGGAGTTTATTGACTAGGGGAGTGACAGTCAGATTTGAGCTTTAGGAAGACTAATTTGATAGCTGAATGAATGATGATTTGGTGTGAGGAGAGACTTGAGTCAGGGAGGCTAACCTGCAAGCTATTGTAACAGTAATAGGTATGAGGTGATGAGGACCTGCACCAAGATGATAGCAGCATCAAAGAAGAAAAGACGTATATGAGAGATGTTATAAAGGTAAAATCTACAGGATTTGGTAATAAATTGGATGTGGGGAGTGAGTATTAGGAGTCAGAGATGACACCTAGATTGGGCACCTGGGTGATTGGAAGGATGGTTATAATCATGACACTCATAGTAAAGTTAGGAAGGGAAAAAGGGTTAGGAGGAAAGATAATGAGTTCTGTTTTACATATATTGAATTTAGGATGACTATGGAGTATCTGGTTCAAGAAGCTTAATATAGGTAGTTGGAGATGTGATTCTGGAGGTTAAGGCTAGATTAGTGGATCTGAGAATCAGTAGCATAGACATGATAACTGAATAAATGGGAGCTATTGAGATAACCAAATGAAATAGTATGAAAGGAGAAGAGAAGTTGGCTAAGGGCAGAGCACTAGAGGACTCTCAGTTTTAATGGGCATGACCTAGACCGAAAATCCAGCAAAGGATACAGAGAAGCAGTGATCAGACAGGTAGGAAGAGAATCAGGATAGATTATTGTCACAAAAACCTAGAGACAAGAGGAGACACTATATATATTTCCTTATAAGGAAAACAAGGTATTTGCACTCAAAGGTTATGTAGAAGTCAAGAATGATGACAATTAAGAAAAGATAATTTAGATCTGGCAACTAAGAAATCATTGGGGAGCACTAGATGGTTCAGTGAATGGAGAATCAGGCCTGGAGACAGGAGGTCCTGGGTTCAAATGTGACCTCAGACCCTTCCTAGCTATGTCAACTTGGGCAAGTGACTTAACCACAATTATCTAGTTCTTACCAATTTTCTCTGCCTTGGAACTGATATTTTGTATTGATTCTAAAGTTTTGCTTTTTTAAAGAGATCATTTTTAACTTTAGAGAGAGAAATTTTGGTTGAATGATGGAGTCTGATTCTAAATTGTAGAGTTAAAAATACAGTGAGAGGAAAGGAAATTGAGCATTAATTATAGATAACTTAAAGATAAGGGATGATAGTGGGGATGGAAGGGGATCAAATGAAGGTTTTTTGAGGACCAAGGAGGCATGGGCATGTTTGAAGGCAGGAAGGAAGAAGACAGTAAATAAGAAGAAATTGAAGATGAGTGAGAAGATGAGGATCTTGAAAGCAATCTGCTTGAGAAAACCAGATGGAATGTGCATGTAGAGGGGTATGTCGTATGCCTGGGTAAGGAGACATATGAGACAGACACTTTATATGAGAACTGAAGTGGAGAAGAAGATAGTGTCATAAAATGAGATAAGAGAGTTCATGGTGAATGGCCTCAATTTTTTCAGTGAAATATGAGGTAAGATACTCAACTGAGAGGATGGGAGAGGAGGGATGAAAAGGTTTGGAAGAACTGCTGTGGTGAGTGGGACAATCAGGGAGATGTTAAAGGATTGCTTTGCAGCAATGAGGGACCAGAACATAAATTTGTAGTGGACTCAGTCAACATGGTTTCATGATTTTCTCCATCTTTTTTTTTTCAGTAGCATATATATAGGAGTAAAGTCAGCAGATGGTGGGAGTAATCTAAACCTGAAGTTTGGGAGGAAGAGATCAGCAATACAATAAGGGGCAAAAGACTCAAATGAAGAAGATAATGTAGATTGAAATTGGTTCACCAAGAAGTCAAGATGAGAAAGAGAAGAGAGTATAACTAGGGAGAGAGCTGAGAGACCAAAACTAGATTAGTAGGTTACAGTGAAGATGAAAAAGTTTGGGGTTGTAAGACATAGGGAGAAGAAATGACAATAGACTGTGATCAGATAAGATAATTTCAGAGTTCATTAACTTGGAAGTTGTAAAATTGTGGATCATGGCAAGATCAAGGGTATGACCATCTTTGTGTGTGGCCAAGGTGAGGTTGAAATTGTAGGTCATAGCAATAAGTAAGTTAAGGAACTGTGAGGTAAGAATGTTCAAGGGAATTGTCAATATATGTTGAAGTGCACCTAGGATAATGGGCAGGAGTTGTGAAAGCAAGAATAATTTAGCCAGACACAACTCTGAGAAAAAGAAGTGTCCTGGAGGTTGGCAATTTGAGTAAGAGCCAGAAAATGGTAGATGTGGGAAAGAAAGATTTAAGATGAAAGCAAATTTATCTATGGAACACAAAGCATATTTGTTACTAACAATATATGCCTATATTTTCCTATTCTCTCCAACACAAACTGATTTCTTCTTCTTTTCCTTTTCCTTCTCCTTCTTCTTTCTCCTCCTTCTCCTCCTTCACCTCCTCCTTTACCTTCTCTTCCTCCTCCTCCTCTTCCTCCTCTTCCTCTTCCTCTTTTTCCTCCTCCTCTTCCTCCTCCTCATTCTCCTTCTCCTCATTCTCCTTCTCCTCCTCCTCCTTCTCCTTCTCCTTCTCCTCATCTTTGTTAGTTCCTCATTCTATCTTGTACACTGTTGCTAAGACACCTGTTCATGATACTCAGTGGTTGGTTCCTTACTGTCTATGTTATAAGGGTACAAACCTTGACATTTGAAGCTCTCAAGCAACTGGGCCCTAAAATAGCCTTTAGTAAGAATTTATGTGCCTTAGGAAGTTTCAAAATTTATTTCTCCTAATTTTTTCTACTTTGCTTGAATGATTCTATACTAAAATATTTTCAGATGTGAGAATTAAATATCTAGGAGACCATCAGATCCCAGAAGTCTTACATTATAGGAGCCATGGAGTCATGTGTCTTAATTTGCCATTGTGGCAGGTGGGATTTCGGACCAGAAGTCTCAAGGGATATGATGTGTGGAGGTGAAACCCTTGCCAATTGGAGGATCTTGGTGGGGGGCAGGATTTAGACTGAACTTGAAAAGCCAGTGCATGAAGTAGCTCAAACTCTCTGCCATTTTGGGGGCTTGTGAAAGGAGCTCTCCCAAAGCAGTCCTGGTTGGGATCACAATAGACTGGGAATCCTGGAACTAGATCTCTTGGGCTTAGGTCCCTTCCTGAGCTCAAACCTCTCCTTGGCTGATCTTAATTTGTTTGTCCTAACCATGTGGGTAGTTGGACTCCCTGGCCTGAGATTATGAAATGGACCAGGACCCATGGGGAATCTAGGACCTGATGGAGCATGTAGCTGGTGTAAAGGATAATTTTAGTGTTTTGACTTTAAAAAAATCTAAATTAATTTGGTCGCCAGGGAAATTTCCCAAATAATAAAATACCCAAGTCAGCTGGGAATTATGGTGATTTTAATTAATATAGAGAGAAGGAATTAAGGAGGAGGAGGAGGAGGAGAGAGAGAGAGAGAGAGAGAGAGAGAGAGAGAGAGAGAGAGAGAGAGAGAGAGAGAGAGAGAGAGAGAGAAGAATTAATTTAAACTGCTCGGGCTCGGGCTGAGCCAGGCAGTAGTTAAAGGCCTTGGCCAAAGTGGCCTCCCTGAACCTAAGGGAAAGGGAGTCAGTCTTATCACTCACCACAAGACCATCTCCAAGGAAGCTGTCTGAGAGGGGTCCTCCAAGCTGAGTTCCAGTCCTCACTGAACTGAACTGAACTCCGAGTCTAATTGCACTCCGAACTGAATTCAATTTCCTGAACTGACTTTTTAGTCTCCTTTTAAAGAAATTTTCTCTTATGTCACCTCCCCTAAATTTTCATGTCTACCAATCACAGTAGACACTTTTCCCAGAACTGTCTATTCTTTAGTTCTCACCTTCTTTGATTAGATTTTCTCCAGGACTGTCCACTCTTTAGTTCTCACCTTCTCTGGTTAGATTATATCTTCTGAGGTACTTCACGCTTCTTTGTTAAGCTTACCTTTTGTGAGTTACTTGACCTTTTTGTGATTAATTTAACCTTTATAGGTACTTAACACTCTTTTGTATTAGATCTAAAAGTAGACAGCTTAAGTTTTAGTTTCACTCTAAGGTATGAGTTAAGTACTTTCATTGTTCAGTCAGGAGTTTACAACTTTTATCTTCCCCTAAAGTATATCTAATTAGGGTGGAGTAATTTCCAAGTTCACACTGGAGACATTGGGAAGTTAGGCTGCTATAATTTTCTTCTTTGTCTATTTCTTTCTCTTTACTAATAAATCCTTATAAATTTGGTATAAAGTCTCCAATATTAATTTTTATTCATAACACAGACAGCAACAATAAAAGGTTTTCTTAATCTTCTTCCTTCACATAGCTCTCCTATACCTCACTCTCCTCCACAAAAATTTCCACTTCTTAACCTGGCTCTCTATACCAAAGCTCCATTCCTCTATCTGTCCTTAGATCACGCTACTTTACCTTAAACATAGGACTTGGAGTCAGGAGTCCTGGATTTGTACCCTGAGTTTTTGGCCATGTATTAGTTGTGTGTTCTTTGTATTTCAGTTTCTTTATCAGTAAAATTGGAATAATGATCCTTACACTATAGGTCTTTATAAAGATGTATGGGGAACAGGCAGGTAGCTCAGTGGCTAGAGTGCCAGGCATGGAATCAGGAGGATCTGGCTTCTTATCTGGAGTTAGATACTTCCTAGTTGTACATGTTACTTCTGTCCTCGAATTATTACCAAGACAGAAAGTAAGGGTTGGAAGGGGAAAAATAGAAGATATAATGGAGTAATGCATAGATGTGAGCTCTGTATATACTAAATTAGAATCAAGTTGGTAGATATTCTGGAAGTCAGTACAGTATTGTGGATTAACAACTATACTTAAAGTCAGAAAGATCTGAATTCAAATCCTGTCTCTGAAACATGCTACCTATATAGTTCTGGGCAAAACACTTAACAGTCTACTGTACCTCCATGCAACTCTCAAGAACTCTAAAATGTGGAACAGCACTTTCTGATGTGCCCTACAAGAGGGACTTTCCTCATCTGAGATCTCCCCATAACAATGAAATTACAGGTCCAGTTCCTTGGCAGGAACATCAAGGGGCACATAATGATAATGATCTTACTCTGGGAGTGGGAATGGGGAGACACAACATGAAAACTGTCAAGGAGTTGAAAGGATCCATGTGGAAGAGAGATTAGTTGTTCTTAGACCAGAGTGTAAAACTAGTAGCAGTGGACAGAATTTAGAGAGACAGGTTTAAACTTAAACTTGATATAAAGAAAAACTTTCTAAGGGTTTGAGCTATGGAAAAGTACAATGGGCTACCTTGAGGAGGTAGTGATTTACCCATCGCTGATGATTTACAAGCCTAGGCTGGCAGACTGCTTGTCAGGGATGTTGTAAAGGGGAATCCTGTTCAATGACATGGACTGGATAAACTCTCAGCCAATGCTCAAATAATTAATCTTCTTTACAACAATCTGGACAAAGAGTCATCCCTTTTTTTTCATACTTTTGAAGACCTTCAGCAACAAAGATATTCATCATACCCCAAAACAGCACAAGCCATTTTTAAAGAGCTCTAATTCTTATGAAGTTTTCCCATATCTCAAACCTAAATCAGCCTCTTGGTTTTTTCTACTCACTGCTTTTTTTTTTTTAACACTTCCCTTCTTTCTTAGTGTCAATTCTAAGAGAGAAGATTGACAAAGGCCCAGGTTCACACAGGTCGGAAGCGTCCGAGGTCAAATTTGAACCCAGATCCTTCTGACGTTAGTCCTGGAGCTTTATCCATTGTGCTAGCTGCCCCCAGAGAAGTTTTCAGTTGTTCAGTCCTTTTCAGTCATGTCCTACTCTTCATGACCTCATTTGGGGTTTTGTTGACAAAAATAGTGGATCGGTCTGCTATTTCCTTCTCCGGATCATTTTTTAAAACAGATTAGGAAACTGAGGCAAACAGGGTTAAGTAACTTGCCCAGGGTCATACAACTAGTACATGTGTCCAAGGCTAGATTTGAATTCGGGAAGAGTTTTCCTGTTAATCTATTACACTTACTTCTGCTCTCTGTGATTAAGTAGAATAAGGTTAATTTCTCTTTCTTGGGCAGCTAGTTGTGAAAAAAGTGAAACAGTGAAAAAAGCCTAGGATTTAGGGTGAGGAAGACCTGAGTTTAAATCTTGCCTCATCTACGTACTAGCTGTTACCCTGAACAAGTCATTTAATCTCTGAGCCTCAGTTTCCTCATTTTGCAATTGGGAATATAATAGCATCTACCAACCAAGACTATGCTAAGGATGAAACATATAAAATGCTTTGCAAATCTAGGTATTATTTCACATATCTACCCTTCAGATATATGAAGACTACTTCTATATTACCCTTTCTCCCCTATGTTCTCTCTTCTTTAGGCTAAACAAGCTACAGCTTCCCTGTTCTTTAACAGAGCCTAGTCTGGCATGATTTTTAGTCCCCATTTAGGCCTGCTGCTGCATGTACTCCAGCTTATCAGATATATATGATTTTTAGAATAAAACCAATTACTTCAGATGTGTTCTGACTAGGGAGGCCAGTGTAAAATGGGAAGATCCCCTCCCTCAATCTGAAAACTTCTATTAGTGCAAGCTAATCATGCATTAGCTTTTTTTGACTGCTGCATCAGATTGATGGCCAATATTGTGCTTGTTGTAGTACATTAAAACCTTCAGGTTATTTTTTTCCATATAAATTACTTTCTAGCTATTATAGGACTAACATATACCAGCATCTCCCCACAAATTCTCCCTCCCTCCCTACTACACAGGGATTAGTTTTCCCTAAAAGGAGCAAAAGCTATCCCTGGGACATGATTGGCCCTAGCTTCCCTGATATAGCTTCCTGGTCACCTAAGGACATAAAATTTCCCAGTGGGGTATAGTCTGGGCCTCTCAGACTTAGTAGATGCCTGAGATCACATGAGGAGCCAAACACAATGAGTTTACATTAAAGGGCAAAGTAGGCCACCTTAACCAAAGAGGAAACTAAATGTTACTGTCTCTTTGTTGAATATCCTTGGAATGTAAGTCTTTTTGTTTAACTGTTCAATGACTTATGAGTGCCTCGTATCATCCCAAAAATCAAACTCGAATTAAGAAAACTGCCATCAAGTCTACCTCCGATACTAGCTATGTCTCCTTGGTTTGATAATTTATGAACTGATTTTTTGGAACCCAGTTGGAGAACTTAATATTAATTCCATTTGTTTCATCTGATCTATTTCAGCCTACCATTCTAGACTATTAAGAGCTTTTTGGGGGGATCCAAATTCTATTATGCAATATATTAACTATCCCTCCCAGTTTTATGTGCTCTACAGTTTTAATAAGCATGCATCATGAGTCATTGATAAAAAAACTGAATAGAACAATACCAAGGCCAATCCCCAGAAGTCTAGGGTTCAAATCTCCATTTTACAAGGTTAAGGAATATTATCTCACATAATCAGGCTGTGGGTCTCTATATACAAAAAGAAGAGGGGATAGGATTTACTGATGACACTTGAACCTCTCTCTAATCCCAACTGGTCAAAATAAGGGTGATTATTGGGTATGGAAATACATGTTTACTCAACAGGTAAATGGGGGGAAAGGGAAGAAATAATTAAGAGAGTAGATCAAGGGAGAAATTAGTTCTAATCAAAACAAACACAAATTAAGAGTATTGATTAGAAGAAAAATACTCATACCTTTTTTGAAGTGGAAAGGATCTTCTTGTAGGATTTGCCTGTTACTTCTAATAACATTAGGGTTGTTGGGATTCTTCTTCTGAGATTGGGTCTTGAACTTCCTCGCCATCATAGTAGCTCTTTATATGGGGTATTTTTTTTTTGTTGTTTATTATTCTAGCCTATTTCCTGAATTTGGTCTTGATTGTTAAAGTCAAGCTCTATACACTTCTGCATGGAAGTTTGGGTTGCATCTATTGTTGTTTTCTTGGAGTATTTATTTTAAACCCTTACTGTGTATTGGTTCCAAGGCAGAAGAGTGGTAAGGGCTAGGCAATGGGGGAGTCAAATGACTTGCCCAGGGTAGCCCAGCTGGGAAGTGTCTGAGGCCAGATTTGAACCTAGGACCTCCCATCTCTGGGCATGGCTCTCAATCCACTGAGCTACCCAGCTGCCCCCTTTCTTGGAGTATTTAGAGAGTGAGTAGAATAAAAGAAAAGAGGGTTTAGGGTAGAATCATGGGGATACACCAATAGTAAGGAGGCCAAATAAGGCTAATAATCTAGGGAAAGAGACTAAGAAGCAAGTTAAAGGAAAACCAAGGGAGAAGAGTCACAGAAATTTAGAGAGAGAGGATATCTAGGGGGGGAAAAGGATGGTCAAAAGCTGTAGAGGTCAATTATAATAACAACTAGCTTTTATATAGTACAATGAGCCAGATGCTTTACAAATATCGACTCATTTTCTTCTCACAACTCTGGGAGATAGGTACTATTATTAGTTCTTTTTTACAGTTGAGGAAACTGAGACAAAGGTTAAGTGACTTGCCCAATGTCACTCAGTAAGTGTCTAAGACCAAATTTGCAATCATAGCTTTTCAACTCAAAGACTCAATATTCTGTCCATTGCACCATCTAGATGAAGATTTAAAAAAGGTCATGAAATTCTGCAGTTAGATGATTCCTGGTGACTGCAGAAGGTATTTTTTAATTGAATAATATTGAAAGGGGTTGGGAAGTGAGTGAAAGGAGAGGAAGTGGGGAAAATAAATTGATAATATTATCTTCAAGGAATTGCCAGATTGACTCTTTCTCAGACTCTTTCCTTCAGGGTTAAAACTAAGAACTCAAAAGTCAAAGATAGAATTAACTATGAATTGGTTTTCCCAAACCTAACTTCAAGAAGACCATCAAACCTTAAATACCTTTCCTGGCTATTGCATCTTTCCCAAACTGTAATAAACTACATTACCAGAATGTTGCTCCCCTTTTCCTTAAATCTATATAAGCATTCCCTTTCTCTCTAGTTCAGGGAGAAGTACCAAAATTTAGGTACCATGTGGTTTCCCCAGATTGTAATCCCAGGGTGACACCTCTGTGTGGTTTTCTTGAATTTTGCCCCAGTAAAGACCCACTCTTATAACTACTTGGGTAGTTGTGTATTTTTTAAGGTTGACAAAGTATAATTCTTAGCTTTTTTTTTCAGGAGCTTAACTGAAAGGGAAGAATGGTACAGGACACAGTTTAAGAGAATAGGGTCAAGAGAAGGTTTTTTGTTTTGTTTTGTTTTTAAAAGAATGGTGGCAACCAGGAGCAGCTGGGTAGCTCAGTGGATTGAGAGCCAGGCCTAGAGACAGGAGGTCCTAGGTTCAAATCTGGCCTCAGACACTTCCTAGCTGTGTGACCCTGGGCAAGTCACTTGACCTCCATTGCCTAGCCCTTACCAGTCTTCTGCCTTGGAGCCAATACCCAGTATTGACTCCAAGACAGAAGGTAAGGGTTTAAAAAAAAAAGAATGGTGGCAACCAAGTGTAACAACTAGGTGTCTCAGTGGATTGATTGAGAGACTGGGTTCAAATTTAATCTCAAAATTTTCCTAGCTGTGTGATCCTGGGCAAGTCACTTAACTTCCCATTGTCTAGTTCTTATCACTCTTCTGCCTTGGAATTCTACTATTACACAATATTGATTCTAAAACATAAGGTAAACAAACAAAAAAAGAATAGTGATAACTTTAGCATGTTTGTAGGTAATAAAGACCAGTAGATAGAACTTAAGATTTAAGGAGAGAATGATTTGGGGTGGGGTGGGGAAAGTTTTCTAGAAGAGAAAGAAGGGGATGTAATCAAGTGGATAAGTAGAGCCCAGCCTAGATGAGAAGGGGCATCTCTTCATCAGAGACTAGAGTAAAGAACAAGAGAAGTGGGGATGATATCAGAGATTTTTAAGATGTAAAGAGAGAGGAGCTCAAAGGGAATGGGTCGAGGGAGGCCTGAAGAAAGAGATGTGGAGCAATTCCTGTGGGGAGTGCAATGAAGAAGCAATTAGACAGTGGCAAAAGAAATGTTCAAGATTCAGTGAGGGTCCAGTTGAGATTAGATACCAAAATTTGAAGTGCACCCAGTCAGAATGGTTGCATGGCTTCTTTCAGGGCCATTCAGCATTGACTATTCACATGAGTAGGCACTGAGGAAGCAGAAGGTGGAAGTAATCAGGAATTGGGTTAGGGTTTGGCTTAGGATGCCACTAGGGGGGTGGAGGGAAGATTGAAGAGTACAGGGCAATGTAACACCTAACTGATGAACTATATGGTTAAGCAGCTATACTCATTATTCCCAAACAGATACTATATTCTCCAATCTCTGTTTTTGCTCAGAATATCATTCCCTCCACATCTCTGCCTTCTGAATTCCTGCCTGTGCTTCAGGAAGGATTTAGCTCAAATACTTCCTCCTCTTTGAAGACTTCCTTAATCCTGGAGGAGAGGTAGATTGGGAATTATTGGGGATGTCCTCCCAACTCGGAATTATATATATATATATACACACACACACACACATATGTATATATATATACATACACACATATATAAAATATGTGTGTATATATATATAATATGTGTGTATATATGTATATGTGTATATATACAAAATATGTGTGTATATATGTATATATATAAAATATGTGTATATATATAAAATATGTGTGCATATATGTATACACACATATTTTATGTGTGTATGTATACACATGTATATATGTACATGTATGTACACATAAATACGTGTGTATAGTTACACATATGTATAAGTCAATAAAGAAGTATTTATTCTGCACCTATTATGTACTAGGCACTGAGGATACAAAAAAAGACAAAACAGATTCCCTGTTCTTAAGGAGTTCATAGTCAAATGAGGGGGACAAGAAGAAAACAATTACACAGCGTAAACTGGAGAGAGGGAAAGGCACTAAGGAGAAGGGAATGAAAGAAAGAAGGCGGGGTTTTATGGGCAACTTGAAGGAAGCTTGGAATCCCGGGAAGACAGGAGGTGGAGATGAAGAGAATTCCAGGCAAGGAGTATAGCTGGTAAAAATGCCTCAGGAGTCAGGAGATGGAATATCTTGTGTGAAGAATAGCAGGAAAGCTAGTGTCCCTGGATGTAGATTATGCAGGGGTGCAAGCCTGGAGAGCAGGAGGGGCCAGGTTGTGGGAGTGCTTTGAATACCAAAGAGAGAATTTTGCATTTGATCCTGTAGGGGATAGGGAGCCAATGGAATTTATAGAATGAGGTGACAAAATCAGATGAGCTTTAGGAAGATTAATTTGACAGTGGAATGGAGGGTAGAATAGACTCGAGTCTGGGCGATATCCAGCAGCCTATTGTAATAGTCTAGATGTGAAGTGGTAAGAGCCTGCCCCAGGGTGGTGGCAATGTCAGAGGAGAGAAGGGGGCAAATATGAAGGAGGGTAGGAAAGGAAATTCCACAATGCTTGGCAGCAGATTAGATACCACAGAGGGTGAGAATGATGAGTTGAAGATGACACCAGTATTGGGAATCTGGGTAACAGTAATAGAGAAGTTAGAAAGGAGGGGCAAAGTTTTAGGGGAAAGGCTGAGTCCAGTTTTAGAGTTTCAGAATATATCCAGTTTGATATGTTTAATAGGTGACTTGGGACTGAAGGTTAGGAGAAATATTAGGGCTGGAAAACTAGATCTGAGAATCATCAGATAGAGAAGATAATTAAATCAGCGGAAATTAATGAAATTACCAAGTAAAACAACAAATAAGAGGGCTCAAGATAGAGGCCTGGGGGACATCTTTCACTGGAAGGCAGGACCTCCCAGCAAAGGAGGCTGGGGGAGAAGTGAGGAAGAGGGAAGGACAGGGTGGCACATCAATTGTAGATGGCCTTATCAAGGAGTTTAGTCACGAAAGTAAGGATACTGGATTATAGCTTGCCTGTATGGGCAAATCAAATTGAGGGTTTTTTGAGGTTGGAGGTGATCTGGGCATTTTTGTAAACAACAGGGAAGTAGATGGGAAACAGGGAAAGATAATTGAAATGTTAGAGAGGCTACCTCTTTCATGTAAAAAGAGTGAAGGTGGAAAGAGTTGCAGAAGGCATCTAGGTAATGAAAAAAAGAAGGGGAGAGAAGGTGAATAGTCTTGGTTTTTCATTAAAATATGAGACAAAAAAGGAGGTGAGGGAATGATGAGTCACTAAAGGGAGTGTTGAAAAGGTTTGGAAAAACTGTACGGAAGTAGGAGCAAAGGCACCATATGTTGAGATGGGTGTAATCTAGGCCTGAGGCTTACCCAGGTAAGATCTTTGATAGGATAAGGGCATAAGGCTTAAATAGGCAGGCGAAAAAAGAACCTTGAAGAGTTGGATTGGTTCACCAAGAAGTTTATAACTCTTCCACGCACTTATTTCATTCCATATATGATAATTGTTTGTAGATCAATCTTATCTCTTACTACTACATTATAAACTTCTGGTTTTATTTATCTTTGCATATCGCAGGTGTTCAAGAAATAATTGCTTAATTTAAAAAATGGAAGGTCTGGTTTCTTCTCTTAACCTTCTCATGACTCCTATAGAACATTAGATTCATCTGGTATGTGAGCTGATTACTCTGTTTTCTCATTGGCTCACACATAGTCCAGGTTTTGTGACTGGATCACAAAAGGTGTCCCAGTGCTCATTTTATGAAACCTGAAAGATCTGGGAAGATGAAAAGGAACAATGAAAAGTTCCTGAGCTTGACTGTTGTACTGGTTAACAAAGCATGCTGACTATTTGGGGATGGGCTCTCTCCTGGGGAATTTTTGCCTCAAGTTTAGTAATGTTGTTATAATATTGAAAAGGATATGTACTTTTTCTAAAGTCCCTAAAGTATTAGGGTTAAAAACAATGACAAAATAACTGAGAATATGATTTTTGTTTCTGATCACACTGCTAATCTACAGGGTAGACAATACTATGTAAAATAACTGGGGGGGGGGAATAAAATACATGAACATACAAACCTTACAACTTTTAAAATTTTCTTTAAAAGTTTTAATATATAATATAGCCTACATTTGCTGTAGTCACTTTATGTGATTTGGCATTGAGTTCAGAAGATTTTGACATAGTCTTTTATTCATCATGAAATCATACTTTTATCACACTGTATATAAAAATAGAACTTTGATAGCCTCCAAGTCTAGCTTTCATTATTGTCCACGTGTTTTCAATGGGGTTTAAAGAAGGCAAGCTCCCAGGCTAGAGAAGTATGTTTATCTCTGTCTCTTGCATAAATTTTTTAACCTTTCATGAAGTACGCCATAGTACAAGACTTTGTTTCAGTATCCCATGTACATTTGAGGATTTCTATAATTCCAGAACTTCTCAGAAATAATAGCTAACATTTATATAATGCTTTAAGGTTTGTAGGGCCCGTGGGGCAGAATGAAGAATCCATCAAAATTACTTAGTTCTTTCTAGAAGAATTAAGTGAATAACTGACTTCAAGTATACTTTCCTCTTTTGTTGAGTGGTATCCAACCCTTCGTGACCCCATTTGTCATTTCCTTCTCCAACTCATTTTACAGATGAGGAAACTAAGGCAAACAGCTAGTAAGTGTCTGATACTGGATTTGAACTCAGGTCTTCCTGACTTTAGGCCCTAAACTTTATCCAGTGGGATTCTTTCATGGTGAAGGAATCAATAGCAACATCTCTCCTTGTCACTACCAGGTCTATCCAAAGATTTTCTGAAAATTAGCCTATTTCATAACAATAGTTAATTATTTTATTTTGGGGTTTCTACCACCCTTTGGAATTTAGTGTGACTGATCTGCCTCCCTCATTAGATTGTGAGTCCTTTGAGAGCAGGAACTGTCTTTTGACTTTCTTTGTATGCCTACCACTTAGCTAGTTCCAGGTACACACCGGAGGTCCTTAAATACTACCTTTAGTAAATACTCTTGCCAAGAGCTGATTGAATTAACTGATTTTTTTTTTCAACCCTTACTTTCTGTCTTAGTAACAACTCTAAGACATGATGGTAAGGGCTAGGCAAATGGAGTTAAGTGATTTGCCCAGGGTCACACAGCTAGAAAGTGTCTGGGGTTTTTTCTGTCACTTTTGAACCTAGGACCTCCCATCTCTATCTCTAGGCCTGGCTCTCAATTCACTGAGCCATTTAGCTGCCCCCCTCACACCCCCACCCCCAACCCCCCGGCAGTTTTTCTAGGGGTTATTGAAGTATACTCTTTAAGAGGTACACCTTTTGCATGTTTCCTTGGCCAGTAGTCCATGCTATTTATCCATACTAAAATACTTGGGAATTATAGCACAGATACAAGTGTGTATGGCACAAGATCTAGCACTTGAGTTGGCAGAACTAATTAAAGTTTGGGAAACCTGATCAATCCAGTTTCATCTGATCAGGTTCAGCTATTCTGAATCCGCAGAATCTGCTACTACCTTGACAGTTGCTGTCAATCTCAAAACATTTCATTTATTAATGTGTTATTAATTTCATTTATTAAAGTGTGGCAGGCACTGTGCTAGGTGCTTGGGATACAAATATAAAGAATGAAACAATCTCTATTCTTAAGGAGCTTCTTTACAAGATGGAATTATATCAAAATTGTTGTTTGTCCCATATAATTCACACATCTATGTAGTAGATACCAGTAGCCTCTAGCATAATCCTCAAAGAACTTCAGCAAAGATGACTCGACCCCCAACCCATTTTACAATGTTTTGCTTTATAAAGATTCTTTCTAGACCACCTCAGGCTATCAGCTTATTCTCAGATGCAAAAAAGATTTGATTATTTTTGTTAGGGCAGTCACAAATGTTTTCTGGCAACTGCAAAAATAATTCAACTTCTTGACTACAGCCCACTTTGAAGAAAAAAACAAAATGGATTAAAATGGAAAGATGAAAAGGGGAGAGAAAAAGAATGAAAAAGTGAATCTGGGTAGGAAGGAGTAGGAGGCAGGGTGAGACAGCCTGGATTTTTTTCTATGGAAATTCAAGTTTAGGGGGCAGCTGGGTAGCTCAGTGGATTGAGAGCCAGGCCTAGAGACGGGAGGTCCTAGGTTCAAATCTGGCCTCAGACACTTCCCAGCTGTGTGACCCTGGGCAAGTCACTTGACCCCCATTGCCTAGCCCTTACTGCTCTTCTGCCTTGGAGCCAATACACAATATTGACTCCAAGACTGAAAGTAAGGGTTTAAAAAAAAAAAAAAGAAATTCAACTTTACCACACCCTTGGTACTTATTACTTTGCTTGGTCAGATCACTTAATTTCCAAGCTTCAGTTTGCCCTTTGTTAAAAGTGAAGGAATTAGAATAGAACCATAGATTTTAGAGTATAAAGGATGTCATTGAGTCCAATTCCCTCTTTTAGACTATAAACTTCTTGAGGTGTTGAAAATATCCAATTTGCAAAAGTCACTAAGACAGAACTCTGAGCAGGATCAATCAGGTATGTTAGGGATTCCTGAAGTCTTTTTTTTTTTTAACCCTTACCTTCCATCTTGGTTTCAGGGCAAAAGAGCAGTAAGGGCTAGGCAATGGGGGTTAAGTGACTTGTGTAGGGTCACACAGCTAGGCAGTGTCTTAGGTCAAATTTGAACCTAGGACCTCCCATCTTTAGGCCTGACTTCTCAATCCATTGAGTCACTCAGCTGCCATGCCCACCCCTGCCCCTAGTCCTTAATCATTTAGGTACAAGACCTTTCTCCCAGTCTAGAAACCATTCCTGGGGGTGAGGTTGGGTATAGCATTTGGGAGGGTTACCAAAAATAGAATTGGGTGGTATAATTCTATTACTGGTCATCTTCAGAAGTGAGAGAGATCCTATGATTGAGAGACATGAACACCCATCATAACCCTTTTTTGACAATCAGTCTTTTCACAAGTGGTCAATTACTAACATTCAGTCATCAGACTTTCCACAGGTTGAGGTCATCAACCAACACAGGTCCCCTCAGCTGAGGCTTTCCAGTTGCTATCCAGCAGGGGTTTTCATGAGAAATCAAACATCCTGTCAGCAGTATTCTAGGGGATTATGAATTTGTGGGGGATAGAAAAGGTCAAAAAGGAGCAGTGCTGGGAGCAGCTAGGTGGTGGCTCAGTGGATTGTGAAAGCCAGACTTAAAGACCAAAGGTCCTGGATTAAAATTTGACCTCAGACATTTTCTAGCTTTGTGACCCTGGACAAGTCACTTAATTCTCATTGCCTAGCCCTTACCTCTCTTTTGCATTAGAACCAATACGCAGTATTGATTCCAAGTCAGAAGGTAAAAGTTTAAAAAAAAAGAGCAATGCCAAAGATTCACAGGGATAAAGGAAGCTGGTACAGCAATATAACAAGCTCCAGGGGTAATGCAATGTGATTCTCCATAATCATATGATTTTATCTTATAACCTACAATATTAATACGTAATAGCTGTCACTAATACCCACATAACTCTTAGTGTCTAACAATATACCTATTAATTGTAGCTATTCAATCTAACATCAATCACTTGAAATCACTATTAACTGGGTAAATACTGATTGAGTAGAGAAGTCACATTTTTCTTCACAGAGGAAAAGGGAATGCCTTTTGACCTCTTTTTTGTAGCCTTAGCGCTTAGCACAGTGCCTGGCGCTTAGTTGTAGGTGCTTAATAAATTTTGATTTTTAGTGAGAGGAAACTGACTTTCCCACACCCTACACTGGTTTTGCAAATATCAGAATTGGTTTAAGGCCACATCCTTCTTACTCTTAAATTCAAAGCTCTTTCCCTCCAGTCGCAAGCCTCAGTTTCCTTTCCTGTAAAATGAACCAGAGGATCCATTAATGTTCTGTCGTCTAGTTTAAAATTTTATTCATCACCCTAGCCAAAGTAGACAGGAGAAGTACACTTCCTGGCAGCATACTACTTAGGGGATGTCTGTCAGCCCTTCTTTATAGCGCAATTGGGAGAGGGCGGAGCCAAGGCCACAGGGGGCGGAGCCTGTCGGGGCGGCGGGATTTCTCGCTTCGGATGGAGGTGATCCGATCGTCCTCTCCTCGCTCTCTGTGGGCTCTTTTCTTGCCCCGCGTGGTGACGGCGACGTGGCCATTGTGCCACTTTTCCGCCCCTCTGCGAGGTCCAGGAGGAGATTTCCGGCCTGGCATACGGGGCCACGGGAGGGTTTGGTAGGGCCTCGGGGAAGCCGTCACCAACCAGAACCGACCCCATTCGTTGCCTCAGCGGCGCAGCCACAGGATTTTGTTTCTGAGGTGTGTTTGGAAGCACTTGGGGAGGTTGGGGTGGTCACTGAAATATAGCAAGAGGTCAATCAGGTCATCCTTCCTCCCAAGCGAATGGTGGTTGGGGGTGAGGAGCACAAGCTGCGCGGGCACGGAACGGGGCCGTTTTCCCAGCTCTCTGCGCGCCTTCTGGCGTAGTGTCGACCGCGCGCTTCTTTCCGCGCGCTCCCTTATCTCCCACACGCAGGGCGCGAGCCTTGGAATCTAGTCCAGTTGCGAGCTGCGCGTGCACAGCACCTCCCTCTCCCCCATCCCGCCCAGGCTTCTTGAGAGCTGTGCGAGCGCTGCGCCACCACCCGCCCTAGTTCCACGCGCCCCTGTCCGCAGCTTTCACCCACGGTATCTGCTGCTGTGAATCCAGGCACATCACTCGTGTTTCCGTCTGAGCGGAAGCGAGGTAGAGTCTGGATGCCCTCTGCGCATTTTGATTTAACCGGGGGGCCCTGTAAGGGTCATCTCTTGTGAAAATAGCTGTAAAATCCATTTGATGTTCAGTGCAGCGTGCAAAGGCAGCGCTAAGAATTTGAAAGACGCCGGAGTCCGAACGCTTAAACAAACGCCTCGGCTCCTCTGGCAGCGTTTAACCTGTCTGGGTTCTGCTGTGCACAGTCTTTAGCTGGCTTCGCTGGCACCATTAACCACTCTCCATAGCATTTACAGAGCTAAGACAGGTAAAGAAAAGTCCCCTTTCCACCCCAGACCCCAAGAGCTTGAGTTGAGTCAATTGTACCAGGGTAAGAGGGAGCATTTAGTTTAGTTTAGTCCTGATTTCGGAGGGTGACGTTGACCAGCAAAGCCCACACAGATAAATGCTGGCTCTTTGTCATCCATATTAAAAGCCTTCCATTCAAGTACTCCCTAAGTCTATCTTGCAGGTGACCCTGGGCTTTTGTAGGCTTCCCTGGTCAAGCTGTAAAAGCTTAGAGACTAGACTTGATCGTGGATTGTATGTTTCTGTGTAGGTCTAGCTGAGTTTGGATCCAATCAAAAGCAAAAACTGAGTCACCGAAAGATTTTTTAAAAAAGAATTTGCAAAATCTTAGTCCTTGAAGTAATGTACTATTAACCATTATATTTAACAAGAAAAATTACCGTTTGCAAATCAGTTATTAATATTGTGGCTTTTATCCAAAGGGTTTCATGAATATTTAACTTCAAGAATAATTATCCTAGGTAGAAAAATTATGAAACAGATTAGTGTTTTCTCTTCGGTTTACATACAGAGTGAACAGTGAAGCTGCAAATTAAATCCTAATATCTCCGCTCTTCATCTAGGTCTTTTAGGCTATATTACAAAACAAATGAATAGCTATTTTTATGTAACTAATAAATACTAAGTGAACCAAACTCTTTGTGAGCATCAAGTACTAAATCATTATAACTTTTGGAAGGTTCAGTTGTCACTGGGTGTTGGTGAGATGCTAAATACATTAAATTTTTTAACAGAAAGAGGGAGAGATCAAAAGAATGGAAAATAACTGGCAAGAAAAAAAAATCCCAAGTCTCCTGAGTCCAGGCTGTGCCCATCTTAACTGTGTCTGGTGTTGATGTAATTGTTAGCCTTGCACTTGATGTTCTGTCAAAGTGCTGACAGCTCATGTCTGAGCAGCATTAACTACACCTTTTTGTTACTGTGGGTGCACTGACCCCACTGCCAGTCTTGTTGCTTGGTCTTTCCTCCAGATACTCTTTACTAATGCTGTTATGTGAAAACCAGTTGTTATTTTTGAGTATGGAATGATTTGTCACTCCAGAGGACAACTCTGGAGTTAATGATCAGAAAGTGCCTATGAAGCTCAGGATGAAAGGAATTGGCTAGAGAAGCAGAAAAAGACTCTTTTGGAATTTGAAATCTAGCTGAGTTATTTGACTGGAAAAAGAAGCAGATTTTGGTGATTCTTTTTCCCCTCCCTCTTTCTTTCCCTGTTTCATTCATAACTGGGAAGGGGCAACTCAGTTTTAACTTAGACCTAATGAGAAAAAACAAAACCACAACTGTTATGCAGACCTTACAGAGCAGGGGTTCCCAAACTTTTTACACAGGGGATGAGTTCACTGGCTCTCAGACAGTTGGAGGGCCCAACTATAAAAAAAAAAACTATGAACAAATCTGTATGCCGTTGTCTGGGATAGTGGAGGTTGCAGCGCTGACTGTGATGGGCCTCTCACCTTGCACAGGCCCATCATCGCCACCACTATACCGGGCAGCAGTCATACACAGTGCGGAATCCCCTCCCCCAGATTGCTGCTCACCATGCTGATGTGCAACCACATAATCCTTTGCTTAGTACCTCGTTCTCATTTAGTTACTCCCAGGACAAGGCACCAGGGAAAGGATTATGTCACCAGAAGTAGTACTATATGTGAGTGATACCACCACATACAGTGCTCCTCTCACTGACCACCAGTGAAAGAGGTTCCCTTTCCGGAAGTATGGTGGGGGCCAGATAAATGGCCTTGGGGAGCCACATGTGGCCCACAGGCCATAGTTTGGGGACCCCTGCTATAGAGAATGTGGAAAGCTTCCTCCTTTGATGCATGAAACATTCCCTTTCTTCAAGAGCCATGCTAGGCCTTCAAACTAACCTTACAGGATGAAGGTACCTTCAATGCTAGGGTGCTTCCTCATTGGATCTCTTTGTTTTCTTTCACTTTAACAGATAGAAATCCCAAAGAAGAGATGGCATCAGGAGATTTCTGCTTACCTGGAGAGGGTATGGAATTACTCCAGCAAGGTAAAACTAATCATTTGCAAAGAGTTGTGATTATTCAGGGTGTACTTTTCCAGCTTCTTGATTTCTATGCCATTATCTATCACTATGGTATACATAACAAAAATTTCTCCTATAATAATTTGGGGAAATCTAGAATTCATGAGGATTAAAGGATATTCCCAGGAGGATTGGGTGCAACTCTCTTTTGGTGCCTACCTAAGACTTAGGAGTAGAACTTGTTCTGAGCTACTCCTTTTGTCACAAGGAAACTCTAAATGTTGCCATCCAGGAAAACTTAGTGGAGGAATTAACTGTGAAAAGGAGTAAAACAAGAGAGCCCAGCATAGTACAATATATAATCCTTGTGTGTGGGTGGCATTTTATGTATCAAACACCCAGGGAATTAGAATCTCAGAATCTTCTTCTATACAGTTGCATAACACATATAATATAATAATAATACATAATAGCAAAACCACAGATCTGTATCAATCTGAATTACTTTATATGTTCACCATAGTGGGGATTTAGTGACTAAATACTTTTTGGTTATTGCTAATTAAAAGTTTGACAAAAGTATCTTTCATCGTTAGCTGTAAGTACAATAAAAATTGGCATTTTAAATACTCTAAGAACACTATTTATTTCTATGTGAAGAGGAATTTTGGGTCATGTGATGATTCTTTCTGAATATTACCTTATTTTCAATCTTTGTAACTCTTGATTTCATTTCCATTTTGTAAGGTCTTTTAACTTTCTTCCTTTGATGATTCATCCTGTAATCCCTTATTAAGTATTCTTTTTTATAGCTTTCTTTTCAGTCTCTTTTAACATAAATCACTTTTAGTACCTTGGCACCATCCTAGGAGTATTACCTCAAGAATTAGTTAATATCATTCCAATAGAATTTTAAAACTTCTTCCCATTCCTCTCCCCACCCACCTTAAAAAAGAAGGGTGAGGATTTCTGAGGTACACATCTGTCTGTTAAATCAAATTAGTGTGTGATGCTGGACTAACTTAAATCAATGATGCCTATTTTACTTTTCTTCCCTGGGATGGATGTACCATTAAGTATGCAGCAAACAGCTGCCACCCTGTAACCTGACTGAAGAGGACCTCTTGCAGAACCCCCATTTTAGCAAACTTCTACTCAATCTCTCTCAGTACATGGATGAGAGTGGTTTAAGCACCACCCTTGCAGAAAAGCAAGCTGAGGTAAGGGCTGAGGGAGAAGGAATGGAAAAGGGATATCTTCATAAGAGAGGGGAAGAAATGCCACAATAGTCAGAGGTTCTATGCTAGCAACATCTGTTCTTCCAGGCATGGAAGGAGGTCCGGCTGCAAAAGACTGCATGGTTGAGGTCAGAGATTCTTCAGAGACTTATACAGGAAATGCTTGTGGACTACTATGTAAAGACACAGGACACAAATCTGACCCCAGAGGATAAGAAGGTATTGTCGGAATTAAGAAAAATGATGTAGTTAGCTCTAAGGAGTCACTTGCCTGGGATGTGTGATCAGGCCAAGGCAAGTTTTATCTGATGGTCTGAAGGAGAAAGGTAAGTAATTAGGTTATCAGAGAAATGAAGTGAAATATGGAGTTTTGGAGGAAGGTGAGAGTTTCCAAAAGAACTGGAAAAGAAAGTTTTAAGAGGAAACTTGGGGGTTATCTGAAGGAGGTTAACATGTTCCTGGGCTTGGAGAAGATATGGAGAACTGGTTTGTGAAGATGATTGAGGAAAACTAGAAGAGGAAGTTTCCTAGTAATTTCCTGCTATTTCTTTTTAGTTTCATGAATCCCTTGAACAAAGGTTACTTGTGACTGAACTGACTCGACTTTTGGATCCAAGTCAAGAGAAAGAGATGTCACCTTTGCTGGGCCTGGAAAAGTCAGACTTGCTGGAATTGATGCCCCCTTCAGAGGTCAGGTGGGGGTGAGGCTGAATCTGAGAAGCACATCAGACTGTCTACTCCTATGTCTTATTTTGTATGAATCTGTTTAGTTTTGAGATGTTTATGTCTCTTTGTTTCTAAATTGATAGGATTTTGTGAAAATGAGGGCATGTCTCCAGCCGAAGATTGAGGAACAACTCAAGAAGAAGTGTTTCACTCTGCTCTGCTACCATGATCCCAGCTCTGGTGAGCTCTTGCCTCTGAACTTACTGTTATCATGGGCCTCCCTGGTAAGCCTCCTATCATTATCCCTGTGTAATAATTAGAAATGATATTTCTATTTCTACCTATCTAGAAGAAATAATATTATTTTTAATTATTATACCTGGGAAAATGAAATCAGGAGTAAGAGTTAGAAACTTATGGAAATGATAGGTGCTTATTTTACCTGTTTCATTGGAATAATAAGTATAGAATTCTTCCTGATTTTCTTTTTTTTGGCTAGGTACAGAAGAAGCATTCATTCTCCTTCTGCAGAATGGGTGTTATTTTCCCAGAGGACTAAAGTAACATGGAAAGGAAGGTTAGGGTCAAAAGAGTCCCTTTTGCCTTTGTTTCCAAGAGCATTTTATTGCTGATAAGGCCACAAACACTGACTCTTGGGTTAGTGGTAAAGGAGACTTTGTAATCTGTGGAGGGAAAGAATCTGGGGAAGGAAGAGCTTGTAGAGTTATCTCAAGGACAGGAGGACAAGTCCCATCACAAGGTGCTCAACATCCTGGCCCCAAAAATGGCCTTGGAGAGACATGAAAAATAGGAGAATTCATTCTTAGATTCTTTTTCTGATACTCTTCCCTTCTCTTTTCTCCAGATTCTTATAGTGAAACATTGAAAGCAGCAAAGGTATGGCAACTGGCAGAAGTGCTGACAAGTGAGAAACAGGAACACCAGGAAGCTAAGAAACAGCAGAAAGAACAGACAGTGCTCCTTGAAAAGCAGAGTTCCACCTATTCCCAGGTGGGGAGAAGTCTCTTCCTTATTTCTACCCCCAGCTTGACCATGGCTTTTAGGTGAAGCTACAGAACATTGCTGATTTTGTCTTCCATTATGTTTTTTAGTAACTTAAGCAACCATCTATTTTATCTTCTTGGTGCCTCAGGTACTTCTCCGTTGTCTTACACTGCTACAAAGGCTTCTTCAGGAACACCGTTTGAAAACACAATCAGAGTTAGATCAGATTAATGCCCAGTACTTGGAGATCAAATGTAGTGCCATGATTCTGAAGCTAAGGTAAACTTTCAGATTGGAGGGGATAGGGAGCGTCAAAAAAATTCTAACGCCATATTGGCATTTTCCTTTCTCTCCTTGCCGACTGCTGTGTCTCACAATATGGTAAGCATTCAGTGAATGTGGATAGCATTATTATATTAGCTTTTGCACAGCCCAGAGCATCCACCCTATTTGAGTCTTTACTTGTGAATCTTTTCCAAAATGGGTACTTTTAGCAGGAGACAAATTTCATAGGGATCCAGAGTGAGGCTGTATATGCCATCTCTGCTCAGGTCACATGCTGACATGAGGCAGTTGAGCTCTTTGAGTTGTCTGTTCTGTCCCTAGCTTACTGCCATCATTGATTTTAATCTTCTTGATTACTTTCTTTCCATCAGAATGGAGGAGCTACAGGTTTTGTCAGACACTTACCCAGCTGAGAAGGTGGAAGTTCACCGCCTCATTAGGTGAGTGATAAAGTTTTGGCGTGCTACTCAGCTTTAGTACCCACTATGTTCTAGACTCATCTCCCTTTTCTCTTTAGTGTCTTTTTTTTCAGTTGTCACATCACCTCCATTTTTCCTTTCTTATCTTAGGGATAGTCTGGAGGGGGCCATTCGCCTACAAGAGCAAGACATGGAGAAATCACGCCAAGTCTTGAACACTTATGAGGTGTTGGGTGAGGAGTTTGACAAGCTGGTGAAGGAGTACACCCATTTGAAGCAGGCAACTGAAAACAAACGATGGGCTCTTCAGGAGTTTAATAAGTCTTGCCATTGAGTTTTGTAGAAACTAAGGACCAGGATCCTTCTGCCTCAGTAGCTCACATTCTTCCTGTCCTGTTTCTCCCATACAAATATTGCTTTTTCCTGCTCAAAAGGGGAAATGAGGACATAAAATTCTTATAGTAAGAATTCTGCTATACTCAGGCATTCTAGTTTCTGTCCTGTGTTTACAATAACTTGGCCTCCTTCATTCTTCCTGAGGAGCAGATATGCACATCTTGTGGCCTCTGAAGGAAACCAATCCTCCTTTTGTCCAGTTGTTTCCTAAATAAAATGTTGATATGGTTTTCTGTACTGTTAATTCCTTTTTGGCTGAGATGTTAAAATCATGCAGCATACTGAATCAAGAGTTGGACTTTGTGGTGGTACCACCTGGGTTCAAGTCCCAACTTTGACACATACTTGTTTAGATGATTGCCCAGGTCAGTTAACCTCTCAGTGTCCCAGACAGCTCTTAGAACATAAAATGCAGATTAGTTGTTGACTCAAACCTAGCCTCAGCTACTTCCTACCTTTGTGACCTCTTTAGGCAAGTCACATAATTAACCCCATTGCCTAGTCCTTACCACTCTTTTGCCTTGGAACCCATACTTTGCATCAATTCTAATTCAGAAAGTAAGGGTTTAAAAAAATTGTTGCTTACCCACCTACATTGGTAGACTAAAATTCCTTCTGGAGAGCTTATTATGCCAATAAAATTGAAGGTTTAGAACCAAAAAAAATCAGTTGAAAGGCTAGGAAAAGGCACAACTTATCCTGTGTTGATAAGGAAGTTGTTTCTGACAGGTGTAGAGAGATTTAAGATTTAAGGATGGGAGGAAGAATTAGCCTTCCTACATGAAATCTTAAAGTACTTTATTCTGAAGAATGTATAACTGAGAATAAAGTAGATTAAGTTTGCTTTCAGGAAATTCAACAATTGAAATGAGTGTGGAGCTCCCTACCTATCTCCAAGGACTGTAGGGGAACCATCCTACGATTGTTATTACAATATTGCTTTTAAAAAAATCCTGTTGACTGGCCCTACCCAATTGCTGGAAAAGGACAAGCTGCTGCTGACCTTTTTCCTTTTTTAAAATCTTTACCTTCCATCTTAGAGTCAGTACATATATTGGTTCCAAGGCAGAAAAGTGGTAAGGGTAAGGCAATGGGGGTTAAGTGACTTTCCCAGGTCACACAGCTAGGAAGGGCTGGATCTAGATCTGAACCCAGGACCTCTCATCTCTGGGCCAGGCTCTCAATCCTCTGAAGCACTTAACTGCCCTCTGCTGGCCTTTTTCTAGCTTTAACCC
The DNA here is from genome assembly GCF_027887165.1 of Monodelphis domestica. Taxonomy (NCBI): domain Eukaryota; kingdom Metazoa; phylum Chordata; class Mammalia; order Didelphimorphia; family Didelphidae; genus Monodelphis; species Monodelphis domestica. The sequence goes on along the minus strand of NC_077227.1, from coordinate 176,890,181 downwards.
TATGTGATATAAATGGGGTTTATTGGTGTCTGTAGAGCCAGAGCAGTAGGTCTGGGATAAGACAAACCTGAAAAATTAGGCCAGAATAGTAAAGTATGAGTGCTTATCAGGGAAATGGGCCCTGTTTCTCTGGGAGCCAGAAAAACAGAATAGGAACCGTAAAGAGCACTCCCATTCAAAAGAATATATCTTACCCAAATTACAACCTAGATAAGGTCAAGTATTGACTGGCTCTTTATAATAGCTGTGAGAAGGAAATGAAGCTGGAAGGTTTTTAATGAAGATTACAGATATGATGTGCTGGGAATTAAAGGGAAAATGTCACCATATTACCTAGAAGGTTAGAAACTAGGATCTGGAGATGAAAATTTCAAAAATACATGTTTCATCTATGTACAATGACAGTCAACATTTATCAGTCAAGTAATCATTACATATAGATACTGTGGAGATATTTTTAAAAATCAAATAATTCCTATCTTCATGGAGTTTATAATTGGGAGACAGAAAAGACACCTTCAAAAAAATCCAGTGATAGGAAGAAACAATATAAAAGTATATAGTGAGATTTTAAACAGAAATTCTGAGAATGAGCTACTATTGTAATGATCTGGGTTTTGTAGATTTAGGAAAGGCTTTATGGAGAAAGTAAGTTCTAAATAGTGTTTTGGAGGAGGCAAGCAGTAATGACTGGTAGAAAAGTAGAACATGCATTCTTAGGTGAGTGGGGTAGTTGTATATTTGAAGACAAGTAGAAATGAACAAATCATTTATAAAAGAAAGCCTGATCAACAGTTACCTTTACTTAGATGGAAATTCTGTTCTAAATCCTTTTGCTTCAGACTAGGACAGTCTAGCAAGCTGGGGATTTAGGGAAGTCACGTATATATTTCCAAAAGGCTTAGGAAGCAAGATGAAATAGCTTCCCTTCTATTGGTCTCTGAGACATCACCCCAGGCCCCTATCATTGAAGTGGTTTGTCTTAATCACACCATTGACCAGATGTGGAACATTTGCTAAGAACATGTACTTTATTCTTATGCTAATTCACTGTTGGGGAAGGTGCTTTGAATTGGTTTAATTATTCTGGAAAACAAATTATATGCCCTCCAAATTATTAAAATGTTCATATATGTTGGTTCCCGAGAGTCTACTACAAGGATTATGTTCCCAGAAGGTTATGAGACCAACATGTGTTTAAAAAAGCAGCATGATTTGGGAGAACAAAGAACTAGAAATTAAATATATGCCTGACAATTGGAGAATGGTTGGATATATGAATGCTATGGAATGTTACCATGCACTAAGTATTGACAAATAGGAATTCAGTGAAGCAAGAGAAGGCTAGTATAAAGTAATGTCTAGAGGAGAAAGCAGAGCCAAAAGAACAATGTGTGTACACAATGTTACAACAATGCAAATAAAGTTAAAAGTGAGATGAAACAAAACCCTAGTCAGATACAAGTCAATCTTTACACAGTCAAAATGAAAGAGTTAACCACCGATAAACTTGAGAGTGGGTTTGAGTATCTACTGTGTCATAACAAGATATTTCAATCTATTTTTTAAAGGCTCCATCATTCTTCCTCTAACATTGACAATTAACAGAAACAATATGGGTTAGAGACATATGAGGAAAGATCATAGAAATTAGGGATTGCAGAGCAAAAGATCCAATTAGTGTACAATTAAAATTGTTCTTTTTACCCCACCATTTTTCCCAAAACAGTCTATACTTGCTTCCTCCATTTTACTCTCCATTTCTTTACTCTCTTCAGTTTGCCATCCATCTCCACAATTTTACTGAAACTGCTATCTAGAAAGTCACTGATGGTCACTCTCCCAATTTCCTGAAGACACAGTAGTGTCTGTAGCACTGACTGTAAAATGAAGGAAGGGGCTGGAGTAGATGATCTCTAAGGTCTCACCATCCATAAATCCTATGACCACCTATCCTTAAAACTCTACACTTGGCTTCTGTGGCTCTAAACTCATGAATCTTTTATCATTCTAACCATTCTGCCTTTTCTGGATCTTTTTCTTTTTCCCTGCCCCTTAAGTGTAGGTATCTGTCCTTAGCCCTTTTCTTTCTCCCTTGGAAATCTTATTCCTACAACTTCAGTCAGTACCTGTATACAGGTGACTTAAATTTATCTAGCTTCTTTCTTGAACTCTAACTCTGAATTTTAACTGCTGGGTATTTCTTTCTACTTATATTCAAATTGGATTCAAGATGTTCAAAAGTGAACATCTCTCCAGGTTCCTTTCCTAATATGAAACAGCTAATTCCACTGACTTACCCATTTCTGGGCATGATCCTACTTTCCCAGCCTTCCAGCTTTGTAACCTAATCATTTGATTTGTTTTCTTTTTCACTCCTTTCTTTCCTTTCATGCTCTCTGTTCCTATCCAGTTAGTTGCCAAGTGTTTCTATTTTCTTTCAAGTTGTATTTTACATCTGCTTTTTCCTTTAATTCCCACTGCTCTTACCATCCTTTTGCAGGCTCTTATCACCTCTTGCCTTTGATATTGTAGTAGCTTCCAAAAGTCTTTCTGCCTCTAATCTCTTCACACTTCCAATTCATTCTACACTCTAATGCTAGAGTAATCTTTCCAAAGTATTAACTCTGTCACTTTCATGCTTAAAAAGTTTCTGTAATTTCTCTTTGCCTTTTGAATAAGTTTAGGACTTGAGGCATAATATTCTGTAGTGGATAGAAACCCAGCCTCTGTGTTAGGCTGACTTAGGTTAGAATTCTGTCTCTGACACCTACTGGCTGTCTGGCCTCTTAACCTCTCAGTTTCCTAAGAACTGATCCTTGACTTTAGGTTTAAGAACAAGTGCTCTGGTCTGGTTGAGAGAGCTTCAAAGTTCCAATTCTTTAGTCTTGCCATTAAGACTCTCCATAATCTGGTTCCAACCTACCTTTTCAGCCTTTTTCCATACCAGTCCCTAACAGGTCCAAGGCTCAGACCAAATGATTTGCTCCCAGCCAGTGAATATCTTTTGCCTTTTAATGTATTTTGTCTTTGCTCATGCTATTTCCTCCACCAAGAATGCTTTTCCCTCCTCCAAATGTTACTTCCCCAAATTCTACATATGCTTCAGTGCTCAGCTTAGGCTGCCTCTTCCAGGAAATTTTCCTTGATCACCCAAACTAGAATCATTTCCTCAACTGAACTTTTAAAAGGTAGTATCTTATAAAACTTTCATAGCACACAATGCCTTGTATTATAGTTATTTATGGGCATATGCTATTTTCCCTGCTATATTAGAGACTCCTTGAAGGCAGGGGACTATTACTTTTATGCCTTTGTATCTCCCATAGTAGCTTGCACTTAGTGTCTAATAAATGTTTGTTGAATCAATGAAGTATTATTGAGCATTTAGTAGGCCTCTATTAGACATTAAGATATCTTCTAAGGATTTTATTATATGGGCAAACATATGACATATTACAAGACAGCATAGGCTAAATGTTAGATGAAGTTTTTGTTCTGCCTCTGCTACATGCAGGCAATAAGAATTACATATATTCAGATATGGCCATCACTGGAAGATTGGGGTGATTGGGGAAGGCTTGTTGGATGAGGAGCCAAGACTGATGATGTTAGGCTTTAAGGAAAGAAAAATCTTCAGCAAGGATCAGGACTTTCCTATGTATTTTGACAAACAAATACAATATAATACAGATCACAGGAGACATAGTGAAGAGAGACCCGAAGCTAAAGGAACCAAATTCAAAACCTGATTCTGGCATATCCTAACTATTTTTTATAATCCAGCTACTTTGCTTTCTGGGTCTTGGTTTCTCCCAGCATCTTAAATATAGTCAAGTGTTTAGTGGATGCTTGTGGAATTGATTTTTACAGTTGACTCTTAGTCAGATTAAAAATCATTAAATCAATTTTTTTTTATTTTTTCCAATTACATAGAAACAAGGTTTAACAATTTTCTGACTTGTGTTCTAGATTTTCTTCTTCCGTCTTCCTCCCCTCCCCAGAGGGTGAATAATCTATTTCTTTCAGGTATCACAATTTGCTTTGCCATTCCTTCAATCAATGGGCATCTACTTTATTTCTAGTTCATTGCTATCACGAAAAGTTCAGCTCCTATTTTCCAATAGAATACTCCCTTGATTTTAAGAAAGGATTGGAAACGAGATGAATGATAGGAATAAAATTCTCCAACTTGCAAATAAAACAACTAAGGCAAAACTCTGAGCCAGAACCTATTTAATAAAGGGACTGGGACCCCTTCAACAAAGAGGTTCCCAGACCTTCCTCACAGTAGAAGAGTGATAAGGGCTAGACAAAGGGGGTTAAGTGACTTGCCTAGGGTCAAATAGCTAGGAAGTCTCTGAGGTATCACATTTGAACCCAGGACCTCCCATATCTAGGCCTGGCTCTTTATCCACTGAGGCATCTAGCTGCCCCCACCTGCCAAGTCTTTATATGCTTGGATAGTCCAGACAGCTTTAGTCCAAAGAAAGCAATTTCATTGGTGGGTTCTAAACTCTTGGTACATTCCTAAGTCATGTTGCTAAGAAACAACCAGGTGCACACATAGCAGGAGCCATTTTCTCTCTGATCCACATGCCATGACTCTAGCTGTGGACTCAGGGCTGATATAGCCAGAATGAGATTGCTTCTTCTTAGTTTAACTCCTTGTCTGGGTCTGCTTAGAATGGGCCACAAAAAGGAAATGCTACAAAGTGGAAGAAGGGCTCTTAATTATATATTGGGGTGTTTTCACTAAAGCTCGTGACATCTCTATCATGTAGGACCTAAATATTCAGGCCAAGGGTAGAGGACCCTTTCTATATTCCCACAAGTTGTGTGACAATTTCAAGTTTACCATAAATTTTAACATGAGAGGAGAGATTTTATTCAATTATAGGAAAGAACCTACTCAACTATAACCTATACCTAATTCCTTCTGAACAGATTAGTTGATTGATTGACTATGTATGTATTATTCTGTTAATGATAAGGAACTGATAACTTGGCAATGCAGATTAGACTGAAAATTATCAGAGATAAAAAGTTTTGATAGGTAAAGATTGATATGTTAAACCCGGAAGAAATTAAAGAATTTCTTGTGCAAGGAATTCAATAAGTGTGAGGATCCAAGAAAAGGCAACAAAAAGGGAAATGTGGGCTGTGTTCAGGAAATGCAAGACAGTCTGATTTGTCTGGAGCAGAGTTTACAGAGGGTAGCTAAGGAGATATAAGGATGGAAAAATAAGGTGGTGACAGATAAGAGGAGGGCCTAATGTGTTTGGTAGAAGAAGAGTTAGAGGTGAAAATATCCTGCAAAGTGTAACATTTAAAGTAGTATTTGCCATAAACTGTTACAGATAAAAGAGTGGTTGCCTTAAACTGTGACCGCAAAGATATGTGTTTTTTTTAATATATATTAAAAATAAAGTGGTCGCTAGGGAAAAATTCCCAAATATAAAATATACCCAAATCAGCTGGGTTTTATGGAGATTTTAATTAATACAAATGAAGGAATTAAAGAAAAGGGAGAGAAACAGAGTAAAAGGGAATAGTAGGAAAAGGGCTAGACCAGCTTAGGCCAGCCTTAAGGCTTAAGCGTTAAGAGAGAGATCAGTCAATCTTTTGTCAACTCACCACAAGATTTGTCCAAGCAAGACTCTAGTGTTCAGAGACCCACCAGTTCAGCTTTGGTCAGCTCCATCTCCAGAGAGAGTTCTCTGAGAGAGAGTCCCTTGCTCTCAGCTTCCCATCTCCTTTTTAAGAGAATTTTCTCCTATGTCACCTCCCCTAAGTACTCACATCTACCAATCATAGTAGATGTTTTCCAAAGGACAGACCATTCTTAATTTACACCTGAGTAGACTAAACTTTTGAGTAATTCACACCTGCAAAAACCTCTGAGTAAGTTCTCACCTCTTTGCCACTTGCAAGTTTACAAGTTGCCTGACCTTCATGGGTACTTAGCACCTTCCTAAAAATAGACTTAGCTTAAGGCTTTTGCTTTACTATAAGTATGAGTTAAGTACTCTTTTTATTGTTCAGTAAAGAGTTTACAACTTTATCTTCCCCTAAAGTATGCTTAAGTATGGGTGGAGTAGAGTTCTCACATTCCTGACTAAGTCCCTTCATTGTTTAAAATGGGGAATGGTCTTACCCAAACCTCATGAAGTGTAGGGTCTGAGAATTTTTAAGACTCACAATCTCCCCTGATGATCATTGGGAGACTAGTCTCCCCATTGATCATTTTACATAATCATCTTGTAGTCCTAAACGCACTTCTAATTACACATGCATACAATAATCAATTTTCTAAGAGGAAATTAGAGTAGTGAGGGAGGAATAGAAAAGAAAGAAAGCAAAACCAATGTTTTGCTAGGCACATTGACAGAAAGCCAAATTAGGGGCAGTCCCTTTTGGCATAAATGTGTACATTTACAATAAATGTTAAATCAAACTTCAGTTCAATCAACCATATCCAAAGTTCATTCTTGATCTTGATGTAGTGTGGATTTTCCAGCATCTTTCTGCAACAATTCATTCTCTGGATTTAGGAGTTAGCAAGCTTCTTCCTTGAAGATTTTTTTTTGAATAAAATCAAAATCTTGGATTTTAAATTAAAATATAAGCCCCCCTGAAGTAGGTGTTAAAAAAACATCCAGTTCAGCCCAGGATGCAATGTTGAGTCATGGGGGTGTATGAGTCAATTATCAAAAGAAGAGAAAAACAAAACCAAAAACATAAGGAAAAAAAATCATGGGGGTGTATGAGTCAATTATCAAAAGAAGAGAAAAACAAAACCAAAAACATAAGGAAAAAAAATTCAAAATAGACCCAAAATTGTATAGGTCCAGTTTAAAGTAATTTCTATCCCACCAGTCTACAGGACAGAATGCAATAATATTTCATTTACCCATTTGCAGCCAAGACTACAGGAAGTTGCCATATTATAAGAAGCAAAAGAATTAGAATTCTATTTTGATAGGGAAGCGTCATTCCCTTGTCTGACTTTTTTTTGTCATTCTCAGGGCTATAGGAAGCCAGCATAATAGTCAAATTTTGTACTTATATGAGTACTTCACAAAGAGTGTACATACAAAGAAGTCCTACGACTTAACATATGCCAAGTGTTGCAACCTCGAGTCTCACATTAGTATTTCCTGTGTGCTCTTTTTGTCACTTTTCAGGTTAAGTTTGTGCTCCTTATTTTCATCCCATTTTCTGGAATCAAACATTAACATTAATCACAGTCCCATAACATTTTATCAATAAATGGCAGGTTCCCATAGTCCATAGTTTAAATAAAGCTTTTGGGTATGCATTGATATTATAGCAAGTATATATGTAACTTCTATTACTGCAGAAAAATAATATTAATTGTATGTGCCTTTAGTACAAGAAATGAGAAAAATAAAATATTCTAATCAAAATAAAAGAAAAGCAATAATAAAAATTAAGGGAAAAAATCAAGAATTCAATGCATTCCTGAAAAACAGCATCCATTTGTCTATGGATTATTATCTCCAATTCATATGATAGGGTACAGTCAATCAGTCTCAACAGAAGATGCCTTCTTCACATGTGAGTAATGAATCCAAGAGTCCTTCTCTCCAACCTTTATAGATGTTGGAGTAGTTAACAATATTTGGAATGGTCCTTCCCACGAAGGCTGAGTTCCTCCAGTACGCTTGAAATTCTTAACATACACTTTGTCTCCTGGATTCAGGTCATGCAGAGAAAAGTCTATTGGTTCAGCTTGTACTGCAGCTCCGGATTCACGAAGTTCACATAGTTTGTGCTGTAATTCCTGTATATAAGAGGCAATAATAGTATCTCCCCCTAATAGTGATGTATATGCAGGGGAGAAAGGTTTAGCCTGTATAGGCAGATGTCCAAAAAGCATCTCAAATGGTGAGATGTTTAGGTCTCCTCTAGGCCTGCTTCTAAGATAAAATAGGGCCAGAGGGAGAATTTCAGGCCATTTTAAATGTGTCTCAGTGCATAATTTTCCAATCATAGTTTTAAGTTCTTTGTTCATTCTCTCCACTTGGCCTGAGCTCTGGGAATGATATGGAACATGGAATTTGGGAGTTATCCCCAAGCAAGAATATATCTGATTTAGGACAGAATCAGTAAAATGACTTCCTCTATCTGAATCAATAAGTGCTGGCAGTCCAAAGCGAGGAATAATTTCTTTTAAAAGTATCTTAGCAACAAAATCTGCTGTGGCTCGGGTTGCAGGAAATGCTTCTGGCCATCTGGTTAGTTGATCTACAATGACTAGACAAAATTCATAACGTCCAGCCTTTGGCATTGTTATGAAATCTGTCTGTAGATGCTCAAAAGGTGTGTAAGCCAGAGGATGTTCACCAAAGGCTTTTCCATGAAATGCATGTTGGTTATATGCTTGACACGTAGAGCAGGCTTAACACACTTTAGAGGCTATAGTAGTTATACCAGGGGCTATCCATACTCTCTTGACAGAGTCCATGATGCCCTGGGTGCCAAAGTGACCATTTTTATGAATAGATTGGCAAATTTGATGATAGAAACTTCTAGGAAGCAGGGGTTTTCCTTCTGATGACACCCATACTCCATTAATCTGTTTTGCTTTGAATTTTTGTTTCCATTTTTCCACTTCCTTTTCATTATAGGAAAGTGATAAATTTAAATCATCAGTGGTTGTTAATGTTAAAATCAATTCAGGCCCTTCTATGGCTGCTAGCTTTGCAGCAGCATCTGCTCGATCATTTCCTCTAGAGACAGGGTCAGTGCCACCTGTATGGGCAGAGCAATGAACTACAGCTAGGGCTTCAGGAAGCTGGAGAGCAGAAAGAACTTCATTAATAATTTCTGCATTAGCTATAGATTTTCCAGCTGAGGTTAAAAATCCTCTTTGGAGCCATAGCATTCCGACTGAATGACAAATGCCAAAAGCATATCTAGAATCCATGTAAATTGTTGCCTTTTTATCCTTGGCAATTATACAAGTGTGCTTCAGAGCTATGAGTTCTGCTCCTTGAGCACTAATGTTAGAGGGTAATGAAGCTGACCATTCAGTGGCAAATTCTGAGACTACGGCAGCTCCAGTGTATCATCTGCCATCCCTCATAAAAGAGGAACCATCGGTAAATAAGATCAGATATGCATTGTCTAAGGGAGTGTCCAAGAGATTATCTCAAGGCTTTTCTGCCATGGATACTGTTTCACAATTGTGTAATGGTTCTCCTGAAGTAGGTAAATCTGGAAGCAAGGTGGCAGGGTTAAGGGTTGTACAGTGTTTCAAGGTAATGTTTTTGCTATTTAACAACATTATTTCATACCTTGTAATTCTCTGATCCGAGAATGCCTGTGGGCATTCTCGGAACGCTTTAGCAATAATGCTTCTACCTCATGTGGGCACATAATTGTTAATGGACATCCCAATACTAGTTTTTGTCATTAGTAATGCTATAGCAGCTACTCCTCTAAGACATGGTGGTGCTCCTGATGCTACTGGGTCCAGTTGGGCAGAATAATAAGCAATTGGGCGCTGAGAAAGTCCCAAAGTCTGAGTTAAAACACCTGAAGCTATTCCTCTTCACTCATGTACATACAAAGTAAATGGCTTGTTGTAATCTGGGATGCCTAGAGCAGGGGCAGACATGATAGCCTTTTTTAGCTCTGATAGAGCTGACAAGTGTTCAGGGGTTTTGAGGGGTTCAGGGACCGAATCCTTTGTTAGTGCTATAAGGGGTTTAGTAATTTCCCCATAGCAAGGAATCCATTGTCTGCAAAACCCTGTTGCTCCTAAAATTGCTCTTAACTGTTTCTTAGTAGTAGGAGTGCTTAAATTTTGAATATTTTCAATTTGTTTTGGAGAAATTTAACGAGCACCCACAGTCAGGATGAACTCCAAACTGTATGAGATGTATCACACTAAAAATTCTAAAGCTGTTAAAAGAATCCTTCACACATAATCATCATCTGATGTGTCACTGCTGCTTGCCTCTGTGTCATCATTCTCAAAAGTGGATTTGAAAGTGCTGTTTTTCCAGGGTCCAAATGTGAAGTCACAGATGAGGCTATTTTTCAAAATACCATTTTTTTCTAAGGCCATTCTTCTGTAACTGTTCACAAATAACTCGGAACTCCCTCATCTCATCTTCTGTTAAGGAAGCGCATGTTTCATCATTTTCACTGTCTTCCTGCCAATCCATCTCCTTTAATAACCTATGCTCTGCCTCAACTGAACTTGAAAAGACAGCAGCTAGTGGAAAGGTAGAAGGCTGAATGATCTGTTGGGAAATCATGGAGGTCAATTTGCCATTCTCCTGTGAAATTTCATTGTCATCAGAATTTCGGGTTATGTCACTTTCATGGTGAGTGTTGTTGCTATTATGCAAATTAAGTGAGTCATCATCCTTCTCTGGCCCCATGTGACTTCCAACTTTGTGTTCCTTATTCACTCTGTCCCTTTTCAATGCTATTAAGCATTCTCTCTTCTTAACAGTACTCATCCAAGTGAGTTTGGTTAGATGAGGCTGATTAAATTTGTCCAGAAGAGAAGAGGAATTTGAGCAATTACATTCCTTAACTGAATTTGTTGATACACTAAAATTCTTGGCAGTTGATTTTAAGGCATTAAATTTGCCAAGGCCATATATGGGCTCATGAGGGAAGGGAGTTCCAATTTTATTTTCTTTAGTTTGGCTTTTCCATTGTGTAGGCTTTCTAGGTAGAACAGCAAGTTTAGGGATTAATGCTTTATAAACACTAGTACCAGTTCCATTTTTAACTGGCTGAGAATGAAGATTTCCTACTTCAGGGAATCCAGATATCTGTAAATCTTTTGCACTGCCTTTTTTAATGTCTGGTATTTTTGGAGCTCTAGATTTATTTGTGAATTCCCACAATGGGGCTATAGTCTCTCCCTTACTTTTCAATTGTCTCTTTAACATTTCAGTTTCTTTCTTTAAGTCTTCCACTAATGTATTGTGTTCCTCAGGTCTTTTTACATGACCCTTATAAACATAGGTTGCTACTTTCCTCAATTCTTCAAAGTCCATAGAGTCCCAATTAGGACAGCTAGTTTTAAAATAGTCTTTTACCACTGAACAACACTTCTCAATGAATTGCCTACGTATTTGCCTAATGTCCCTTTCTCTGGATAAATCAAGGTCCATATATGTATTCCCTATGTCAATAAGTCTGTCCATATAATGGGAGGGGGTTTCATCAATTTCTTGTCGGGTCTGTTCAAATTTTGACCATTTTTCAGGTCTATCAGAGCAAGCTCTCATGGCTATCAATAATGCTTCTCTGGCCTGGCTTAGTTTTGTGTTTTCTAATTCAACATTGGGGTTCCAATGTGGATCCTCAGTTGGCCAATAATGTCCTTTCCTATGTCGTTTTTGATTAGCCAGAGAGACGATAATGTTTTTTTCTCTTTTTGTTAAAAATGTGTCTAACAAATTCTCAACATCCATCCAAGTGGGGTCAAAAGTTCTGAATATATTCTCTAATTTTTTTATAATTAATATTGGTTCTTCCTCAAATGATGGAAGATCTTCCTTAAATTTATTTAAATCCTCAGGGCTAAAAAGTATATGATGTCTTAAGGATACCAAGTTTCCATCTTTATTAAAAGTGGGTACTTCCCTTAAAGGAAATAACCTATCTGAATTATTTGGTACTCCTGTTTCTGTTACTAGGCTTCTTGCTCCATTCTCAATGGGATAGGTATGAGAAAGAGAAGAGTTGGGCACACTAAGGGAGAGGGTTTGTTGTTGTCCCATAGTGCCAGAAAGATCAGAGGTAAGAAAGATCTGAGAAATGAATTGAGCAGGGTGGGAAGGAGGAGCAAAGGAAGAAGTGTGAAAGGATATAGAAGTGTTAGGGTTGGAGGAATCAATAAGGTGTGAAGTGGAGGCATTAGGATCAGAAGCATGGGTGGTGTGTGAACTTAGAGTGGATTGTGTAGGGTTGGAAGCATGGGTGGGGTGTGTACTTAGAGTTGAGGGTGTAGGATTGGAAGCATGGGCAGGTTGTGAACTCAATGGGTTGGTTAGAACTAGGGTTTTCTGAGGCTGATGGGGCAGGGGGAAGGGTGGATTGGTTAAGAGCAGGGGGTTCTAAGGCAGAGTTGGCAGGAGGAGCAGTGGGTTAGCTAGGAGGGCTAATGTCCAGAGGTTCTGATAATGTTCTGAACTCTTTTAATGTTCCTCATAAAAGCTATGATCTCCCCAAAACTTTCCTCTATAAGCTCAAGCCGAGTATTTAGTTCTGCATTTTGTTGAGTAGTAGAAGGAACACTCGGTTGGTTTGACTGAGAAGTGGGTTTTGTAAGGAAATACAATATTATAGCTATAACAATCAAAATCCCAAGGGGGAGTACCGTGTCGATTATACTTTGCCATAAGTCCCATGGTATGAGAAATTTCAGAGAGACAATGAATGTGAATTTTACAAGGTTGGTCATGGAGCTGAATAGCCAGTTGTTAAGTATGTTGTGAACTGGCTGTAACCACATATTTCTAAAGTAAACACGTGGGGAGCAGGACAAGGCCAAAAGCTTTCCCAGGTTTCCCTTAATCCTAATTTAGGCAGTTGTTCCCTAAAGGAAAGGATATTTAGAAACAGCTCTCCTAGCCAGGACCTTAGGGCCCTGTTGCTAAAATTTAAAACAGCTGTATTCTATTTAATTTAAGGAGAAATCAAAATGTTTTTTACTCACCTGCTCTTGCAGCTGTATTTTGAAGCCAAGTTAGCAATGTTTTTTAAAAACTGACTGATAGAGCAAGTAATAAAGAGAGAAAGGAAAGAGATTACACAGCAATTTTTGAGGGTTTTTTCTACCAACTTTGTGGTCAACCATAAACTATAACATTTAAAAGAGTTGTCTGCCATAAACTGTGGCAGTTAAAAGAGTGGTTGGCTGAAATTGTGAACGCAGAAATATGGTTCAAGACAGTGTCTTGACTTTATATTAAAGTGGTTGCCAGGGAAAAATTCCCAAATATGAAATATATCCAAGTCAGCTGGGTTTTATAGAGATTTTAATTAATATAAATGAGGAATTAATGAAAAGGAGAGAGAGAAAAAAAGGAAATAATGAGAAAAAAGGCTAGGCCAGCTTAGGCCAGCCTTAAGAGAGAGAGATCAGTCAGTCTTTTATCAACTCACCACAAGATTTGTCCCAAGCAAGATTCTAGTGTTCAGAGAGACACCAGTTCAGCTTCAGCTAGCTCAATCAAGTTCAGCCACCAAGCCCTTCAAGGCAGCTTTGGCCAGCTGCCTCCTGCAATTCAGCTTTTCCCAGCTGAATCTCAGCTGAATCTACCAGCTGAATGATCAGAGCCCTTTCTAAGCTCCTTTTTAAGAGAATTTTCTCCTATGTCACCTCCCCTAAGTTCTCACATCTACCAATCACAGTAGACGTTTTCCAAAGGACAGATCATTTTTAATTCACACCTGAGTAGACTAAACTTTTGAGTAATTCACACCTGAAAAAACCTCTGAGTAAGTTCTCACCTCTTTGCCACTTGCAAGTTTACAAGTTGCCTGACCTTCATGGGTACTTAGCACCTTTCTAAAAATAGACTTAGCTTAAGGCTTTTGCTTTACTATAAGTATGAGTTAAGTACTTTTTATTGTTTAGTAAAGAGTTTACAACTTTATCTTCCCCTAAAGTATGCTTAAGTATGGGTGGAGTAGAGTTCTCACATTCCTGACTAAGTCCCTTCATTGTTTAAAATGGGGAATGGTCTTAACCGAACCTTATGAAGTAGGGTCTGAGAATTTTTAAGACTCAAAAAAGGCAAGGAAGAAGCTGTCTCAGATAGAGACCTTGGAGGGGAGAGGTGGAGGGGAGGAGAATAAAGGAGAAATCAGTATGTTGAGAAGGACAGAAAAATGAAGAAAGGAATTTGACTTAAAACAGAAGAGTAAGTTCTCATGGAGGGAAACTAAAGGCCTAAAGGAGAATTGGTCCATCATTTTCCCCACCACTAGACTAGAATGATTCCAGTTAATGATGCAGTTTTTATCTGGGAAGGAAAGCTAAAAATAACAAAAGAAGGTATTTGTTTTTTAGCTATGTTGGGAAGAAGAAGAGGATAAAAAAGAGATAGGACTTCTGGTATCAAGTAGATGATAATAATTGGGAATAGAACGAATTCAGAGAAAGCTCAATTTTTAAAAAAAGTTTATTTATTCTTTAGATTTTCCCAAATTTACATGATTCCTTTTCTTTCCCTCTCCTCTTCTCTCCCCACTCCCAGAGGTGATAAACAATTCTACTGAGTTGTACAAATGTTGTTACTAATACCTATTTTTATAATATTCATTTTTGCTACAGTTTTTTTAAGGCCTAAACCCCAAATCACATACCCATATATACATATGATAAGTGATGTCATATGTTTTGCTTTTGCATTTCTACTCCCATAGTTCTTTCTCTCAATGTGGTTAGCATTCTTTTACATAAGTCCTACTACTAGTAGCAAGGTCTATTACGTTGGATTTTTCCAGTGTTTTACTTTCTGTGTACAATGTTCTCCTGGTTCTGCTCATTTCACTCTGCATCAGTTCATTGAGGTTCTCCCAGTTCATATAGAAAGTCTCCAGTTCATCACACAGCACAATAGTATACCATCACCATCATATACTACAATTTGTTCAACCATTACACCCCCTCATTTTCCAATTCTTTGCCACTACAAAGAACGTGGCTATGAATATTTTTGTACAAGTATTTTTCCTTATTATCAGAGCTCAATTCTTAAATTGCTTCTGTTTTATCTGCCAAGGATAATTACCTTTGAGCTGGACAGGGAGGAACAAATATGGCCAATAGGAAAATGATGCTCAAGGTAACAAAGGAAAAAAGGAAAAGAATAAGAAGCAGTGTGGCTATAGGACTAGATTTGGAGTCACAAAGATCTGAAATCAATTCTAGATCATTCACACTAACTGTGACCATAGGAGTCACTTAATAATAGGTCAACTCCCTTAGACAGTTCTCTATGCTTGAGTTATAGATGAGTTGTGGAACTGTGTCCCTGGAGAGAATTTCCTCACTGGGAGTTCTCTACACAGATAAAATTTCTATCTACCTTTACTGATCTAAGATATCTGGCCCAGATCCTCTGGTACTGAGAGGACTGACAGATTTGTGATTGATGAGCCACTGAAGGAGATTTGAAAGAGCATGGAGAAGGGGCAGCTAGATGGATAGAGAGCCAGGCCTAGGGGCAGGAGAACCTGGGTTCAAATGTGACCTAGCTATGTGACCCTGGGCAAATCACTTAACCCCAATTGCCTAACCTTTAGTGATCTTCTGCCTTGGAACTAATTCTTAGTATTGATTCTAAGACAGAAGGTAAGAATTTTGAAAGAAAGAACATGGAAAATGGGAGAAAAAATGCAGACTTGGAGAAGGGCAAATGTCCTCATTTTCAAAGAGGGGAAGCGAATAGTTTACAGATTATAGGCTAGTAAACCTGACTTTGATTCCTAGCAATTTTCTATAATGTATTGATCAATTTAATTTAAAAATTCATAAAATTACTAATAATCAAAAGAAACAAAAAAAGGATCTGTGCTTGACACTCTGTAATCTGACTCTCTCTCACTCCTCACTCCTTTTTAAACACTTATATTCTGTCTTAAAATTGATACTAAGTATTGGTTCCAAGGCAGAAGAGTGGTAAGGGCTAAGTCATTGGGGTCAAGTGAATTGCCCAGGGTCACACAGCTAGGAAGTGTCTAAGGCCAGATTTGAACAGAAGACCTTTCGTCTCTAGGCCTGGCTCTATCCATTGAGCTACCTATCAGTGATTTATGTTTTGGGGTCAAAAAAAGATATGCTTATCAGATTTGCAGGTGATGCCATGTTGGGAGAGATAGAGAACCCATTAGAGGATCTCGACATTGAAACAAGCCATATAAGATGAAGTGTAATAGGAACACATTCCAAGTTAAGTTTAAATTTGTATTAAAAGATTCATCTTTATGAATGCAAGATGGTACAGGGAGTTGGATATCAGGGCTGGACATCTGAAAGAGATCTAGAAGTTTTGGTGGAGTGCAAGGACAATCTGGATCAACAATATGATCTGGTAGCCAAGAAAATTAATGTGATTTTAGGCTTTATTAAGACAGGTCTAACTTTCAAGTGTAAGGAGCTTTTTATTTTGCCATCATCAAACATATAGACTATTTGTGTTCAGATAAGGATGCCACGTTTTTTAAAAGATATTTCTATTTGGGAGATTGTCCAGAATGGGCAACCAGGATGGTGAAGACCTTGAGTTTATGGCAGGTAAGAACTAAAGGAACTAGAACTGCTTAGCTTGGAGAAGAGAAGATTTAATAGGGACATGATTGCTATGCTCAAGTATTTAAAGGGGCATCATTTGAAAAATTTAGAGGAATATCTTTGATTTAGCTCCAGAAGGAAGATTTATTGTAGGTGAGATCCTAAGCAGAAGGTTGTATGAAGGTAAATTTAACTGTATGACCCTGAGTAAGTCACCTAACCTCAGTTACCTAGTCCTTACTGCTCGTTTGCCTTGGAACCAATATTTAGGATCAATTCTAAGACAGAAGGCAAGAGTTTAATAAAAAATACAAAAAGGTAAATTTAGGTACAATAGAAAGAAAAACTTTCAGACAATTAGGGTCTATTATCTGAAAGTAGAGGGGTCTGCCTCAGGAGGTAGTAGATTCCCCCTTGCTGTAATTCTTCAAGAAAAAGCCGGATGTCTACTTGTTGGCTAAGTCAAAAGCTCACTATGGTTTCTTCTAATTCTGAAGTTGTATGAGTTTGTTTAATGAAGGACATGAAGAATCCAGGTTTGCCACCCATTCCTAAAGAGAAATTGTTTATTAGGCTCAGTCGATAATAATTTAACTTTGTATAGTATCTTATGCAATCAATCAATTCACAGGTGATTCTTAGAAGGGACCCCATGCCATATCCAGCTCTATTCATTGCCATGGGATATTCAACAAATAGTCTAATGGAATTCTTGTCATACTTGGAATTTTAGAGTTGGGGGACTTTAAGAAGTCATCTGATCTAATTCTATTACTCTGGCTAAACTGTATTATTCTCTATCCCATTTTTCATGACCAAAAATATCTCATAATATCTTATTTCCATGCCTCTGCCCAGGCCACCTCCTTTACCTATTGAATTCTTGCTTGTTCTCTCTCTCTCTCTCTCTCTCTCTCTCTCTCTCTCTCTCTCTCTCTCTCTCTCTCTCTCTCTCTCTCTCTCTTTGTCTCTCTCTCTCTCTCTCTCTCTCTGTCTTTCTCTCTGTCTGTCTGTCTCTCTCATTTTCTTTCTCATTCAGCTTAGAATTATCTGTTCCTGATGAATTTTTATGTGAAGAACCAGGAGAACCTTGTACACAGAGACAGACACACTGTGGTACAATCGAATGTAATGGGCTTACTAGCAGCAATGCAATGATCCAGGACAATCCAGTGGAAGTTATGAGAAATATCCACATCCAGAGAAAGAACTGTGGGAACAGAAATGCAGAAGAAAAACATATGATCGATCATGTGGTTCAATGGGGATGTAACTGGAGTTTTGGCATTAAAAGATCTCTATATTGCAAATATGAATAATATGGAAATAGGTTTTGAACAATGATACATGGATAACCCAGTGGAACTGCTTGTCAGATCCAGAAGGGGGGAGGAAAGGGGGACGGAAATATCATGAATCATGTAACCATGGGAAAATTTTCTTAATTAATTTTTAAAAAAAGGAAAAAAAGAATTATCTGTTCCAAGGCAGAAAAGAGGAAAGGGATAGGCCATTGGGATTAAGTAACTTGCCCAGGGTCACAAAGCTAGGAAGCATCTAAGGCCAGAACCTAGGACCTCCCAGCTTTGTATCTACTGAACCACCTACCTGATCCTTGCCAATTAAAAAAATATATTTTAAAGTATTTTTCCATGGTTATATGATTCATGTCCTTTCCCTTCCCTTTTCTCTATCCCCCTCCCAGAACTGATAATTCCACTCGGTTATACATGTATTATCACTCGGAGCCTATTTCTATATTATTCATTTTTGCTATAGATTATTCTTTTAAAATCAAACCCTAAATCCTATACTCATATAAACAAGTGATAAATCATGTTTTTCTTCTGCATTTCTACTCCCATAGTTCTTTCTCTCAATGTGGATAGCATTCTTTCTCATAAATTCCTTGGGATTGTCCTGGATCATTGCATTGCTGCTAGTAGCAAAGTCTATTACATTTGATTGTCCCACAATGTTTCAGTTACTGTGTATAATGTTCTCCTGGTTCTGTTCATTTTATTCTGCATCAGTTCATGGAGACCTTCCCAGTTTTTACAGAAATCAAGCAGTTCATCATTCCTTATAGCACCATAGTATTCCATCACCAACATATACCACCATTTGTTCAGCCATTCCCCAATTGAAGGGCATCCCCATATTTTCCAATTTTTTGCCACCACAAAGAGCACAGCTATAAGTATTTTTGTACAAACATTTTTTTTTATCTCTTTGTGGTACAAACCCAGTAGTGGTATTGCTGGATCAAAGGTCATGCAATCTTTTAAAGCCCTTTGGGCATAATTCCAATTGCCTTTGAGAATGGTTGGATCAATTCACAACTCCACCAGCAATGCATTAATGTCCCAACTTTGCCACATCCCCTCCAACATTCATTACTTTCCTTTGCTGTCATATTTGTCAATCTGCTAGGTGTGAGGTGATACCTCAGAGTTGTTTTGATTTGCATTTCTCTAATCAGGAGGGATATAGAACACTTTTTCATGTGATTATTGATAGTTTTGATTTCTTCATCTGAAAAATGCCTATTCATGTCCCTTGACCATTTGTCAATTGGGGAATGCCTTGCCAATTTTTTAAAGTCCAACTCAGCTATCATCTTCTCTGAAGTTTCCTCTCATCCCTGAGTCAGAAATAACCTGGTGTCTGCTCACCCCCTCACTTGCTGGAGCAAACTTTACTCATCAAGTGTTCTTGTACATTTCAATTTTCTGAATATGGATCTTAGTATCTTGTTAGACTATGGGGGCCACTAAGACTCATTTGGGTCTTTTTTAAACTTTATATCTTCTATAGCGCCTAGCCCAGTGATTTGCACACACACCCAGTAAACATTTAATGGTCCCTGAATTTCATTGAAACTCAGATCCTCAGAGTCGAAAGGACTTGACCAAAGTCACATACTAGTTAGTGACATACTCAAATTAAGATCTCCAGATTCCCTGCCTTGGGAATTAATCTCTGTAACGCAGGACTAGCAGGATGGGAAGTTGCTTACTGGTGTGATTTCTAGTGTATCAGGAAGATTTTCCTGCCTAAAAATTTTCCTCCTACTCAAATACCAAAAATGCCAGAAATTCTGCTATTACTGAGACATTCATTTACCTCTTTCTGGTACTCTTTTAACATGGGAGAGAAAATTATTATTATTCATACCTATTGATCTGTACTTTATCAGATATCTTACTCCTAGGGGAGTTACCTGGGCAGCATAAAAGTATAGGGAACACACAAGATAACCTAACTGATGTAAAGAAAATAAGGAAAAGGTTTAAAGGTTGCCTAACAAACTTCACCAGTATAAATGACCCCTTTCTTTTGGTTGTTGTTAATAAAAACCCATACCTTCTGTCTTAGAATCAATACTAAGTATTGGTTCCAAGGACAAAGAGCGGTTAGGGTTAGGTGATGGATGTTAAGTGACTTGCCCAGGGTCACACAGTTAGGAAGTATCTGGGGTCAAATTTGAAGCCAGATTCTCCTGGCCCTGGGTCTGACTCTCAATCCACTGAGTCACCTAATTAGCCCCTCAGCCCTAATCCCCTTCACCTCCAGGAAGTGTCTAAGATTTGAATCCAAGTCTTCCAGGTCTCTATCAATAAACTGTGCCATCTAGCTGGACCTATAAAAAATGACCCTTTAAACAACATATACATAGAAAGATAAATTATTGACCTAGTCAGTCAATCAGTCAACTAGCATTTATTATGTTCTAGGCATCATACTAAGTTATGGAGATACAGGGAATCCTTACACTCAGGGAGTTCACAATCTAATCAGAGAGAGACAACATGCCAACAACTACATACAAATTCTATAGATTTGCGTGTGTGAGCATGCAGGACAAATTGGGGATAATCTCAGAGGGAAGACACCAAGGTTAAGGAGGATAGAGAAAGACTTCTTGCAGAAGGTGAGACTTTAGCTGAGATTTAAAGAAAACCTAGGAAGCCAGGATGCAGAGGGGAGGAGGGAGAGAATTCTAGGCTTGGGAGACAGCCAGTGAAAATGCAGTTGGGAGATGGGGTGTCTTGGACAAGGAGCAGCAAGGTTTCTGGATCACAGAGCAAAAAGAGGGAAATGTGAGATGTAAGAAGTCTGGAAATGTGGGAATGGAGCAGATTTTGAAGGGCTTAAAAGCCAGAGGATTTCATATTTGATCCTGAAGGTAACAAGGAGCCACTGGAGTTTACCGAGTTAAGAGGGTGACATGGTTAGATTTGTGCTTTTAGGAAGAGAAATTTGACAACTGAGTGGAGGATGAATGGAAGTAGAGACCAAGAAGCAGGCTATTGTAGTAGTTCAAGTGTGAGGTGATGACGGCCTATACCAGGGTAGGTGGCAGTGTCAGAGGAAGACAATGGGGCGAAAAAGAGAGAAATGAAGGTAGAAACGACAGAACTTGTCAATCGATGGAATATGGGGGGCGTGGGGGAGGGCGAGGGCGAGTGCAAGGAGTTGAGAATGACACGTATATCAGGAGGAGCCTGGATGGTTTGGACGATGGAGATATCTTCGACAGCAATTGGGAAGTTAGGAAGGGGGATGGGAGGGCTTGGGGGATGGGGTGGGGATGGATAATGTGTTGTTTTAGAGACATTGAATTTAAGATGTTTACAGGACATCCAGTTCTATGTCCAATAGGCTGTCGGAGATGGAAGACTGGACATCACGTTCAGGTAGGTGTTTGATCAATTCTTTTGACTGCTTGAAAAAGCAACATCTTTTTTTTTGGGGGGGTGGCTTCTGCGTAAAGAAATTTGCATGACAGTGTTTCTTGGTGAAACCTAGTCTTCAAGACAACTAGATATTAATTTAATATTCTCTTACCTCCTACCTCACGGTAAGTTTCATGACAGCAGGTATTGTGTTTACTATAAACTGAATTTACCTTAGAGTCTAGCAAATTATTCTGCACACAATAGGGATTTATTATGTGGAAGGAGTAGATAATGAATGCATCAATGAATAATTAAAATCATCAGAAAAACAATGGGAGTATTTGAAATAAAAATGGCCAGAAGGAAAACAAGTAATAAAGTTGATATCCCTTCCAACCGAGCCAGCCAGGAGTCGAACCTGGAATCTTCTGATCCGTAGTCAGACGCGTTATCCATTGCGCCACTGGCCCGAGGACGAAAAAACTCCTGCAGCAGCACATCTTCAAGAGAATGCCGCGGGGCTTCATGGGGGATGTAGTTTTTTATTTGGATCCGTTTCAGGTAATTTACATAAAACGATTGGGGAAGTAGACTCTATTCACAAGCGGGACCTTCGGATTGGTAGGTCTCCAGTTCTCACGCCTTTCGTCACGGCGCTGCCGCCTGATTGGCAGGGAGACCCACACATAGCCCCGCCCACCTCCCAACGCTAAGTGGGAGAAGACGCTCGGGTTGTTAAGGAGACTCCTCCCGCCCACTAGGGAAACCCGGCTTTTCCCGTGCTTTGCCATTGGTTGTTGTTGTCTAGGGGTCCCGGCGCGGACAACGTGAGGGGGAAAATGGCGGCGGTGGCAGTTGGGGCGGCCTCTGGGTGCCGCGTGTCCAGCGGGCGGGACCTCAATTGCGTCCCAGAAGTGGCTGATACGTTGGGGGCAGTGGCGAAACAAGGGTGAGGGCCCCATATCCCTCTTCCTCCCCTGTCTTGGGTGGGACGCGCGCTGACTGGGAGCTGGAGTGGGAGAAACTATTCCCAACCCCGGGGGAGAGAGGGAGGGTACCGAGGCGGGAGAGTCCATTTCTCTTGTGGTGGTGGGGGGGAATGATGGAGAGGCGACCACAGGCAGTTCCTGGGTTTGGGGAGGCGGTATGGGAAAGCGTGCAAGGTATCTGGGTACAGTATGGGCGTGTGGCACTCATGCCAGGGGCACAGTCTAATGGAATCGGGCCTTGCCGCTGGATGTGGAGCTCCTGCCGGTTTCCCTTTATAAACTCTTTTGGGGGTATGGAGTCACCCTGTGCAGTTTGGCGCGTGGGCCGGCCATGCTCTGGCCCACGTGGGCAAGAGTGGCTGTCCATAAGGGCGTTGTTATTTTGCTAATAGTGTCTTGGTGATGGTGGTGGGTCATCTGTCTTTGTCTCAGCTTTGATTTCCTCTGCATGCCCGTCTTCCATCCCCGATTCAAGAGGGAATTCACCCAAGAACCTGCCAAGACCCGTCCTGGGCCCCACACAAGATCTGACCTGCTGCTATCAGGACGGGGTAGGGAGCCCCTCAGTTCCTCCCACACCTTTACAAGCAGTGAATAGCCCTTGTTCTCAGAGCCCTGTCTACTCCCCTTCCTTAAATTAGGGGGAGTGACTCTTCTGGAACAGCAAGATCCACCCTTTGTACATTTCTTATTTATATGTTTAAAAAAAAACCCTCCATAAATGCTGTTTCCCTAGAACAGTATTCCCAATCCATCATGAGAAAAGTCCTATTCTCTGTGCTCCATTGCCCAGTCATCTGAAGAGCTGGAGGTCAAACAGAATCAAGAATAAAATGACCATACTTAATCCAGTTTTTGTCTTTTCCTGGGGAATACAGATTGGAATACATTGATTGTGGGAAAGCTGTCACCATGGATCCGCCCCGATTCCAAAGTGGAGAAGATAAGAAG
This sequence comes from Monodelphis domestica, assembly GCF_027887165.1. NCBI lineage: Eukaryota > Metazoa > Chordata > Mammalia > Didelphimorphia > Didelphidae > Monodelphis > Monodelphis domestica. The sequence goes on along the minus strand of NC_077227.1, from coordinate 176,867,259 downwards.
GAATTCAGAGGCGGTAAGGGCACCTCTATTTCTGCCTGGTGGTCATCTCTAGAACTCAGGAGGGTGGTAGTCTTTTATTCTAATATGGACCACAGACTCCTGTGTACCACTTTGGTAGCCCAAATTTCAATGGTCATTGGGATATCTTGATGTCAGGTATATTTAGTACCATAAAGGTGGAAGCCATTTGGGACAATCATTTACTAATTTGTTTTTGTTGGTCTCTTTTCTAGGCCATGTTGCAAGAGTTGAATTTTGGGGCATACCTGGGCCTTCCAGCTTTCTTGTTACCTCTTACTCAAGAGGATAACACTAACCTGGCCAGAGTCCTGACCAATCACATCCACACAGGCCATCATTCTTCTATGGTATGACCTCGGTGCTTTCCTTCCCCAAATCCAGAAAATGAATAGGCAATATTGTGCATTGGTTGGATTGTAGTGAATACTCTATTATCCCAAGCCAAGCTGCTTAATCCATTATACATAAAATGGATTGGAAAGGATGGTACTGTTCTTTATTAGTTTGCCTAGGATTGCTAATTACTCAGTTAATGGATAGATCAAATAAATACTATTGCCCGAAAGTCAAATCCTTGTAATAAAGAGGATCTATTTCTATTTCAGAAAATGTAGAGTTGAATTGGAAGATAGGATATATTAGTAGATAATGACCTAAACTTACAAATAAGCCTTTATTTACATGAAATAGGATTATTTAAGTCTGTAGGAATCAAGAAAGGCATGTTCAATGGTCAATAAGGTTAGATGGAGTTAGGATCAAGTTCATTTTAATCAAGGAAGACTTTCTGGAGGCAAAGATAACAAGCTTCTTTCTGTTCAGTTCTGGATGAGAGTGCCCTTGGTGGCAGCAGAAGACCTTCGGGATGACATCATTTCGAATGAACCTCTTACACAGACAGAAGCATGTACTGGGGAGGAGAAGACATGGATGTGGTATGTGATTCTCTCATTGCTACTGCTAAAGGTTAAAGTGTAGGACTGAGAGAAGAATGGGCTAAGAGTTTAGGGGAAGTCACTGACAGTCAGAAGGAATATAATGATTAGCAGGCCTTCTCTGTTTTCTTCTGTCTAGGTGGCATAACTTTCGCACCCTGTGTGACTACAGCAAGAGGATTGCAGTGGGTGAGTGTGGCAGTCTGTCTTGACTAGAGTTCCTTCTCCCTTTTCCCAATGTGTATAGGAGTCAAAGTGTGAAGTTTCAGATTAGTTTAGCTGCTAACACAGATTTTTGGGTAACTCCTTTTTTCTGTATACTATGTAGCAGGACTATAAAATACTATAATGCTATGTAACAGGACTGTAAAATACTATCCCTAGTAATAAAAGAAAGCTTGCTTGGACTTTTAATAGATCTTTCTTTCCCTACTCTAGCTATTGAAATTGGTGCTGACCTTCCATCCAATCATATAATTGACCGATGGCTTGGGGAGCCAATCAAAGCAGCCATCCTTCCCACCAGCATCTTCCTGACCAATAAGAAGGGATTTCCTGTCCTTTCTAAGGTGCACCAGAGGTTGATCTTCCGGCTCCTCAAGGTAAAAGGGAGGTATATTGGGGTGGGAAGTTGTAATGTTGATCCAGCCGTGCCCCTATGATCCTCTACCTTGCTTAAATGGATTTTTGAAGTTTCCTTACAGATCAATTCCCTTTTCATATTTGACCCCAAAGAACAATTTTGGCATAGTTGGGGTCCAGAGATACAGGGAGAATATGGCACAGGAAACCTGATAACTTTTTGTGGGAAATACCTTTCAAAGGAAATAATTCCATAGGACCAAATCATAAAACACCAACTTAGAAATCATATTGTTCTCCCCCTCCTTCCTCAACCCTTAGTTTTAATGCTTTGGGATCCTGAGACCTAGAAATACATTTGAAAAAGAAATAGCAAAAGGATATGAGGCATTCTGAACTGCCACGAGATGCCTAGTGGACATTAAATGTATATTTAAGCCATATGCTGCTTGTTGGGGATGATATAACTCTAGCCTTGAGGGGATTGTTTAAGGATTCATAACAGGAATGACTTAGGATTCTCTTTGTTGATGCACTTCTCCTTTGCTAATGATTATATCTAGATGTTTGGTTTAGGTTTGAATTTTCTAAGCTATAGGACACTTGGGACTCTGTGCAGAGGACAGGAAGTCTGTAGAGGTTGAATTGATATTTTGACTTGTTGACAGTTGGAGGTACAATTCATCATTACTGGTGCCAATCATCACTCAGAAAAAGAATTTTGCACCTACCTGCAGTATTTGGAATACTTGAGCCAGAACCGTCCACCACCTAATGCCTATGAACTCTTTGCCAAGGGCTATGAGGACTATCTCCAGTCCCCTCTCCAGGTGAGCTATGAACTTAGGAATTGTAGAAATGATAGGAGGCAAGGAAGCATTTTATGTGGAGGGACTTTACGCTCCCCACCAGCCAGACCCAGAAGACAAAGCATTCTTCTGGTTTGGAGTACCATCAAGTTCTGGACCCTGGTTAACTTGGTCTTTCTCTTTCCCTTCTTGAGCCATTGATGGATAATCTGGAGTCACAAACTTATGAAGTGTTTGAGAAGGATCCCATCAAATATTCCCAGTACCAGCAGGTCTGTAGGGTCTGGGTTGGGGCAGGAACATGGGTTGGGGCTTGGGTGAATGTGGGAGTGGGAGAGTGAGTGAGACCAGAAGTAGGTTACTACTAACTTCTGTTCTCCCTAGGCCATCTACAAATGTCTCTTGGATCGTGTACCAGAAGAGGAAAAGGATACCAATGTGCAGTGAGTGTTTTTTTCCCCCCTTGTGCAGCCAGGTGGCACAGTGGACTTAGTAGTGGTCCTAGAGTGAGGAATATATGAGTTCAAATTTGACCTCAGACATTTATTAGTCATGTGATCTTAGGCAAGTTACTGACCTTTGTCTGCTTCAGTTTCCTCAATTATAAAATGGGAATCAGAGCATCTATCTTCCAGGGCTATTATGAAAATTAATTGTGCTTCACAGAGGACCTGGCAGGTAGAGGCTATACAAAGGCTTGTTGCTGCTGTTGCTGCTACTACTACTGTCACTACTACCACTATTGCCACTATTACAACACAGCATTCTATGCCCATGTTGTCTGTCTTTCCCATTTTGTATCCATATAATTCTGTCTCATCTCTGTCTTTTCCCCTCAGGGTGCTGATGGTCTTAGGTGCAGGCCGAGGTCCCTTGGTGAATGCTTCTCTCCGGGCTGCCAAGCAGGCTGATCGGAGAGTGAAACTGTATGCTGTAGAGAAGAACCCCAATGCTGTGGTAACGTAAGTGGCTCTTTGTGCTGCCTACTGAGAATGTGATGCTCCTATTCTACACATGACTTTTCCAGGGCCAGCACCCACCCTAATATATTTTCTCCACTCACAGGCTAGAGAACTGGCAGTTTGAAGAATGGGGCAGCCAGGTGACAGTGGTATCATCAGACATGCGGGAATGGGTGGCACCTGAGAAGGCAGACATCATCGTTAGTGAACTCCTAGGCTCCTTTGCAGATAATGAACTGTCACCTGAATGCCTGGATGGAGCCCAGCACTTCCTAAAAGGTACCTTCTGATAGGAGATAGAGGAAGGGTAGAAGTTCATCATAGAGTGGGAGAACTGAACCAGTAGAAACTATCTAGAAGTCATAAACAAGTATTAAGTATCTCCATTGTGCCAGGCGCTTTGTCTAGGTCTTTGGGATATACAATGAAACAGTTTCTTCCCTTTAAAGGATCTTGTTTATATTCTCTGCTATACCAGGGGTAGATGGGAACATGTAGACACATCAGTGGGGACAAAACAGATACAAAGTAAATAAAAAGTAATTTGGGAGATGTCACATGAGCTTTGAAAGGAGCTGGGGATTCCAAGAAGTGGAAGGGGCAAAAGCAAGAACATTTTTAGGCATAGGGATCAACTTGTACCAAGGCTTATAGTCGGAAAATGGAATGTTGTGTTATGGGAACAGTAAGTAGACCAGATTGGTTTCATATTACTTCCCCTTAAACACTAAACAATCGAGCCAAACTAGAAAGATGGGTCTTTAAATGCCAACTGGAGTAGTTTGTAGTTTATTCTAAGAGGCAAGAGGAAGTCACTGAAGCTTCTTAAAGCTCAGTCATTAAATATTTTCTAAGCACCTACTATGTGCCAGACACTGCTAAGAGAATATGAAGACAAAAAATAATCTCTCAAAGAATAAGTCATTGTAATGGGAGAGACAACATACAAATAACTATCCCTAAACATGCTATGTACAGGGTAAATAAGAAATGATCAAGAGAAGGAAGGCACTGGAATTGGGAGGGATTAAGAAAGTTTCTTATTGAAGGTAGGATTTTAGCTGGGGCTTAAAGAAAACCAAGTAAGCCAGGAAGTGGAGATGGTGACCTTTCCAGGCATGGAGGACAGTAGGTAAAAATGCCCAAAATTTTGAGATTTTTGTTCAAGGAATGCAAGGAGTTCAATTTCACTAGATCACAGAATATATATGTAAAGTGTTTGGAACTAGGTATAAGTTATAACAGACATTAATACAAATCAAATAGAGAATTTTATATTTGATCCTGGATATGATAGGGAGCTACTGGAGTTTATTGAATTGGGGGGTAATAGACCTACTCTTTAGGAAGATCACTTTGGGAGCTGAGTGAAGGATGGGCTAGAATGGAGAAATAGTGATATTGGGGAGACTAACCAGTAATTGTTGCAAAAGTCTGGGCTTGAGGTGATGAGATTCTTTGGTACCTGGCTATCAGAGGTGGTAGGGCTAGGGGACACACAAGAGGTAGATAAGAAGGCACAATTGACACATCTTAGCAACAGAATAGATATAGGAAGATGAGGGGGTGAGTAGTCAAGCACCTGGGTTGGCATTCTGAGTGACTCAGAAGATGGTGGTGTCCTTGGTGGTTATTGGGAAGTTTGGGAGTGGGGAAGGTTTTGGAGAAAGATAAAGAGGTCCATTTTGGATATGTTGAGTTAAAAATATCTGCAGAATATCTAGTTTGAAATGTCTAAAAGACAGTTGGAAATGTGACTGGAGGTCATCAGAGAGGTTAGGGATTGAATAAGTAGTAGAATTGAGAATAAAAGCAAAAAGAATTATCATTTATGGACATCTAGGTAAGTTTGCATAGTGGATAAAGGGCCAGGTCTGGAGTCAGAAGAACCCAGAGTTCAAATCTGGTCTCAGACTCTTAACTTCATCACTTAATCCCAGTTGCCTAGCCCTTGCTGCTCTTCTGTCTTAGAGTTGATACTAAGACAGTAGGTAAGGGTTATTTTTTTTAAGGATAAATTTAGTAATGTGCTTAAGGAATATATATTTAGATGCAGTGGTTTTTTTGGGGGGGGGGGAGACAAGGAGAACAATTGTGGGAAACTATTGTAATAGGTAAAAGGTGTTAAAAATTTTAATTAGGCCGTGGGGTAGCAAGAAACAGATGAGAGATTAGAAGTAAAATCATTGACTTTGGCCAGCTGATTGTATAACTCATTGGAGTGTGAGGGAGAGTTGAAGATGACCTGTATACAGAAATGGAGAAATGAGGGAGGAGCAGGTTTCAGAAAAAAAAGTTCTGTGTGAATCTTGGTTTAGGATATGACAATAATTTCTTTCTCTGCTGGACTTTTATTTACCCTTGTTTCTGCAGATGATGGAGTGAGCATCCCAGGGGAATATACTTCTTTCCTAGCCCCTATCTCATCATCTAAGCTGTATAATGAAGTCCGGGCATGTCGAGAAAAGGACCGGGATCCTGAGGTGAGAAGACTTCTTACCCTTCCACATATCCCATTTTAACTAATTTATGTCAGCAGACATTAAACTATCTCTTTTCTTTCATTGGAAAATATGATAAATTGGGGGGAGTTAGGTTGAGTTCCTTTTTATTTCTATGTGTCCCTTAGGTTCTTGATACTTTCCTCTCAGGTTCCTGGGAAGGAGGAGACTGTCCCTGTTCTCCCTTCCAGCACCTGCTTTCCTCTTCTTGACAGGCCCAGTTTGAGATGCCTTATGTAGTTCGACTGCACAACTTTCACCAGCTGGCTGAACCCCAGCCTTGCTTTACCTTTACCCATCCCAACCGAGGTAGGTCCCTTTGTTGCTGCTTCTGAACCTCCCTTCAGAGCTAAGCATGCCATCATCCTTTGACTGATAGATTTACTTTCCTGGCCCCTCACTAAATTGCCTGTGTACTCCCTGCCCCTCATTTCCTTTCTTTTTACAGATCCCATGATTGACAACAACCGCTACCGAACATTGGAGTTTCCTGTAGAGGTGAACACTGTGCTGCATGGGTTTGCCGGGTACTTTGAGACCGTGCTTTATCAGGACATCACTCTGAGTGAGTGCTTGTGCTTTAGGAAATGTGTGGTATCTGGATATTCCCCTGCATATGTTTGCTTCAAAAGGCAACCATTCTTTACCTTTTACAGAAGTCCTCTTTAGCTCTGGCAGAGGCAGCAGTCAAATTAAGGGCAATGGGGGGCATGGTTTTGAGTTAATTTGGTTCTTATATCCCTGTAGGTATCCGTCCAGAGACCCACTCTCCTGGGATGTTTTCCTGGTTTCCTATTCTCTTTCCTATCAAGGTAAACATCCTTAAGAGCTTACAGAATGTCATTTCCTCAAACCCAGTATTCACCCACCATGCTTACCTTGAGTTATTTCCTATTTCCCTTCCCTTCCCTGGTGATATTGCTTTCGTGGCCTATTAGGCCCTCATTGCTATAACGATGATATGACCAACTCCCCCAAACATCCTGTGTCTCTGTTCTTACAGCAGCCCATCACTGTGCATGAAGGGCAGACTATCTGTGTTCGATTCTGGAGATGCAGCAGTGCCAAGAAGGTGTGGTATGAATGGGCAGTGACAGCACCTATCTGCTCAGCTATTCATAATCCGACCGGTCGCTCCTATACCATCGGCCTCTAGTGTTTCCTGCTAGTGCCCAAAGCCTAGGAACCAGGAACCAGTCCCCACTTCCCCTATAGCATTGAAAGAACCAATAATTATTCCCTAGGGTGGGGTCACCCTTGTCATTCATCAGATCAGGGTATCCTCATCTGCTTTTCCTGTCTTGTATAAAGGTGGGTAAAAGGGCAGAGTTAATTAGAGTGCCTCCTATCCCATTCTGTTGTAAAAGATCCTGGGCTAGGGAACACTCTGCAGAATGTGAAGCCACAGGGACGGCACGGCTTCCAGGGCTTCCTGGAGCAAACCCTGAAAACACTGGACTGAGTGATTTTCAACCCTACCCATCTCTGTGTTCCTCTTGGTTCTTCTATGTCAAAGGAAATACAAATAAAGCAGTTATAGTCCTTCCTGCCCCCATTCACCCTGGCCCCTGCCTCTGATTCTCAGGACCTGATAGATAAACTCAATTCACATTCATTTCTAGGCCAGGAACCACATCCTGAAATCACCTGAGTGAGAGCCATTCTTGTTCAAATAATCAAGAAGTTGATTGTGCTTCCTTTTGGTCCTTGGAGTCAGCATTTTGCTAAGCTTTGTCAGTTGGGACAAGTTGTTACATTTTTGCCCTACAGGGAAAGAATTTCAGGGTTGGAAGGGATCTGATGGCCCTTTAGTCCAACCTGCTGCTTGAATTAGAATTCCACTCTATAAAAATATTAGACAGGTGGACATCCAGCCTTTTTTAAAACTCCCTGGGGGCAGCTGGGTGGCTCAGTGGATTGAGAGCCAGGCCTAGAGATGGGAGGTCCTAGGTTCAAATCTGGCCTTAGACACTTCCCAGCTGTGTGATCCTGGGCAAGTCACTTGACCCCCATTGCCTAGCCCTTACCACTCTTCTGCCTTGGAGCCAATACACAGTATTGACTCTAAGATGGAAGGTAAAGGTTTAAAAAAAAACAAAAAACTATTACTTCCCATGTAGACTGATCCCCTTTTTTGAATGGCTCTTAAGTGTTAGATGGTTTTTCTTCATATTAAGCCTAAATGTACTTCTCTACAGCTGTTCCACTCATTTGCTCATAATTCCTCTCTGGAGCCAAATAGAACTCAAAGGAGATAATGTATGAACATGAGATGTTTGTAAATGGCTTTGCAAACTTTAAAGTGCTATGCCAATGTCATCTATTATTCTATATCAATTCCCTCTTTCATTGAACAACTCTACTTGAAAAAAGCTATTGTTTTTTCTTCTCAGTCTTAAACATCCCAAGTTCTTTTACGCAGTCATATTGCATGTGATCTTAAGGCTTAACAATTCTTGTTGTCTTTCCCTGGACATTTGCAGTCTCAAAAATGTAGCACCTAAAACAAAAAAAAAATATTCCAGTTAGAGTCTGATTCAAGGGTAGTTTCCACATTTCCAGGTCTGTACGCATTTGAATTTTTTGGCTGCGATATTAGTCTATTGACTCATTTAACTTGAAAAACCTCAGTCCTTTATAGAGGAATTACTGTTTTGATGCACCCTCCCATTTTGTACTTGTGAAAATGATTTTATGGATCCAACTATGACCTACAATTGTCCCTATTAAATTTTTAAAATATTTTATTTTTGATACCTGTTTTTACATCACATTCATTTCTGAATATTTTCCATCCATTCTTAAAACACTTTAAAAGAGAAAGCAATTCAATAAAACCAACATGCAGTTCTACCATTTGAGAGTTTACATACATACAGTGTTTCATATCTATGGACCCCTGCCTTTGCGATGAAAGTATGCATACTAAAATTTCCTAAGACTTGGTCCAATTATTCTACATTCATCTTGAAAGATCGAATCTCATAAAATTGGGTGATGGCTGTAACTGTGGGTTATTGGTAATATTTGTGACTCGCTAGTGATCACACATTGAAGATCTCCCCAATTGCTTACCCAGGATTTTGGGGTTTTATTGGTAGCAGAGACTGGACTTGTTAGTCCATTGCAGAAGCCGCCATTTGTCCAGATTTTTTGCTGGGTACAGGAAGTACCTTGGAACTATGAAACCTGCAGGAACTAAAGAGCCCTGAAAACGTGCCTGTGGGTGTCGAATCAGTTCCTTCAGTTCAAGGGACTTGTTCTGCTGTGCTCCCAAAAGCATCAATGTGGAGCAGTGTCCTATTAGGATAGGAAGTTGGATATCTGTCCTATTAGGATAGGAAGTTGGATATCTGAGGTAGTTGGGGAGGAGAGAATGATATTTTGGAAAGGGAAGTGGAGCCCTCTGCATCCTTAAACCTTTCCAGCTGCTATATCATTCCTGCATAAGGTAGGGTGCCTCAAAGCCGTGGGGGCTGCAAGACCTGAACTAGCACGCATGCGCACCAAGTATTAAAGGTGAGGTCAGGGGACGAATTTTATTCACAGCAAACCTAGCCAGGGAAAGGATTTAAAGGCCAGCGTGACACCCTTAGCCAATCAGTAGGGAATGTACCAGGGAAGCAGCTATGGCCCTTTCTTATTGTCTCCACCCCAACGTATTGGGCTAGCCAATCAGTTTGCTGGAAACAGGGTCAGGTGGGTCCTTCGTGCTCTGATACTATACCCTATATCAGATTTTTTTCCCCCACCTCCCCCAGTGGCTCAGTAGCCAATGAGAAAGCGATGGGCGTCAACAAAGGTTGCAGGTAAGGCCCTTTTCCTTGATCTACAGAGGCGTTAACCAATCAATAGGAAAATTGACGGTTGCTAGGCGACAGCTAAGCTTGGCTCCGCCCATAATTTTGATTTTAGCCAATGAAAAGGTACAGTATTGAGAGTTGCCGCGAGACGGCTCGGGTTGACCCCACCCTAGCTTGGGCTCAGCGCATGCGCAGATTGGGGGAAGGTTCTGGAAGACATCGGAGCTGCCGCCATCTTGCGGGAAGAAGAGCAGCTCCGGCCACGGCGCCGTTTTCTCTGCCGAGACCCTGAGAAAGAGCTGGGCTCAGAGCCCTTTACACACCTCAAGGAACGGAGAAACCCGGGACCCCCCCGCGGGGACCCGGAGCTGGTGAGAGACCCCCGAAGCTGAATAATCTCCCCCCCACCCCAGACCGAGACGTCACCCGCCCGTGACGTTGCCGCGTGGCGCCTCCCCCTGACGTCACAAGCAGACAGTGATGTCGCAAGCAGAACCACGCTAACCTTTTAATTTTTTGTTTGCTATTTTGGTTTGGAAATGGCGTTCTCGACACAGGCATAGGACATTAGTATAATTTATAGGTATCGGCCCCATCATGGCTTTCTCCTTGGTTTGACCGTAGCGTTGCGCCACCTTCTTCCCCCTCCCCCCAGGGCCCTGTGACTTTGATCTCTTCCCATAACAGAGCCCCGCAGCCATGACACTTTGTTAGCTCCTCCTCGTTGCCGTTCTCCGGCGAGGTGGCCACAATCGATGGCCTAGCAGGACATTCATCATCGACGGCGCTGACAGAAGGGTTAGGGGATTAAGAGCCCCTCCTTTGTTTTTCTCCACCCAGGATTCACGCCCCATCCCCCCCCCCCCCCAAAGCCACCCGGAATTTATTTAGTGTTGGATTTTTTCATCTCCTTTTCTGACCCAAAATTTCGTGGCAAAAGATCCGGAGGAATCTAGGGCTACAGTAGGGCCATTAGTAGATAGATGGGCTGTCTCTGTGGTGGAGATCACTGAGGAAAAGTGTAGTCGCTGAGATTGATGGCTTTGCTCAGGCCGCACTTGAATTTACAATGGCGGAAGGAGGCCCTTCCACTGATTTTTTTATGTCATTCTTATTGTTCAAGTTGTTAAGCTCCCTTAAGTGTGGATGTTTGGGTTCTACCAAGTGAACAGAGCCAAAGATTGTTTCCTTCCCCTCCCCCACCCCCCCAGTCACCCCTGGGATTCCAGTTTATGGTGAATCCTGGGTGAATTAGGCTGACTGTGATCCTCAACTCTCTCATCTGCCTCTTCAACACTGGGGCTTGGCAGCATGTTTGAGTGCTGCCTGTGAGCAGGCCATCTGGGCAATAATCCAGCACCCTGGTAGCTATGGAGCCTCCTTTCTCCTATTTTTCTCGAGAGGAGTGTGGGGAAGCCAGCCTTTGGATGAGGCTTCTCTTGTGGTGATCTCTGTGTGGTGGGGTGGGGATGAGTACTTGGAACATTTCCAGCCTGACTGTAGGTTGTATGCAGATTGCAAAACAGCTTTCAGGACAGATACAACTCTGGAACCTAATCATTTGGATTAGAAGATTTCACAAAAGTTGTATTCATTTTATAAGACTGCACACAGACTCATTCATCCATTCCTCTTTTTGACTGAGAGCAAGTGAAAACTTTGCCTTGGCTGAGTGATTTAGATCCACAGGGTTGTCCTTTTAAGGGATTTGGGTGGGGAGGTAAAGTTTCTCACTTCACTACCCTATACTGTGTATGAACAAAGAGTCACTCAAGAGTCAGAATTATTGGGTGGGGGGGGCAAAAATAACTAGTAAAGCAGCAAAGGAATTTTGTGAAACATGAGCCTGTTAACTGAAATTTATGATGTTTCACAAGCAAAAATCTTTTTCTAGTTTTTAGACTTATTTTTTGAGTTTTAACAGTGAACTAAGTAATGTATAAACTAAAAAGCATAGGTGAAAGATGTGACCCATCATAAAATAATGCTTAGGTATATGTATATTTGAAAAAAGAAAAAGGAAAACTATCAGAATGCAGATTGTCTTTTAGAGTAGTTATTTTTATCTACATTTTATTATTCCCATAGACAGTTAAAAGATGTTTGTTTTATATATGTGTGTGTGTATAAAACAAACATCTTTTAACTGTCTATGGGAATAATAAAATGTAGAACGCACTCACGTTGTTCAAAATATTTTTTGAACTCTTGGAATTTTCTTAATGACTAGTTTGTAAGCCTCATGGTAAAATTCCACTGGAATTTAGATCACCACTTAATAGTTATTAGAGCTAAGCAAGTTTTGACTTCTCTGGGCTTTAGTTTCTTCATTTGTAACATAGGGACAAGCCATTGTTGCTTGTAAAGATCATTTCATATTTGTGTAAATATATTTACATTTTTTAACATATGTAAATGCAAGGAGTTGATTTTTGTATAATAGGAATGTGTTTATAGTTTTTAGCCATATCTTATTTTGTACTCAATGGTATCAAACTATATTAGCTCTCAATCACCAAATTTGGCTCCAAATGAATTTTGACTGATTTTTAAGAACCAGTTCCTCCATAGTTTTTAAAAGTCTTAAAGCTAGGAGCAAATCGCACCTATCTTATCCTCATTTTTTGTTGAGTTATAAGAGATAATAGTGTGTAGAAAATGTTCATTGACAAGGCCTTGGTCACTGGTAAAACTCAAAAGACAACAGTCTACCTCTTGATGATAGTTAGAATACTGTGTCACAGACTGTGAAATCAGTCCCAAAAGAGAAATTAAAAAATATTTTGAGTAATAATGATTGTCTTAAAGTTATTATCAGATAAATATATATATAGCCTTTCAGGTGACTTCTTTTAAAAGATTTAGATAAGTACTCACGTTTGTCAAAAACAGACCAGGTTGTTGTATATTTATAACTAATACAAATTGGTCATCAGGACATAATTTTAGCCTCTTTTTGTTTGTTTGTTTTGTTACATACCTTTCTATTCTCATTTGGCAGTCCTGATATGGATGTCCAGGCAAAAGACTTTTGTTAAGACTTGGAAGCTTGTTGGGAAGTGAAAATTTTTATCCTACCATCTAATTTCCAAAGCAAGGGAGGGAGGGTGGTATACTAACTTTTTATCCAAAGAATTTTTTCTTTATTATCATTTTGATGTATAATGGCAGCTTGGATAGAGAAATGGACTCAGATTCGACAGCTTTGGTTCAAGTTCTGTGTGTGTGTGTGTGTGTGTGTGCGCGCGCGCTTGTGTGCGCACGCGCATGTGTGTGTTAGCTATATGTCCCTGGACAAGATACTTTACTTCTCAGTTTCCAGAGCAACTCTAATACTGTAAGTTGCAGAGAAAGTATTGACCTACATTTGTAGATAGTTTACCAATGAAAGCATAAGCCTCACCCCTATTTCTCTCTTTGTTAAGTTATCTAAATTCCCTTTAATTATAGTTAGAAACTATTAATTGTTAAACCTCTATTAACTGGTATCATGAATCCAGACACGTGGGAGGGACATGAAGAAATCTCCATGTTTCTTATTTTACTTTTTTTAAATTTCCTATATTTTGGGCTATATTAGCATTTTTTAATTTTATTTCCAATTTAGAAAATTTGGTATGTTAACCAAAATGTTCCAACTTGGACTAGACAGTTATTCAAGACTTTGAACAGCAAGGAAAAGGCATAGAATCCTTTGTAAAGGAAAGTTTTGACAAAAGATATACTATGTTTACAGGGGCAGTATCTGTAACATCTCTTTGAGCTTGTGCTTATTAAGATTTTAGTCTTATAACTGTGAATCTTAAAAATTCTCAGACCCTACTTCATAAGATTTGGTTAAGACCATTCCCCATTTTAAACAATGAAGGTACTTGATCAGGAATGTGAGAACTCTACTCCATCCATACTTAAGCATACTTTAGGGGAAGATAAAGTTGTAAACTCTTTACTGAACAATGAAAAAGTACTTAACCCATACTTACAGTGAGGCCAAGCACTTAAGCTAAGTATTTTTTAGATTTAGTGCAAAAAGGTGCTAAGTAGCTATGAAGGTCAGGCAACTCGAAAACTTACAAGGGACAAGCTTAACAAAAGAGGTGTGAGGTTTTAGTCTACTCAGGTGTGAATTACTCAAAAGTTTAGTCTACTCAGGTGTGAATTAAGAATGGTCTGTCCTTTGGAAAACGGCTACTGTGATTGGTAGATGTGAGAACTTAGGGGAGGTGACATAGGAGAAAATTCTCTTTAAAAGGAGGTCGGAAGCTAAGAGAAGGGCACTCTCTCAGAGAACTCTCTCTGAGGAAAATCAGCTTGCCAAAGCTTATTTGGAGGGCTTGGTGACTGAACTTAGTTCAGCTTGCTTGCCAAAGCTGAACTGGTAGGTCTCTCTGAACACTAGAATCTTGCTTGGGACAAATCTTGTGGTGAGTGGATAAAAGACTGACTGATCTCTCTCTTAGGGCTTGGGCCTGGGCTGGCCTAGCCCTTTTCTCATTGTTTCCTCTTACTCTCTCTTTCATTAATTCCTTATTTGTATTAATTAAAATCTCCATAAAAACCCAGCTGACTTGGGTATATTTCATATTTGGGAATTTTTTCCTGGCGACCACTATATTTTTGATTTGAAACCATATTTACGTGGTCACAGTTTAAGGCAACCACTACTTTAATTGTCACATAACAAAGCTCTAAGTTTCTTGCTAGACCATAGACTAATTATCCAGCTAACTCCTTATCCAAGCAGCAGATCAGAATTAATTGTGATTTTTAGACTCTAGAACTGGGTCCAGGGTAAGTGACAGACAGTTCTCTAAGAAACAGAGAACTGTAACATCAAGATCTATCTCTGTGATGGCAAGGGGAGGGGCTTGGAATGGTTCTGCTAGATGGGTTTGGCCCACATCAACCTCATCTTCCTCTCTTTTCTCCTTAGACTGTGACACAATGGCATCAGATGACTTTGACATAGTGATTGAAGCTATGCTGGAAGCCCCCTACAAGAAGGAAGAGGTAATGTCCTTGAGCTCCAGACTTTTCATTTAGGCCTCTCTCTCTTTCAAGTGGGCACAAGCTGGGTCTTAAGGAATTAGAATAGCCAGTCATAGGTGAAGTCCTTCCTTGACACCATCCCTTTATTCCTTCTGACTTGTGGTCTCAGATTGTTTTTGAAAAGGGTAGAAGTAGATGCTGTCTCTTTCAACACACACAATTGTGACCATGGGTGTGTTACTCACAAGCCATAGGACCCATGCAAAAAAGGGCAATGGACCCCAATAGTTATAGCTCTTGTTTCTGATTACTAAGAAGCAAACGGCTTTGGAAAAACCAAGTAGAAAGATGCCTTCCCAATTTCTAAAGTCAAATCCTGGCTCTTTATGAGACTTGAGTGTGGTTCCTTTTCTCTATTTTGTGCCTCATTAATTGATGAAACTATTTCCAAAGAGATGATTAGAGAACTTGATCTCATGGGGTTTTCTTCCTTGTTCGCCTTTATCCTTTTGTCCGTTGGAATTTGTGTGTTTGGTGCCTGCACCCTTGGGACATTCCTCTGGCGAACCCCCCAGGATGAGCAGCAAAGGAAGGAGGTGAAAAAGGATAGCCCAAGCAATACCAGCACCAGCACTAGCACCAGCACCAGCACCAGCAGCACTAGCAACAGCGGAGGAGGTGGCACTAGTGGAAGCAGCACCAGTGGGGAGACAAGCAAGTGAGTATGGGATGGAGAAACAGGGCTTACGTGTTTTTTGGTGGGGGTGGGTTTAGGGGTATGGGAGGAGGAAATAAATAGCCTATTTCAAGTTGAGGAGACAGCCAGACCAGGGAGGTGGTACCCCTAGTTGCTGTTAAGATTGCTTGACTCTTTTGGTTCCAGTTATGGTCCTGTTGGGTCATAGGAATAATGGTGACCTGGCTCAAGCCTTCACTTCCCAATGTGGACTCACAGGTCAGTCCTAGTGTGAGCACATTTTATTTGTATATAACAGCAAGATGATTCCACATTTGGGACCACAGGCTTTTTGGTCTTGAAAAAATGCCTCATCCAGTCCCCCAAACTACAATTTAGATATATAACATGGTGTTGCACAAATACTGTGCACTTCTGCCAGATCTCTTCACAGAATCTTCATCTTATTAATGTTTTCTGTTTCCCCATTGTGTTACTTTGGAACTTGTCACTTTAAAGGAAAGGGATGGGTGAAGGTCCTGATTTCTGTGGAAGGCCTTAAGACTCTGTCTTTCACAGGAAGAAGAGGAGCCGCAGCCATAGCAGAAGCAAGGACCGGAAACGCAGGTAAATAAGGGCAATATTGGCTTTTTTTTTTTTAAGAGAGATTGTTGGGACAGGGTGATCATGCTGATACATAAACGGTTAGTAGAAAGATGTTGTAATTTAGTTGTTATCTTCACTGTAGCCGCAGCCGAGACCGGGACCGACACAGGCGGAGAAATAGCCGGAGCCGGAGCCGGGATCGTCAGAGACGTCACCGAAGCCGCAGTCGGGATCGCCGACGCAGTAGCAAGTCACGCAGCCGGGATCGCCGGCGTGAGGAGCGTGTACGCTACAGGAGCCCACCCCTTGCTACTGGGTACCTGCTCTTGCTATGGAGTTGATTACTTAATAGTTGTAGTATTTAGGGATGTGGATAAGATGTCTACTGTACCACTGCTTCTTGTGGGTAATCCAGGATTAGTAGATCCACATACGATTGGAGACTTAATGTTAAAAACAGCTGGAAGCTCCATATAAATTAGGAAACTAATCTCCAGACCAACATAGATATGAAGTCTCATGAGTTTCTATGGAATAGTTATCTTATGCTTTTGTTTCTTTCAATACCTCAACTCTAGGCGCAGGTATGGACACAGCAAGAGCCCCCATTACAGAGAGAAGAGTCCTGTACGGTAAGTTGAAGGAATCATGAAATCCAGAGGCTGTTTCTATAATACCTTCAGTAGTGAATGAACCTCCTTAAGGGGAGCAGGGATTGGGAGACAGGAATCTCCCTAACCCCTGTTTTTTCTACAGGGAGCCTATTGATAATCTGAGTCCAGAGGAGCGTGATGCTCGCACAGTCTTCTGCATGCAGCTGGCTGCCCGCATTCGACCCCGAGATCTAGAGGATTTTTTTTCTGCTGTTGGCAAGGTAAACTACTTATTGTCTCCTTCTCTTGGTATCAGTCTCACCAAGGAAAGGATCAACTTTCTATTTCTTGTGGATCTATCTTAAGACTCAGAATATTATAATGGATAAAATGTTGGACTTGGTATCAGGAAGACCTTGGTTTAAATCCCAACACCGACACTGGCTATATTACTCTGGAAAGGTTATTTAACATGTTTGAATTTCAGTTTCCTCCTCTGTAAAATGAGGGGGTCAAATTAAATGGCCCTTCTGGCTCTTGGGATCTATGGTTCTATGTTCCTTCCTTGTCTTATATAGGTACGTGATGTGCGTATCATCTCAGACCGGAACTCGCGTCGCTCTAAGGGCATTGCTTATGTGGAGTTCTGTGAGATCCAGTCAGTGCCACTAGCGATTGGGCTAACAGGGCAGCGGCTGCTGGGTGTTCCCATCATTGTGCAGGCCTCTCAGGTGAGCCATACTATGGGTAATCAAAAATTGGGGTAATTGGGATAATATAGGGAACACGCTTTTCTGCGGAGTGACCCTCTTACCATTTTTCTTTTCCAGGCTGAGAAAAACCGCTTGGCAGCCATGGCCAATAACTTGCAGAAGGGGAGTGGTGGTCCTATGCGGCTCTATGTTGGCTCCCTACACTTCAATATCACTGAGGACATGTTACGAGGCATCTTTGAGCCTTTTGGCAAAGTATGTACTATCTTGAGGAAACAGTGATGGAAAGGATGGGAAAGAAGCCAGTGCTTTCCAGAAGCAATTAGATAGAGGGGGAAGTAGTAGACCTTTATCTCTGATTTTAAAGGACAGAGGATTATGGTTAGGAAGGAGGAAGAAGTTTTTTCAAGTTGTAAAAACAGATTGGATGGGAGAGACCAGTGCATAGCAAAGATGGGCTGGACCTTTTCTAAAAAAATTTTTATTTTTGCATCATAGATTGATAACATTGTCCTGATGAAGGACCCAGATACAGGCCGCTCTAAAGGCTTTGGATTCTTAACCGTGAGTAATGCTATTTGTCTCATTTCTCTTAAACTGAGTTCATTTCCTTCTCAGTTTTTTATAGCTTAGCTTCATCATATTCCTGTTTTAGAAATGGCAAATGGTTTGTTGATACTGTTGCTTAATTCTAGCATTCTGTTTATGTTTCGACTGTATCTGTGGCCTTGATGTGATATCCTGGAGTCTGATTAGCTTCATTGTTTTATTGAACTTGCTAGTTAATAGTGAGACAGTGCAGTGAGTATTAGAATTAGGAATACCTGAGTTCAAACCTTCCTCTGACATTTACTTGCCATGTAGACCAAGGAAAAGTCTTTTAAGCGTTGTCTGCTTTAATTTCCTTATCTGTAAGATGGAGATAATATCACTTACCTGCTAGGGTTGTTTGTGAGGACCAACTGAGGTAATAAAAATGTAAAGTGCTTTGCAAACCTTACCATATAAATGTTCACTGTTAGCAGAGATTCTGGGCTGCTTCTTTGTAAAAATTGGAAGTCAGGTGAGAGCAGTGCTTTTATGGACCAATACTATGAAAGTTGTATGGTGGGTAATTGGAAGGCAGAGTTGGGAACAATGAGGCTGGACTAGTGCCTCCAAGGGAAGCTACAGACTAAGGGAAATAAGGGTTTGTGAAAAGAAGCAGCACAGGAGCAGAAGTAAGACCACCTGGAAGTTGTCCTTTCTTATCTTTCAGCCAAACTGCTCCTAATTTTAGTCTCTGATTCCCTTATATAGATTCAGAGTACTGACTGGTTGCCCACCATTTAATGATGGTTTTCTTGGCTAGGCTGTGCAACTACCCCCAAGGTAGATAGATGGTGAAGTTTTGTTGTGCTATGGGAATCATTTATTTGTTTTAAGATACAGGCCAAAATTAGAGGCCAAGTTGCTGTCCCCACTTTGTAAGGACTTGGCAGTCCCACATGCCTTAAGGTAATACAGACATTAAAAAACAAAACAAAACCAACACTTCAGCTCTTGTGTTGGAGATTCCAGTGAAAATACTATAGTAGCAGGTGCCTTTACCGGTTTCCTAGATAACTCAGGTAGGGTGACTTCCTTGGGACTTTTGTCCTTAAATTACTGCCTATTGGGTCAATAGCCTTCTAAACAGCTTAAACAAGCAGTGCTTGTTTGTAATCCTGTTATTATAGTTACTTCTGTCCATCGAGGAAAAGAAAGAGAGGCACCTTAGTCAACATAACAGTGAGTCATAAAAACTAGGATCAGGAGTTCCAGCCCTGTTGTTATTCCCAGATTGTGGTCCTTGATAGAGTATATCACTCCAGAACTTAGCTGCTTGGTAGCCTTCTTTGAGCCTCTAAACTTCATTCTTAGAAAGAGCTGAATAAGGACCTAAAATCTTGGGTCCTTTACTAGCTTGCCTTCCATTTTTTATTGCTTGTTTCCATGTAAAGCAGGGGTTCTTAAACAGGGGCATGTGAGGGTTTTGTTGTTGTTGTTGTTGTTGTTGTTGTTGTTTTTTTAGTCCTTACCTTCTGTCTTGGAACCAATACTATGTATTGGTTCCAAGGCAGAAGAGTGGAAAGGACTAGGCAATGGGGGTTAAGGAATTGCCCAGGGTCACACAGTTGGGAATTGTCTGAGGCCAGATTTGAACCTAGGATCTCCTGTCTCTAGGCCTGGCTCTCAATACACTGAGCTACCCAGCTACCCCTGCTATATGAACTTGTTTTAAAAATATTTTAATTATTTCAATACAGTTGGTTTTCTTATTTCAACATAATTATAATATTCTATATGTTTTCTGTATTTAAAAATAGTATTCTAAGAAAGGTTTCCATAGACTTCACAGACTGCCCCAGGAGATAAAAAAACAAAACAAAAAAGTTTAGGAATGCCTGATCTAGAGTAATGGCAGATCAAGTTTCATAAGAATGGTATTTGTGGCTGAGAAGATCAGGTCTCTGCCATCCAGTTTTTGGATAAAGGCCTCTTGAATGGGAAAGGGGTCTTTGAAGTGTCAAGTCTCTTAGGAAAGGAAAATATATAGAGGCCTAAGTGAACCTGTACTTCTAGAATGGTGGAGATTGCACTGGTAGGATTAGTCTGTGGGTTCAGATTCATGACCAGGAGTTTACTGACACTGTCTTGGTGGTCCCTGCAGTTTTCTGACTCAGAGTGTGCTCGGCGGGCATTGGAACAATTGAATGGCTTTGAGCTTGCAGGGCGACCTATGAGGGTGGGTCATGTGACTGAGCGACTGGATGGTGGCACAGATATTACCTTCCCTGATGGTGGTGAGGAGCTGGACCTGGGTACCGCTGGCGGGCGGCTGCAGCTCATGGCCAAGTTGGCTGAGGGTGAGTACTACTCTGGGATGGAGAATACGGGATTAAACTTTTAACCCAATGTTTTGGACTTGGTGCTACATTCTCAACCCCTTTAGGCTCTGGTATTCAGCTCCCGACCACAGCTGCTGCTGCTCAAGCTGCTGCCCTGCAACTGAATGGAGCTGTTCCCTTGGGAGCCCTGAACCCTGCAGCCCTGACTGGTGAGTATTGATTGTGTAGGGGGAGAAGCAGGATGGAGAGCCTGATAGTGCGCTGACTTGACTCTCTTATTTCTCTCCCCAGCTCTTAGTCCAGCCCTGAATCTCGCCTCCCAGGCCATTGCCTCACAGTGTTTCCAGCTCTCCAGCCTCTTTACCCCCCAGACTATGTAAGTTCCAGAGTTCTATTTTTTTAAACCTTTCTTACTCTTCATCTTTGGTCAGTAGTTCAACTCTCTTCCTCATCTTTCTACAGGTAAGAGCCCAGTGCTGCTTCCCGGTGCCTCTGGGTTCCGCCACCTCCTTTCTCCGTGTCTGCCCCTCCACAGCCCCCTTCTCCCCACTGCCACGGACCACAACAGCCTGCGGGCACGGACATTGGCTCTGGGGCGATTGGGGACAATACTGGACACCAGGAAGAGCAGCTGCTCCATGGCCCCACTGGGGACGGACTCTGTGCTGAGCAAAGCCCCCAGCCTGGGGGAGCAGAATCTGTACATACATCGAATACAAGTGTCTCTCTGTGTATCGTCTCCCTGGGTGCCCTTCATTGCCCTTTCCCTATCTATCAACCTCTTTTCTCTGCTCGTCCCCCATTCTGGGGGGTGTGGGGGCCACAAATGAAGGTGCCACCCTTCTCCTCTTTTCCCCTTCCCCTCCCCCTTGGCCTACCAGGAAAAGCCCTTAGGACCTCTGGGTGAAGAAACCTTTTGAGTTTTGGGGGAAACCTTGTTAGATGCTGGGATGCAAACATATGGGCCTGACAGATGGAGGTGGACACATATACCTTGTGAAGCCTATAACCTCAGCTTGGTGCAACCTGAGGCCGGGACTGCTGTAGGCTCAGCGTCTTGCTGGGTGGTACATGAGACATCTACCCATCTAGACATTCTGGATGCCTTGGGGGCCCCCCCAAGAGTTGAGTGAAATATGGGGTGCCTTTCCCATGCCCTCCATCTTCCTGTGTACAGCTCCTCTTCCTTCTAGTCCATCTTCATCTCTTTGGCCCAGGCAGGGAGGAGGGAGGGGAGTGAGCACAACCATTCCCCTCCCCTTTTCCTGTGCCTCCACAGCTGGCACTGCCCCCATCTATGCCACTTCTTCCTACTCCCACCCTGGCTCACTTGAGCCCTTTTCACTGGATTTTATACCCCTGTGTCTGTGTATATAAATATATATAAACTTTGTACAAAGGGCAGCCCCTCAGTAGCGGCAGCTGCTGCCCGCACGTCTGCTGTTTCTGTCGGTTGGTCTGTCTGTCTCTGATTTTAACTTCTCACGAGCCAAATCCACGGACGGTTCTAGGGATAAAAGTTTGTAACGCAATTGCGTTTTTCTTTTTTTTTCCTTTTCCTTTTTTCTTTTTTTTCTTTGGCTTTCTCTAAAGAAATAAAAATGGACAAAAGGCTCTTCCCCGGGCTGGGCTCCCCATCTGTATCCGCGCTGTAGCTCCAAGGCTCTGTTACACCTTTTCCTGTTCCTGTATTCCAACTTTAATGTTTTTAGTCTGTAATTAAACCTTGATCCCTTTCCAGGCACTCTAGGCTAGATCCTTCCCTTCCATAAGGTGGCAGTGTGGCAGTGTTTCATCATGTACCCCATCCCTCCACACCCCCGCAGGTATATACATTCTATCTAAGAGATCTTGGTTTCTAGATTGCCTAGACCTCTCAAAGCCCTTTATTTCATGTTTCCCATCACCTTGTCAATGTCTACACTGTGAATTGTTAATCCAAGGGGTTATGGAAGTTTGCCCTTATTTTACAGGGTCAACTTAACTTGATGGCTAATGTTCTTAGCCAGATTACTTTAGATGCTCCTAGGCCTGCTATCTATATAACAAAGCATAGTTTAGGGATTTTGAATTTAAGGTAATATTTATATAGTGCTTTAATGTTTGTAAAATGGTGCTTTATAAATGTTACCATTTTTACTTCATAACACTGAAAAGGGCTATTCTCATTTTACAGATAAATTAAGGCAGATAGAGGTTAAGTAATTTAGGGTTACATAGCTAATAAGTATCTAAGGCTGCCTCAGCCACTTCCTAGTTGTGTGACCCTGGGCAAGTCACTTGACCCCTATTGCCTAGCCCTTACCACTCTTCTGCCTTGGAGCCAGTACACAGTATTGGCTCTAAGACAGAAGGTAAGGGTTTTTAAAAAAAAAAGTAAGGCTGGATTTGAACTCAGACTTAAGGGACATTTGCAGCCTTGCTGCCTCTAATCATACACAGTTTGAAGGAAATTAGTTTTTCTAAAGGTTTTGAGAAAGGTATAACAGATAGTCCCATAAGTATGAGGGCTCTAATAAAGATACAACCAAAAGGCCAGGCCTTATGAAATCCCTTAATTCATTCTTGTTCTAATCTCTATGGCAACAGTGTTTAAACTCCCCATGTCACCAATCTAAAAATACAAATAATTGCTGTTGTCTCTTAATTTCTTTGTTAGCTCCTCTGTTTATGACTTGGAATCCCAGTAGTAATATTTGTCCCTGAGGCCATTTTGCTAAATGCTTTCTAGCTAGAATTGGTAGTTGCTTGGTGCCTGGTTTCAGGTGACACGATTTGAGATCAGCACCAACTATAGGCTTTCACAGTGGCAGGCTTCTCTTACCCACTGTGTCTATCCCTAGCTCAGCAGGATGTCTGGGTCTAGGGTTTTGGGGGTGGCAGAATACTGCTTTAGTTAGTTATTGCTGGTTGTGGTTTATCCATTATGTATTTGACCTCTAATGCATTATAGGGAGCCACTATTGGGAACCAGCTCAGTCACCATGGGACCATGGACCCAGCTTCTCCCTTGCCCATTCTATCCTTATTATAGTCTTCACTTTGTTCCATTGGTATTTTCTGGACAAACAACTCCTTACATATTAAGGGCTATCCTGTGATTGCTTTTGGGATTTACCCCGTTTGGCCTTTACCTTCCACCTGGGCATTCCCATCTCTTGCTTCATGTTGCAGGCTGAAGTGAAGAAAACCATAAGACAAGATTCCCTCTACACAGAATTCATGGTGTCTGGTAGCAATGGCCAGTGTCTCTGACTCAGCATCTTGTCATTCATGCTTGGGGGTGAGAATTGGGTAGGGAGGGGATAGCAGTTAGCTTTGGACCCATTCAAGGTGAAGGCAGAAATCGCCTTCTACTGGTTCCTCCTAGGTTGGGGGTAGGGAAATGGGACCTTCCTAGGATAAGGAATCACTTGCAAGTACTCTACAAAGTGCCTTCCACATAACATTGCTAGGTTAGGTTGGGCATTTTTTTTTGTTTACAGATAGGAAAGCAAAGTTCAAAATGGATAGCAGTCTTACAGTTGGTGTTGGACCAGGAAGCTGGACTAGGCTTTCAGTTTTGAGGTCTGGTAATATTTTTATACTATTGAACTAAAAGCACACCTTTTGGTGCTCACCTATCACCTAGGGGTAGACATTTGTCCAACTGGATTGCCTCCTTTGGTGACTGAAGACTGCAGTAGATTTTCCCTGCCCTGTCAAGCCCTTTTGAACATGTCCCTTCACTCCCTTGAGCTTTTGCTTCTCTCCTTTCCCCTGAGATTTGATCCCCTCAGTGGACGTTGCTGTTGTCTTGCAGGTCCCATTGCCATGCCCTTAGCACTATTGTGGCTCTGACCAATGAGGAGACATTAATTTTACTCAACAAATATTTAATGAGCACTTGTGATGCATGTGCTAAATATAAAGCCAATGTACAGAATCTTAGTGTCAGAAGGGATCCCATATGCTTCCAGCCCAAACTGCCCCAGAAAAGTCATCTCTAGTACACATTCCCCATAAGTGACCAACCAGCATCTGCCCAACCACCTCAAAGAAGGGAGAGTCCATTATCTACTGGGACTACCCATTCCACTTGTGGACAATTCTTAATATTTAAGTGGCTTTTCCTGATGTGTCCAAATTTGCCTTGACACCTTCTAATCACTGGCATTGAATTCCTGCTGTGGCCTATCTTACTTCCACACAATAGCTGCAAGTATATGAAAGGTCATATCCTAAGTTTCCCTCAATCTTTCTATTCTGGGGATGAGGAACCCTTTTTCAAGGCCCTAAACTTGTTTTCTAGGGATCTAGGATCACCTTGTTAAAAATGTAGCCACTTAAAAGTCCTATAGAACCCAGTACTTCGCTTCCATCCCTTAACATCTCTGAGCCTTCTCAAATTGAAGCAACAATCTAAAAAAGAAAATTTCCAGAAAACCAAAGTTAGTCAGAAATGTGTATAAAAGGATTTGCTCAGCATAAACGGGTTCCCAGGCTTCTAGAATCTGCCTAAGGCAGCCAAAAGTCCTTAGCTTTAGCTCTGAAGTGATTTGCTAGGCCTATGGAGCCTTAGTTGCGACCTTGGGCAAATCATTTCACTTAAAGAGTTTTGGTTTCTTTTTATAAAATGAGAGGGTTGCAAATATGACTTCTAAAGTCCTTTGCAGCCTTAAATTCAATGAAAGGCTCTGGCTAGTATAGTTCATGTTTGGCTTTAAAAAAGTTCAGTTTCTCCCTAGCTGATTTTTTTTGTTGTTGTTGGCAGGGTGGTGGGGAGGAGGGAAAGGGGTGGCAGAGGCTTAGAGGGAGATGGTATATTTAGGGACGGCCCTATGGGCCTAGGTGGAAACCTAGGTTATAATCTCTTGGTCCTAGAACAGGAAATGATTGATAGACTTGGTCAAAAATGAGCCTCTTTGGGGGCAAATCTAGTAGGGTTTGAAGAACAATGGCAAACACCAGGATAAGTCAGGGTATGGTGAGAAGGAGGTATAGTGACTACTGGCTTAACCAGGAACACTGGACAAATAGGTATTTCTATTCAGCAATTGCCTTGGGTTGTTGGGGAAAAATTCAGTTCTTTTTCTCTTTTTAAGAAGCAATGTATTATATAGTAGCAAGAACTAAAGCAATTGGACACTGTATGCTAGCAAAAAAATAGAAATCGAATGGGTGCCCATTGTTTTGGAGCATGGCCAATTTACTTGTGGTTTATGAATGTAATGAGAGATAATTATAAGAAACCACAAAAATTTGAAGAATCAGAAAAGCTCAGGAAAGCTTATGTGAACTGATGCCAAGGGAAAAGTATGCAGAACCAAGAGAAAATAGACCCAGTGATCACAATAAAGGAAAACAATTCTAAAAATATCAGGTCTCAGACCAATGAAATGACCAGACTTTGTTTCAAGATAACTGACAAAACATACCTCAGTTGCCAGATAAAGTATATGCTGTTAGACCTGGTCATTGGGTCATTTTGTTTTGCCTGGCTGAATTTTGTTGAAAGGAAGAGTTCTATTGGCCTCAGACACTTCCTAGCTATGTGACCCTAGTAAGTCACTTAACCCTGATTGCCTAGCCCTTGCTGCTCTTCTTAGAATTAATACTAAGATTAAAGTTAAAGATTTGCAACAAAACAAGGAAGAGTTCTTTTTTGAGGCAACAGAAGTTTTGTCTAATTTTTGAAGAATGATAAAGCCCTGAATTTGGAGTCAAATAGCAAATGAAATATGTGTTCAAATCCTACCTTAGATACTAAATAGCTATGTGACTCTGGGCAAGTCATTTAACTTCTTTGAACCTCAGTTTTCTCATATGTAAAATGGGGATAATATATATTGTGGTATCTTCCTCACAGGGTCATTGTAAGATTTAAATGAGATAATGCCTCTAAAGCAGTTTGCAAACCTTTAAATGTTATATACAGGTCAGATTATTATTAATGGTTTTTGTTATAATTGTCAAAGATTGCTGACTGTGTTAAAAACCTAAACTAAACCTCCCAGGTAGCTAAGGCTCCTGAGCTGCCACCTCCACCCTGTTCCCCCTCACTCCTCCAGAGGGAAAGGATAAGTCTCTGCTCTTTTTGGTATTACCATGGTTCCCTGCAGTGCTCCTGTCTGCAAAATACTGCTCACCAGCCACCGGAGATTGATGTTCTCATAGCAACCAGGTGAAGTCAACAATGATGAGCTGAACCCAGAAAAGGAATCCTGGGCTGACAGGCTTAGTGGGACTTATGGGTCATGCTTGTTCCCGAGAGCCTGATACTCCCGATGCTCCTGGGCCAGCTAACCTGCTCTCACAGAGCATCCATTGGGACAGAGCTTTGGAAGGATAAGGGGAAGGCTGACCATCTAGCTTCCTTTGAGCCTGTGCGAAGGGAGGAATGGAGGGAGCTAGTCAAGGATCATTTTTAAAAGCTGAATGTGTTCTGTCAGTTGGCCCTGATGACCTGCTCTTAAGGGTCCTTAAGGAATTGGCTGAAGTTACTGGAGGGCCATTAGCAGTTATTTTTGAGTACACTGGGTAAATGAATGGAAGAGGTGCCCAAAGACTGGAAAAGGGCCAGGAGAGTGCCTATGTCTAAAAGAGGGAAAAGGTGACCTTGGAAATCAGAAACCTGTCAGCCTAAGTCAATATCTGGGAAGCTTTTGTAAACAAAGCATCCATCAAACCTGCAAGCACTAGAATGGGAAAAGCCAGCTTGCTCAGGAGGAGTGGAGTCCCCTGGGGGAGAGGCATGTTGTCTCCATGCAGGGGCCTAATGTCATCTTCCAGACACCTTTTCCTCTGAATGTCTCCTGGCTTTCTTTACTTCCCTCCTGATTTTCCTAACTTCTGTTAAGTGGGAACGGTGAGTGAGCATTGGGCAAGTGATGCCAAGTATTTTTGACCTGCTCCAGTGTAAATCCCTAGGTTACACACAACCAGCTTAATTTTTGGGAGAACAAATTGCATCTGACCAGTCTTCCTCCTACACCCAAAGCTACGACTAGGAAATCCCAGAATCTCAGACTGGTAAGGGACCTCAGAGGTCAATTAGACCAACCTGTGCTTCCACAGAAATATCCCCTCTATAACATCTCATCCAGCTTCTTGAAGAATTGAAGCCAGTGGAATTCCTACTCTGACAATAGATGTTGGATAATCCAGCTTCATCCAGGCCTGGTTTTCTTTTAGTTGCCTCTGTCTACTGAGGTCTTGGAACTCTAAATTGTTCCTATTTTTCTTCTTCTCCAAACTCTCCTCTCCCTTGTCAGTCCATAAAACACATTTCCCCCCCTCCCCCCACTGCCATCTGCAGTTCTATCTGCACACTGACTCAGCCTCTGCCTCCCTCTCCCAGGCCCACAGGTAAATGAATTTGAACAAAAATGGCCACTTTGACCTTTTACTCCCCACGTGCCAGTATGGCCAGATCATTTGGGGATCTGAATGCAGTACAAGGTGAATGCCAGCAGTCACCAGTGTGCTGACCTGGTACTAATGTGTAGGTAGGAGACAGTTTCTGATTTGGGCCTCTATGTGGCAAATTCCACCTTTGACAAAGCAAGCTCCAAAAGGGAGGCTTCCTGATGGATGAAGTGACAGATTATCATGAGGCTGGAAGCCCTTTTCCTCTTCCCTGCTGTTAACATTGAACTTGGAGGGACAGTGGCTATTTTGTACACAACATTTGTTGAGTGAAGTCACAGGACAAGGAACTAGATGCAGGTCATTCTGGGATGGCAAAATTAGCAGGGCCTGTGCTAGTGATCAAACTCTCTGGGGTTTCCTCAACAACCATTGTGTTTCTTCAGTCAATGTTGTCTTCCCAACTCCACCTTCCATTCTAAGAGATTGGAAATACTTGCTCTTGTACCTTAAAAGGTCTTCTTGTGTTGATGATGGGCCCAGACCCCCAGATCTCTTCTTTCTCCCCTCCCCCCAAACCTAAGGCTTTGTAGAGAGTTCAGATGGACCCCTCATCCAGACTCCTCTAGTGATTGAGGGGGAATACTCCAGGGGGCAGTACTCTCTACACATAATCTCTTAATCCCTTTAGTGGGAGCTGCTGGTAGGTCCATTTTGGATTAGAACCATGCTCAGTACCAACCAGCTCTGGTCTACAGTCATTTGTTTATTTTTTAACCCTTACCTTCCTCCTTAGAATCAATATTATGCATTGGTTCCAAGGCAAAGAGTGGTAAGGGTTAGACGATGGGGGGGAGGGGGAGGGTATTAAGTAACTTGGCCAGGGTCATAAAGCTAGGAAGTATCTGAGGCTAGATTTGAACCCAGGACTCTCCATCTCTGGGCCTGGCTCTCAATCCACTGAGCTACCCAGCTGTTCCCTTCTACAGTCATTTGTGATCTTTAGTATTCACCAGGGTACCCTGCTCTGCTCATACTGCACAAAATTCAATCTTCCCCTCATCCCTGCCTGCATCAGAAATGGTTTGTCTGTCCCTGCTCTGCCTAGCCTCACTTTTCTGGTTTTTTTGCTTCCTTGAATGAATAAAATGAATGGGGGTGGGGTCGGGTGGTGGAATTTACTAAGCACTTACTGTGTGCCATACACTATACTAAATACTGGGT
This sequence comes from Monodelphis domestica, assembly GCF_027887165.1. NCBI lineage: Eukaryota > Metazoa > Chordata > Mammalia > Didelphimorphia > Didelphidae > Monodelphis > Monodelphis domestica. The sequence continues at coordinate 176,838,628 of NC_077227.1, read as the reverse complement.
AACAAATACCAAAAGCAAGATAGCCTTACCCTTTAAAGGTCTTATATTCTAAGAGAAGACAACACAGATGGGGGAGTTGGTGGCCAAGGAGGGGTGTTGTAGCAGGAAAGTCAGTGGGATGTTCAGTGGGTGGAGTCATAGAGTAATTGACCGACTTGTCCTTTCCCCAAATGGTCCTGTTGATTTGCTTACTGTTCCCAAAGTTGGAGACAACTCAGAACTAATCCATCTCTTGGGACCACTCCCCAAGTCACTCCCAAAGGCTTTCTACTCAGCAGTATGCACTCAGGTCCCTCCTGAGGGTATATGATGACGTAAAGGGAACCAAATATGGTTCAGTGGAAAGGGCACTGGCCTTCAAGTAAGGAGCTCTGCCTTTATCTGTTGGTGAAGTAGAAAGAATTGGATTTTGTCATTAGTGGTAATGGTGGGGTTCATGCATTGCATAGAGGTTGGGCTAGGTCAGTAGTTCTCAGACTTTTTTGGTGTGAGGACATCTTTACATTCTTAAATATCATTGAGGCCAACCCTCCCCCCCAATAACTTTTATTTATATGTGTGATATCTATCAATAAAAATGGTATTAGAAATCAAAATGTCTTGGTATCATAATGAACACCATTCTGCTTTTTCTGATCCCCTGAAAGATTCTTGGTGACCCCTGACATCCCCCATCCACATTCCAGGAACTCTACCTGCTGCTAAGAGAGTAAGCAGGGTCCTGGGCTATTTAAGTAGGAGCATGTCATCTGTAAACACTAAAGGTATCTTTTGTTAAATTTGTCAGAACCTCAGCAAGGTCTGTTTGGGCTCAGCAACTCTAAGGAAATGAAATGAGAACTTTGGAGATTTCACAGGGAGCCACCTGGCTCACTAAAGGATTAAAATTAGGACCCCTGTTCCTGGCTTCCAACCCCCTCTCTTGTCTAGGTCACTTTATTCAGGCTAGAGTTCCCATGTTCCATGTGTACATGGATTCTGTCCCCATAATCTCTTCCACTCATTGCTTTCTCTCTGTTCTCACACATCTACTGGCCTAGTTCTGGCCCTCATCATCTCCTGCCTAGACTGTTTTAATAAGTGGCCCGTACCTTCGTGTTCATGTGCTCCAAGTTCATTTTTGTGTTCTGTTTTTTTAAACCCTTACCTTCTGTCTTAGTTGTAAGACAGGAGAGTGGCAAAGGCTAGGCAATCCGGGCTAAGTGTCTTGTCCAGGGTCACAGAGTAAGGAAGTGACTGAGGCCACAATTGAACCCAGGTTCTCCTGACTCTAGGTCTGGTGCTCTAGCCACTGTGTTTCCCAGCTGCTCCTCAATGTTCATTCTTGCTGTCTTCATTCACATTTTTAGGGTCATTTCTAGTATGCCCTCCCCTCCCCTCCAATTTACCATATCCTTCACGTAACTCAATTCTCACCTCTTCCATGAAGCCTTCTCACACTATTCTAGTCTTCACTGATCTCTTTTTCTCAAAATCCTACAACAGTTATGGATAGTTGACAAGATACAGTTTAGCACTTAATTACATACTGTGTTCCATTTTTACTTGTTTTATCTTTTTGTCTCTCCAATTCCTAACATATAAGATTAGAAGCTCCTCGAGGGCAAGGACTCTGATGTACACTTTTTCTGTGTCCCCATATTTACCAGAATAGCCCCAGGCCCATAATAGATACTCAATAAATATCCAAATGATTGATCCCCCAAGGACGGTGAAGAAATTGAGGTAACCTAACCAGGAAAAGAGGAGAGTGATAAAAAGTAATCAAGACATCTTGCAATTTCCTCATACATAAAATGGGGACAATAACAGCACTCACCTCCCACAGTAAGAATTAAATAATATTTGTAAAGCACTTTCCAAATCTAAAAGTACTCCATAAATGCTAACTATGACTATTTCTAGTCCCTCATTCCATCCCAATCTTTCCCATCCATTGCTTCCTCCCTATTCTCACATAGCTACTGGCCTGGTTCTTTTAACAGCCTTCTAACTGGTCTCCCTATTTTGATTATAGCACCCTATCACTGTCTGGCTCAAAACTCTATAAATTAAAACATATTTTGTGGGCAGTTTGGTGGCACAGATAGAATGTCAGGCCTGGAGTTGGGAGGACCTGGGTTCAAATGTGGCCCTGGACATTTCCTAGCTCTGTGACCTGGGACAAGTCACTTAACCCCTTTTTGCCTAGCCTTTGCCCTTCTGTTTTAGGTTGTTTAAAAAGACAGAAAATAAGGGTTTAAAATAAAAAAAAATAAAACATAATTCAAAGCCTTCTACTCAGTCTTATTTCTTCTCATGATCCTCTTTCATTCATTCTACAATGTAACTAATTTGATTTTTGTGTCCTAGTGTCCTTGTACCAGCTGTCTCCCATATTCTAGAAGTAATGTTTTAGGTCTATGTCTGTCAAAAGTCACAGTTCAGTTACTACCTTCTTCATGAAGTCTGAAATCTTTGTCCTTCCCCTCCTCCTCACAAAATTTCCTAGAGCACTTTGCCTGAATTTCTTGTTGACTTCTATCACATTCCCTTGTGTATCATCCTTATCTATGGATATTTTGTTTTCTCCCTACATGTACGTCCCATAACAACTGGCGTCCCAGGCCCCATGTGCCGCAAACTGTGCGCCTCAGCCTTTGGACTCCAAAGCCACATGAGGGTACATCAATAGATGATAATGCACAAAGACAATAGTCATTCTCGGTCACCGAGAGACTACCACTACTACATGTAGGAATATAATATATATGTGTGTATATATATTATATTCCTACATACTAGATTTGTAAGCTCTATGTTGGCATCATATTTATATTTGTATCCTTAGGACTTGATACAGTAGCTGGTATAACAGGCACTTAATAATTAACTTCTAACTGAATTGAATTTTTAAAAACAAGCACAACAACAACAAAAAAAACTATGCCTGACTTCCTAGCCAGGTAAACCTGGACAGCTCACTTATCCCCAATTGCCTGGGCCTTGGAACCCCACTTGTTCCAACTGCCAACTGGGCTAAGTGCAATGGCTAAAGGGAAGAGTTTAGATGAGAGATGGCCAGGGAAGGTTTAGATAAAGGGGCAAAATGAGAACCCTAAAGAAGGGGGATAAATGGATCCTTACTTCATGCAGTTATCCAGCCAGCCCTGGGAAGAGAGTGAAGCCTTTCTGTGCTCAGCTCTTAGGAAGAAGAGAGTAGAGCAGGAGGAAAAGTGAGATGCAGCTGATAAGTGCCTCCCTGGGGGAAAGGAGGGAAGGAGACTGGCCAGAAAGCAGCCTCAGAAGAGATATCAAGTGTGGAAAAAGATAAGGTATGTTGGGATATAGAAACCTAGCACCTAAATGTTCTTTGCACTCTAGTCCAGGCTAAAAAAACTACCTTTGGTCTGATATGTGGGCTGGTTGAAGAGATGAGGGGATTTGGCCTGGGAAGCAGACCCCAGCCCCCCAGCCTCCAGCACTCCCCTCCAGGTCTGGTAGGGAGTCTGGGATCAGCTCTGTCTGTTCTGAGCTGTTCCCTGTAGGCGTCTACAGGGAACACACAGATGGGCTGGGCTGATGGGACTGGAAGGGTGGGGAGTCTTCCTGGGGGGAGGGGGTGGCTCCCACTGCAAAAGATCATCATAGTCATCATCGTCGTCATCATCATCATCATCATCATCATCATCAGTAGGAACAATCATAAGCTTCTGCAGAGTACTGCCTATGCATGATGTCAGGGGCTACTACTTGGATGGAGGCCATTTGAATCCTGCACTACAGCTTGGCAGCAAAACTTACCCTGAGATGCCTCTCTTTACCTCCCATCTCAACTATTCATCATTTCCAACCTCTTTACTAATCTCTGGCCATTTCTGCCATTCTTTCAATCTTGGCCTCCTTTAAATGCCTCATTTCTGGGAGAGGAGCCTTACCTGCTTTGGGAGAGTGCAGAGACTGCTCAGCCCTTTCTAACCACCCATGGTCCCCCTTCATTGTCCTCCTCATTCACAGGGACATATGGGAATCCACTGGGTCATCTCTTTAGCTCTTTCATTCCTGTGTCTCATGTGTCTCAGAGGGAGTGAGTGGTGGAGGCCCTGCCTGGGGGAGCTGAACCAGGAGCTTAGATAGCTCTAAGTGTATGTATATATGTGTGTGTGTGTGTGTGTGTGGAGGGTTGAAGTAGGAGTGGGGGTGGAATATGAGGGGGAACTGCTGCTTTTGTTCAGGTGCATGGTAGAGGTAGGAGCAGCCGTGGGCGTCCCCAGGGTAGGCACTGACAGCTCTGCTTTCTCTGCAGGTGATGGGTCTGCACTGCAGTAGAGGGGGCACACAAGCCCTATTCTATTCCTCCCCCCCCACTGCTCCATAGAGTGTTAAAGAAGCCAGGCGGAGCATGCTATGGGAAGCCCTTCCAAGAATTTCACAAGGCTGTAAAAGAGAAGGAATGGAGGCCAGAGATATTCCTGTGGAATCTGATACCTAAACAGTATTGTGACTTTGACCATCTATTATCTGATTTCAACCCCTTTCTGAAAGGGTGTCAGATTGCCCACAAAGTGTCATCCAACACTGATAACATTAGTCAGGGACTAAATGAATTTAAAAAATTTTATATATATATATATATATATATATTCTTCTCTTGGTGCCTGGGGGTGAAACTGGAAGTCACCTGAATGCTTAGAAATTACATGATGACTGAGAATTTGCTCTGACTTCAGGGGAACAGGTCTGCAGCATGGACCAAAGCCAGGTCTGTTATTGGCTTTGTATCCTAGGTCTGAAAGTACTGGTGATGTAGTGAAAAGAGGATTGGACTAGGTATCATGGGACCAGCATAGAGACTTCCCTCACTTTACAGATAAGGAGACTGAGGCTCAGCAACCTGTCCAAGACCCCACACCTGGGAAGTGCCTGACAAAGGATTCAAGCCTAAGTCTCTCAGTCTCCAAACTGCACTCTTTATCTGAAACACAAAAGGCTTTTGTTCATAGGATCTTAGATTTCCTGTAGGAAGGAACTTCCAACAGGGCTTAGATCTGAACCTTCAAATCCATCAATATTTCCACTGCAACTTACTAGCAGCTTCACTGTTTATTAGCTGGGCACCCTGCGGAGAGTCCCTATACCTCTCTATATCACTCTGCACCTGGATGTGGAAAGACCAGAGTTCAAAGCTGGCCTCAGATACTTATTAACTGTCACTTAACCTGTGTCTCTCTCAGCTGAAATACTCATCCCAGTACCTCATCCCAGAATGATAATTAGTCAATATTTTAAAAGTATGTGTGGGACTCAGCAGCTCTAAATCCTATGCCTTAAGACCCTGACTCACATCGCCTGCCTTCCTACTGGTTAAAGTATGGCAAAAGAAGCCCAGGCTGCTGGGGGTGGGGTGGTGGGGTGGTGGTGGTGGTGTTCTGTACCAACTAATGCATTTACTATGAGAGCAAGTTACTTGCCTTTCTGAGTCCCAGCTTGCTCATCTGTAATATGGGGATAATGATCCAAGGCCGTTAACTCTAACGCTAGATAGTATCTTATAGACCATTTAAAAGAATGGCTCTGTAAATGACAACTGGGGACCCCAGAGCAACCATCCCGGCTTTGTGGAAGCCCAGAGAGACATGGGGCGGTAAGTGTTGTACAAAAACTCTTTATTTCAAAGGGAGCGGGGCGACCTGGCTAGTGCCACGGGGGCGCAAAGACCAGGAGAAAAGCACCCTGCTTAAGAAACACCAGTAATCTGCCGAATGCTGCCAGTTCTTACCTTTAAGAATCTTAAAGGGGAGGTGCTCAGGTGCAGCAGGCAAATCTGAAAATCCTGAAAGGAAGTCGCAAAATAGCACGTCCAGATCTTTGCCTTTAAGAACCTCTTAAAGGAGAAGTGTATCAAGCGCAACTGAAGGGGGCAAGGCTGAAAGGTATCTAGTTAAGTCTCAAAAAGGGTCTTCAGGACTTTGCCTTTAAGAATCTCTCAAAGACCTAGTCGTTCTGAGCACAAAGGCGGCAAATCCTACAAAGAGTCTCAACAGAGTATTCCCAAGCTTCACTTTCTAAGAGCCTTCTAAAGGAGAACGTGGTCAAGCACAGCCCCAAATATTAAACATAATAACAGGAATAATTATTGCGAACAAATCGCTCTCCTTCCCTCCCCTGGGCCTACGTGTCAATGTCCTTGCCTTTAAGATGCCCTAAAAGGGGCAGGCGCCCGAGGCAGAGATGTCCGTATTCGTCACACCCTCTCCCTGCCTCACGGGCGGCCGAGGACTACCTCTCCAGGTACCCGGCTTCGGTTAGGCCGGAGGAATCCTGGGAGTTTTTGGTTTCCTAGATGGGTCTCCTCAACGGAAACCGACGGGAGGGACTCAGGGTAGGGTGGAGTGGTTGGTGGTGACCATGGCAACCGTGGTGACCATGGCGACAGACTGGGCTCTCCTCTAGAGCACTGAGAGGTCGTGGCACGACTTGGAACGCTGCTTGAAGAACTTGGCATGGCGGGGCACCAGGTTGGCCAGGAAGCGTTTGGCCTTCTTGGTGAGGCTCTCGCGGCGGGCGGGTGGCGGCGGGGGCTGTGACTGCAGCTGCGCAGCGCCGTCGGGGCCCTCCGGATTGCCCTCGGCTGCGGCTGCTGCAGCCGCCCGAGCCCGGCTCCTGCGCAGGCGGATCTGGCGTACGGCGCCCTCGAACAGCTCCCGCGTGTTGTGGTGCAGCGCAGCCGACGTCTCAATGTGCTTGCAGCTCAGCATCCCCGCCAGATGGCGGCCTTCTGCGACGGGGACACGAGGCAAGGCCCGCTCAGGCAGCTGCCCTTGGAGGGGCGCCCGCGGGGCCCCAAAGCCTCGTTAATAACGAGGATCCCTAAAACCTGGCCCGTCCTTGGAGCCCAGAGTTTGGCCTAAACCTCTGATCTGCCGTAGCCACCTTGTGGTGTGGGCGGGGAATGCAGTGATAATCCATCCTGCCCCACCTACCACCCCTTTTACTGGTGAACAGAAGCAGCAGGAGTGCCGCTGTCAAAACCCAAGAATACTTGCCCACCCCAAGCTCGGACTCCTTTTAGTTTTTGTTGGATACAAGTAATGTAAAGTTCAGGGGGGAGGGAGAGGAGGAGGATTTTTGTTCATAGAAAAAAACTAAATAAATCCCCCCCCCCCCCCAGGCAACACAGGATGGCTGACTTTATGATCATTCTCACTGCTTTGGACTCTCCTGTCCATCTCCCATAGGTTCCATGGATCTCACCATTGCCACCAAAAGGCTACTAATTGGTGAAGCTGGGAGGATTTGAACCAAGGTGTCTCCATTCTATAAAATCTAGCACATTCACCATGCCTTAGGTGAGAAATCTAGCACATTCACCATGCCTTAGAGGGAGAAAGGGGATGGACATTCTTGGGATGCAATATCAAAAGGAGAGGAGAAGTCAGGGGTGCCTTCCTGAAAGGCATGGTGCAAGAAGGCCCAGTACTTATGGAATGGGGAAAAAGATGGGGGACTCTTGAGGAGTTAGGAAGAAGGGAAAGACTGGGAAGAGGAAAAGGAGAAGAGGGACTTAGATTAACAGTTATTGATAATAAAAGAATAGAATAGTTACATCAAGCATTTTTATAACACCTACTATGTTTCAAGCACTTTATAAGTATCTCATTTGATCCTTATAACAACTCTGGAAAGTAGATGCTATTTATTATCCCCATTTCACAGTTGAGGAAAGTTAGGCAAACAGAGGTTAAGTCATCTAGGAACTGTCCTAGGCTGGAATGGAAGTAGGGTCTTCCTAACTCTAAGCACAACATTCTATCCAGTGCATCACCTAGCATCTTTATGTAGTGGGTAGAGCACTGAATTTGATATATGGAAGAATTGAGTTCCAATCCCACTTCATTTAACAGTTGTGTAACCCTTAGCAAACCACTATGGGCCTCAGTTTTCTCATCTGTAAAGCAAGGGAATTGGAATGGTTGGCCTTTTAAGATTCCTTTCAGCTCTAAATCTATGAGTTTATGATTTCAGGGAAGAGGGAGGAGACTGAAGTACATGAAGGAGTATGTATGAAGGAGTAAGGAGAAGCCCAAGAGAATGGAACGGAGCATAGAGGAGGCTAAAGAGAAAAGATGGGACAAGCAGGTACAGGGCTGCTGAGAAGGAAAGGAGTCCCAAGCCCTAGGGAGAGGGTGACACAGAAATCTGAGAGTTGGGTGGAAGTGAGGGCTTATGTATAATTGTGTTCAGACAAAAGGGGGCCTGATACCCTGGTGGGAAAGAATCTTAGGAGAAGTGGAGAAAAGATCTTTTGGGCTTGGAAGAAGAGAGTGAATTTAGAATATTTACCTTCTAGTGAGACTTCCCTGGAACGAGCAAGGTCACTCTTGTTGCCCACTAAGATGATGGGTAGATCATGGTGGGGACGCCCAGCCCGAAGCCGAAGCAATGTCTCAGGCACTTTGGAGAAGCTTCTTCGGTCCGTGACAGAGAAGACGATGAGGAAGGCATCCCCAGTCTGAAGGCAGTGTTCCCGGAGCCAGCTACCTGCTTCTCCCTGTAGGAAGGGACATAGCATCAATTACTGAATGTTAGGGCCAGAAAAGAGATTGGAAATTATCTCTCCCACCCCAACAGTTGATTACAGATGAAGCAGGCCCAGAGTGGGGAAAATATTTGACTAAGTGGTAGAATTGGTATGCTTGTGGAAGAGTGTAATCCCCATTAAACTTCCACAGAAGAGAACTAGGCATGCAGGAGCCTATTTTTAAAAAAGGAGCTTCCTAAACTATTGGTTTAAAAAATATGACCATCACTTTGGGACCATTTTGCTAAATGCCCTCTCCTCACTGTCTCAGGGTTCCAAGTTTCTGCTAACAGGCTGTGTTCTTCCAACCTAACCTTGGATGCAGTCTTGGTGCAAACTTCATTCTTATTTTAGCATCCTGATTTGTCAGGGTAGAGGAGAAAGGATAAGTTATGGCATTTAAGATCAGTAGTGGTCTGGGATTCTTTGTTTAGCCAAAGGGATGAGAATGGAAGGCCGAAACCCTGGGGAAATTCTAAGGAGTCAGGGACCTAATTCCTGAACCATCAGTATCTCCCATGATGGGATGGCCTCCCCCTACTTTCTACTTTCTTCCAGCTTTAAGGCTATTCTCACCTGTTCCCAGATGTCATACACCACCAATGTCACCTCTTCTTTATCCACTATGATGTGTCTTTCATAGGTGTCCTCTGTCAGGGGACAAAGAAAGGGAACAGAGGCCTTTTAGTAAGCAGCTCAGGCCTGGGAAAACCAACCAGGGAACTCAGCCACTGAAGTTATCTTCATGCATCCTAGGCACTAAGGCTATCCTCATAAGAACTCCTTTTTCTAAAGAACAAACCCTTAAAGACCTCAAGCTTTCCCTTCCACCTTGGGTCTTCAAATACCTTCTTCTCAGGGTTCCAAAGACCCATTCATGTACCACCAGGTCATTATAGTCCATACATGTGAGTACATACATAATGAGCTCCATTCTAATACCTGTATTCTCAGGCTCGTGGGCAGTATCATCTTGAAGTCCTCCAAAAGTGCCTGCCAGGGCACTTTTGCCCACACCACTCTCACCCAGAAGCATCACCTTGAAGACACCACCTCTCCCAGCTGGTGCTCCTTCTCCTGAACCCAGAGAGTCAGAGGAGCCAGAGGATAAGGCTTGGGGTGGCCAGTCCAACTCATCCACTGCTTGGGCCCGTCTCAATTGGTGTTTGTAGGGCACTGGCATGCTGCCTCTTCGTCGAGGAGCTCCTCCAGCTGGGGATAGCCCAGCCCGTTCCAATCCAGCTAGTAGCTTATCTCGCTTGTTGGGCACTGTGGCATCTGTTGCAGGGGGACAAAGAGAGGTCAGTTATGTACAGGCTCTTTCTTCCTCCTTGAAGGAAGGCCAACTTTGAACAGGCTATCTCTTATTCCATTTGAGGAAGGGATCTTCATTTTGTATTCTTCCTATTTCTCCTGGTAGGATCAGAGGAGACTAGCACCAGCCTTGGAGGCAGCTGGGAAGTTGATGCTAATGCTCCTCATCCCAAACTGAGACCTAGGATATCAGATGCTCATAACAGCATGATCTGAGGAGAGCTCATTTTCTTCATGTGGTTTCCCCCACTATGGTCCATTACAAAAGATATATATGCATGGGGTGGCACATGCGCACACTCACAGGCTTTCACACACCCACTCACACTTCCATGACACATGCATGAACCCTAGGTCTGGCCTCTGTCCCATAAGCTAGCCCCATTCCTTATCATCCATGCTCATTCAGCTCTGCTTTGTGGGTGTACAGGCAATGATCCATCATTCTTTTATTGTTAAAACCCAAGTCAGCTCCTAGGTAAGAAGAGAAAGAATACCCAAGAGGTTTTTTTCAGAGCTTGAGGGGCTATTGGGTTGAAAAATTGGGTAAGCAGAGAACTGTGAAGAGGGAATCGGTTTCCCAAGTGAGTGTGAGATATTCTCTTCCAGATATCAGTCTGTCTATGGGTATATCAGGGTAAGAGGGACTGTCCTGTTTTGTGACTCCCTGGAGAACACAGGAACAAGTCGGGTGTAGATAAGAGAATTTGTCTGTATCCCAGGCTCTCCCTGTGAGAGGGAGAGTATGTAGTGTTTGTGTAGGGGTGGCAGCTCAGTGTGAGTCTGTGTGTGTCCTGTGTGAGTGAGTCTGTGTATGCGTCTTCCTGCTCCTTTGTGTGTCTCTGAGTGACAAGGTATGGGTCAATGTAACAAGAGGAGGTTCAGACACAACAAAGACGGATGGGGAGAAGCTGGAAATAGCTGGATCGATAACTAGAGGCAGTCCGGGCCACCAGGAGCCTAGAAAAAGCCTTCACAACAGGTCTTGGGAGCAGTTGTCCCCCTCCCAGTATCTCTAGGATATGTTCTGGCTTCTTTTTCCCCCTTCTTCCCCTCACCAAGCAGCCTGCCTCCTTCTCTCTCTCTTTCTCTCTCTCTCTCTCTCTCTCTCTCTCTCTCTCTCTCTCTCTCTCTCTCTCTCTCTCTCTCTCTCTCTCTCTCTCTCTCTCTCTCTCTCTCTCTCTCTCTCTCTCTCTCTCTCTCTCTCTCTGTCTCTCTCTCATCGATTGATGGATTGACCCCCTAACCTTCACCCTTGGGGAGTCAGGTGGGGCAAAGGGGAATCGGGATAATCTAAGATGGTAGGGCTTTTCAACCAATTTCCCAAATCCGAGATGGAGAGGGGCTGCCATCACCCTCACTTCCAACCTTAGCCCCCCAACCCTGGATCATCTGGGAATCCCCACCCAATTCTAGGGGGCTATTTTCCTCTTGGATGTTGTGGTTCAATTTCCTCTGCCTTCATTTCTGATCAGCCCCTCCTCTCCATCCTACCAAAAAAAAAAAAAAACCACCAGAATCCCCTCAAACCTACTCCCCCTCATGCACGCACAGGGCTGCAGTCAGTCTGTCCCAGGGTGGAGGAATCAGCCCTTCTCACCTGGTGCTGCTATCACTGGGGAGGAAGCCCCAGGGCCAGAAGGGCAGAGGGCTGCTGTGTCCGTGTCCGTGTCCATATCTGTGTCCGTGTCCATGTGCATCTCTATCTCTGTGCGTGTGCCCCAGTCTAGGCTCTCTGGAATCTTTCACTCAGCAGCTCTTTCAGCTTTTCCCTTTAAATACACCCCCAGCCGCTGCGCCCCCCCCCCCCCCCAACACACGCACTTTCCACTCCCCCTAGACACCTGGGGGAATAGCCCCGCCTCCTCGTGAAGTCACATATGCTAATTAGAAGTGATGTCATTGGGATTCCCTCCTTTCAGATTCCCCTCGCCATCATCCCTTTTCTCTCTCTTCCTTTGTGAAGCTTTCCTCTGGAATCCCCCAACCCCACTCGTGAATCTACACACCCATCCCATTCTCTGGCCCAATACACGGGAAAGACAGACCCAAGTCCGTAGAAGGGCCGATGAGTAAGAACAGAGAAAGAGATCTGGACACAGAGACACAGGAGCAGAAAAACTGATCAAGAGGGTGAAGGGCATGGAGAATCAGGGATAGAAAGATGTACCAGCAAGCAAAGGAAAGCCTTCTTATTTCTGGGTCTCCAGAGAAAAGCTACTCTGGGAATTCAGAGGGCTTATGGAGTTGGGGAGTGGGGGTGCAGGAAGGGTACTGGAGCTGGGCTTTGAAGTCTGTAAAGAGTGGGAGGAAGGGGAATTTCAGGAGGGAATAGCATGGGCAAAGGCATGAAGGTAGGAAAGTGTAAGATTTATTTGTGGCTAGCTTAGTCTCTTTTAATTGGAGTATGAGGTATGTATTAAAAAATAATGAGAAAGGGCAGGTAGGTGGCTCAGTGGATTGAGAGCCAGGCCTAGAGACAGGAGGTCCTGGGTTCAAATTTGACCTCAGATACTTCCCAGCTGTGTGACCCTGGGCAAGTCACTTAACCCCCATTGCCTTACCCTTACCACTCTTCCCTTTGGAACCAATACACAGTATTGATTCCAAGATAGAAGGTAAAGGTTAAAAAAAAAAAGAATAATAGCAGTAACTCTGAAAAGATAAGACTGAAAGAGCTTGCAGAATCTTGAATGCTAATGTAAGTAGTTTGGACTTTATTTGGCAGGTAATAGTGAGCCATTAAAAGTTTCTGAACAACATGATTTGGTCCTGCAGAATTGGGGAAGGACAGTGTTCATTTGCTCCCTTCTGCTATTTAAAGGCCCTTTTAACCTCCTTTATTGCAGTTTTGCATTCTATGGTTTTTTGGTACACATGTCTCACTTGCAAGCCCCATTAAAAGAAGGGCTGTGCCTCCCTCCATCTGGGGACCCAGTTTCTTCATCTGTAAAATAAGGAGGTTGAACTAAACAATCACTCTCCACCCCCTAATCATCCATATTCTTTTTATCACCTTTAGTGTTTTTTTAAAAGTCCTTTGTCTTCCATCTTAGAATCAATACTTTGTATTGGTTCCAAGACAAAAGATCAGTAAGGGCTAGGCAATGAGGGTGTATGGAGGGGGGGGGGGGGGAGTGTTAAGTGACTTGCACAGAGTCATATAGCTAGGAAGTGTCAGAGTCCAAATTGGAACCCACGATCTCTCGTTTCTAGTCCTTGCTCTTGATCTCCTGAGCCACCCAAATCCCCCTCCACCCCAATAATGTTTTGACTATATAGGTGTTCAGTAAATGTTTGGTAAATGAATGAATGAATGAAAAAAAAAAAGAACAAATAAGTGAAATACTAAATCTTGCATATCAGAAGAAGGTCATAGTAAGAAGCAGGACTCAAGGTAGAGAGCCAGGTGCTTTGTGGTTCTTTTTTTGGCTCCCCAAATTGGTGGAATTTGAGGTCACCTTTTCTGTGAGATCATTGTCTTCCTGCCCTTCAGGAAAAGGGAAATGTGAATTCCTAGAGGTAGTAGGCACCCAAAAGGGTAGAGGAGACATGGACCCAGAATTAAGATGGTATGGCCAGGGGCAACTGGTGTTGGGAGGACCTGGGTTCAAATATGACTTTAGACACTTCCTAGTTGCATGTCTCTGGGCAAGTCACTTAATCCTACTTGCCTAGCCCTTCCTGCTCTTCTGCTTTGGAATCCATACTTAGTATCGATTCTAAGACAGAAGGTAAGGGTTTAAAAATAAAAAATCTAATGAAGAAACATGATACTTGTCTCCTGATGGAGAAGTGACGTAAACTGAGATGTTCATACATTTTTGGATATGTGTGGTTTGGGAATTTTTGTTTGATTTCTCATCTGTTACAAAGGCCTTTTATTTTGTTTTTTAAATCCCCCACCCCCAAAAATGGGGCTGAGAGAGGGGGAGAGGGAGAGAAAATAAATTCTTATAAACTCGAAAAATAAAGAGTGCAGCCCAACAAATAAAAGGAATGATTGGGCAAGATTTACAAAGATAACAACACAGGAATTCTCCTCTTAGTGGAGGTAAAATTTTAGCTGGTAAAAACCACCAGTGGGTCATTTCTTGCCTCCTCTCCTGTTCCTTTTCCCACTCTTCTTCCTCCCAAAGTGATGGTAGAACAAATGACCTCCTATCTCTGACCCTGACCTCCACCAGCCCTAGGGAGAAATTTCAAGGTCTGCCAACATTCCTCCCCCTGCAGAATCAGGGGAGCTCCATTAATGGCCCTCTAGATTGAAAAAAGCTTGGATTATGTGGGCCCCACCTGGTTGCACAGGTTATTTCTACTTTACTATTCAGTTTGGCCCTTCACACTTTGGTCCCCTTTCCCATCTTCTCTCCTCATGCCCAATTCCATCCCTCTGTGTTTGTTTTTATGTTCTACAGGGCACCTGGAGTTGTCCCAGAAGGAAGGAAGAAATATGAAAATCTCCAGAATAAATTCAGTGTTACCTAACTTAGGTGAACAGTAGGTGACATTTATGTAGCACTTTGAGAAATACACATTGTTTCAGCAGGACCTTAAAACAATGTTGTAAGGTAGTTACTACAAGTATTATTGTCCCCATTTTACAGATGTGGAAACTGAGGTTCTGAAAAGTTCAATCACTTGCCCATTGTCCTATAGCTAGTGAGCTGGTCTGTTTTGGAATTCATACTAAGTATCAGTTCCAAGGCAGAAGAGTGGTAAAGGCTAGGCCAGGAGTTATGTGACTTGTTCAGGATCACACAGCTAGGAAGACTTGTCTGAGGCCAGACTTGATAGCTAGTAAGTTTTAGAGGTGGGATCTGACCACAAGTTCTTCCTCAAAGTCTAACACTCTGAGGGCATTTATAACAGGACTAAATCATGTTATTCTCTTGCACAGAAACCCATAAATCCCATCTGGAACATACCATAGAGTCCAAAGTGAAGCAAAAAAACACTTGTGAATGATCAAAAAGAAATGGCCCAAAGCCCATGCACTGAAATTCCAGACCTAGGCCTTTCAGATCCTCCCTGAGAGCCCCACTCAGAATTATACTTTTAGTAGTGGAGATAGATAGGCCGCAGCAGTTTAGGAGCAGGGGAGGGGCTGCTAGAATTAGTATTATCAAGAAGTAATCACTGACAGCCTGTGAGTGGAGGAAGGAGATAGGAAAACTACAAAAAACTAACTAAAAAAAAAAAACAACTCAAAAACATAGTAGTATGGGATACATGGGCAGCCAGGTAGTGCAGTGGATAGAGTGCTGGGGTTGAGCCAGGAAGACTCATCTTACTGAGTTCAAATTTGCCTTCAGATACTTACTAGCTGTGGGACCCTGTGCAAGTCACACAATCCTGTTTGCCTCAGTTTCCCTATTTGTAAAGTGAGCTGGACAAGGAAATGGCAAACCACTCCAGTATCTTTGCCAAGAAAATTCCAAATGGGGTCATGAAGAATTGGACAAGACTGAAAAACAACTGACCTGATGGGGATCCAAGAATGTAGGGACTGACCCCCCCCCCCCCATTTTTAAAGTTATATAATAATTTATAAAATAGGCCAGCCCTGGTCCTGGACATGTGTCCTTCCCTTAAGGGATTCCACTTTTGGTTAGACATTCTAATAAGTAGTATAACTTGACATTTCAGTAGATTGTAATCATTTTGAAAACAGGCACAATTTGTCCTTTGGTTTTTGTATCTCTAATGCTAGATCACAGTGCCTTCACACATTTTGGTTTAGTCATTTTTTTCCAGTGATGTCCAACTCTTTTTTTGTTCTTTTAAAAATTATTTTTATTAAAGAGATTTTATTTTACTAAATTACATGTAATAACAATTTCCCACACAAGTTTTCTGAAGTTATAAGATCCAAATAGTGTCTCTTCCTTTCTTCCCTCCCCGCTTTTCCTGGAGATGGTAAGCAATTTGGTCTAGGTTATACATGCATTATCATGCAAAATTTATTTCCACGCTGTTCACTGTTGTAAGAGAATAATTATACAAAACCAAAACCCCCAAATAAACAGCCAATTAACTAAAGTGAAAAATAGTATGCTTTGGTCTGCCTCCATCTGACTCAGTCCTTTCTCTGAAGGTAGAGAGCTTTCTTTTTCATGAGTCCCTCAGAATTGTCCTGGATCATCATATTGCTGAGAGTAGCTAAGTTGATCACAGCTGATCATTCCACGGTATTGCTGTCACTGTGTACAACATCGTCCTGGTTCTGCTTATATTTCACCTCACATCAGTTCATGGAGGTTTTTCCAGTTTCTTCTGAAATCATCCTGTTCCTCATTTCTTAGAGTACAATAATATTCCATCACCGTCATATACCATAGTTTGTTCAGCCATTCCCCAGTTAATAGACATCCCCTCAATCTCTAATTCTTTGCACCACAAAAAGAATTGCTATAAATATTTTTGTACAAGTAGGTCCCCCCCCCTTTTTTAAATAACTCTCACCTTCTATGTGTTGGTTCCAAGAGCGGTAAGGGTTAGGTAATGGGGGGTTAAGTGACTTGCCCAGGGTCACACAGCTAGGAAGTGTCTGAGGCCAGATTTGAACCTGTCTCTAGTCTTGGCTCTCAATCCACTGAGCTACCTAGCTACCCCCCCCCTCTTTTTATCTCTTTGGGATACAGACCTAGTAGTGGTATTTTTCTTGACAAAGATACTTGCCATTTCCTTTTCTATCTCACTTTGCACATGAAGAAACTAAGGCAAACATGTTTAAGTGACTTGCCCAGGGTCACACAGCTCAGAAATGTCTGAGGCCAGATTTGAACCCAGGAAGATGAGTCTTCCTGAATCCAGGCCCAGCACTCTATCCACTGTACCACCTAGCTGCCCACCTTCACACATAGCAGCTGTATGATTTTTAGATTTTCCCCATCTTGTTTAGTCTAGCACTCAGGAATGTAAACACCCACAATACAATGGCATGTGCTAGGAAGTAATAAATCAGAAACAACTGATTGTCCCCTGGGCTATCCTAAGATGAGCTTGAGCCACCATTGGCACATATGAGATACAGGAAGTGATGTAGAGAACTGCCTTTGGAGTTCTTGTCACTTCCTGTGGAGAGGGCTGGGCGCCTGTTGGATCCTGAAACTTGAGCCTGGAGGAGCTCTCTCAGACAGTTTCCTTGAGATGGTCACATGGTGAGTGATAAGACTGACTCCCTTTTCCTTTGACTTGCAGGGGAGGCCTCCTTGGCTAAGGCCTTGAACTCCTGCCTGGCTCATCCTGAGCCGGAGCAGTTTAATTTAACTCTTTCCCTCTCTCTCTCTTTCTTAATTTCTTCCTCCTGTTATAATTAAATCACCATAAAGTTCCATTCTGACTTGAGTGTTTCATTTGGGATTTAAGAAATTAAATCCTTGGCAACCAATAATTTTTACATTCAGTCTCAACCCTAAATTTACCCCTTACAGTCTGGCAACCAGAAGTCCTTGGTATTTCCCAGAATTCCCTATAATCTCACCTGAGTCTCTATGTAGGTGAGATCACAATTGGTATTTAACTGGCAGTAATGCCTACCATGGTCTCTTCTCTTCCATTCCATTGCAATGACGTAGTAAGGAAGCTAAGCGCAGGGATTTTGAATGGACTAATCAGCCAGGGGCACATGGTTTTTATTTTGTATCCTTGATTTCTAATAATCCTTTAATAAACCTCATAAACTATAATATGTTTATTATTAGAGATTAATTTAATTTTTACAGCTGTTTAATGAACCTTGTTGGGCTGGATTATATGGAAGCCAGAACTTTAGTCTGGGTCTTCTGACTTCAAGTCATCTGAGTGCTCTTTCCACTATGTATTCTGTATATGGCACAGTACAATGATTCCTGTTCATAATGATGACTGAGTCACAGAAAAAAGTTAAATTATGTTGTTGAAGACCAGGAATGTGTGCAATACATTTTAGAATTATTCCCATAAAATTAACCCTAAGAAACTCCAAACAAAATTCCCATAAAAGTAACGAGGATATTTTTAAAACAATGGTGCTTCATACAGGTGATCAGCAGTTATCTGGGAGAAAAAAAGATTCAGTCATGTGGAACTATTAATTTCTAACTAATGAGGAATAAATGAGGCCCAAGTTTTCCACAAAGGCACAGCCACACCAGACTATTTGAGCCCTGGTTGCCGATGTCTGAATAGCTCTACAAACGGCATTCTTTTTGCTTTTAAAGACTAGGCTAACCATTTAAAATACCCATATCTCTAGGAGTCAGAGTTACCGTGCTGTTATCAGTCATTTGTACTTTAGTATGAAAGAAGGGAGGCTGTTGCTTCAGTGGCTTTAGAAAGAAAAGCTCTGTATAGCCTTCCTTGTGAATAGGGGAGCCTGCGACAGTACAGATAAACATTTGCCTACTTTTTCATATTGCCCAGAGCTGGCATTGTTTAGAGTCAGGCTTGGGCTTGGGCACACACACATTAAAGAGCCCTTTGCAAAAATTTTATAGGATAAATATGCAAGCCCAGTGCCACAACCTAAAATTCTGACTTAGGTAGGGAACTGAGTGAGGTGACAGGAAGAAACAGAAAGCTGAAGGATGCCCATGCTCAGATTCACATAGATTCCCAGACTTGGCAGTCCAATATAGACAGTTTGTCCTGATAGGTGCATTCTTTTTTTTTTTTTTAATTTTTATTTGGTCATTTCCAAACATTATTCATTGGAAACAAAGATCAATTCCACTGGTTATCACAAGTGTTCTTGATTCAAACCTATTTCCCTGTTGTTGGTATTTGCATTAGAGTGTTCAGAGTCTCTCCTCAGTCATATCCCCTCCACCCCTGTAGTCAAGCAGTTGCTTTTCATCAGTATTTTTACTCCCACCGTTTATCTTCTGCTTGTGGATAGTGTTTTTTAGATCCCTGCAGATTGTTCAGGGACATTGCATTGCCACTAATGGAGAAGTCCATCACCTTCGATTGTACCACAATGTATCAGTCTCTGTGTACAATGTTTTCCTGGTTCTGCTCCTTTCGCTCTGCATCACTTCCTGGAGGTTGTTCCAGTCTCCATGGAATTCCTCCACTTTATTATTCCTTTTTGCACAATAGTATTCCATCACCAACATATACCACAATTTGTTCAGCCATTCCCCAATTGAAGGGCATCCCCTCTTTTTCCAATTTTTGGCCACCACAAAGAGTGCAACTATGAATATTCTTGTACAAGTCTTTTTCCTTATTATCTCTTTGGGGTACAAGCCCAGTAGTGCTATGGCTGGATCAAAGGGCAGACAGTCTTTTATCACCCTTTGGGCATAGTTCCAAATTGCCCTCCAGAATGGTTGGATCAATTCACAACTCCACCAGCAATGAATTAGTGTCCCAACTTTGCCACATCCCCTCCAGCTTTCACTACTTTCCATAGCTGTTATGTTAGCCAGTCTGCTAGGTGTGAGGTGATACCTCAGAGTTGTTTTGATTTGCATCTCTCTGATTATAAGAGATTTAGAGCACTTTTTCATGTGCTTATTAATAGTTTTGATTTCTTTGGCTGAGAACTGCCTGTTCATGTCCCTTGCCCATTTATCAATTGGAGAATGGCTTGATTTTTTGTACAATTGATTTAGCTCTTTGTAAATTTGAGTAATTAAACCTTTGTCAGAGGTTTCTATGAAGATTTTTTCCCAATTTGTTGTTTCCCTTCTGATTTTAGTTACATTGGTTTTGTTTGTACAAAAACTTTTTAATTTGATGTAGTCAAAATTATTTATTTTACATTTTGTGACTCTTTCTAAGTCTTGCTTGGTTTTAAAACCTTTCCCTTCCCAAAGGTCTGACATGTATACTATTCTGTGTTCACCTAATTTACTTATAGTTTCCTTCTTTATGTTCAAGTCATTCACCCATTCTGAATTTATCTTGGTGTAGGGTGTGCTGATAGGTGCATTCTTGTCTTTGGGGCAGTAGGGGAAGGTGGATCCTAATAGGAGGGTCATAGAGGCAGGACTCTGAGGGGTTAGTGGCCCAGGGACATATGAGAGATGGGGCCAATGGAGGAGGTTCAATTACACGAAAAAACAAATTTTGACAATTATTTTCTGATGTTTGGCAATTCAGATTCTCTTCCTCCCTCCATCTGGTCCACCACAGGCAGTAAATAATCTGATATAAGTTCTACTCCAGTGCTTTTGTAGTGGAGGATTCTCATGGAGAAGAGCATCATGCCCCTCCTCATCTTGGGTTTCTGGTACAAAGCTCAAGCAGCCCTTTAATAGTTACAGTCTTCTTCAGGCTTATTCTCTCTCACCTGGGATAGGCCAGGACCATTAAGTGAAACTAGCTAAAACCTTTCCTCAGCCTCCAGAGAGGAAATCACTGCCAGCCCTATGCTGAGTAATATGAGAGCCGTGCTACTGGGAGAGCTTCGGGTGAATCCCCATTCCCCTCCTTGTGGCTTCCTCAGAACTTCCTCTGCTCCTGCTGATTAAGGAGAGGAGGGAACATTATGCAATTAGCTTTGGGTGGAAAGATGCTCACAGCATGTAATCAATAGCTGTCTCTCTGCCACACTGGAGACTGGGGCTGGGGCGGGATAGATCAGGGAAGGGTTCCTAATGGGGAATCCTACCATTCTCCCTACTTATACTATCTCTTCCTAGGGGTATGACACCTCAGTGATTTTTTTCCTACTTAGGCCTTCAACTATTTTATGAGACTTAGATTCCAGGCCTAATTCTGCTGCTAATTAGTTATGACCTTGTGTTAATGACTTACATTCTGTGGGCCTCAGTTTCATCATCTCCCCATTTGAAGTAGATCTCTCAGATCCATTCCAGCCTTGGCATTCCTAATCCTGCCACCTTCCCTTCATCTCTCCCTTCCTTACTTCCTTTTTTCTTCCTTCCTTCCTCCTCCTCTCTCCCTTCTTTCCTTCTTCCTTCTTTCTCTCTTCCTTCCTCTCCCTCCTTTTTCTCTTCCTTTCTCTCTTCGTTCCATCCTTCCTTCCTTCCTTCCTTCCTTCCTTCCTTTTTTCTTTCTTCCCCTTCCTTCCTTCCTTCCTTCCTTCCTTCCTTCCTTCCTTCCTTCCTTCCTTCCTTCCTTTCTTCCTTCCTTCCTTCCTTCCTTCCTTCCTTCCTTCCTTCCTTCCTTCCTTCCTTCCTTCCTTCCTTCCTTCCTTCCTTCCTTCCTTCCTTCCTTCCTTCCTTCCTTTTTTCTTTCTTCCCCTTCCTTCCTTCCTTCCTTCCTTCCTTCCTTCCTTCCTTCCTTCCTTCCTTCCTTCCTTCCTTTCTTTCTTTCTTTCTTTCTTTCTTTCTTTCTTTCTTTCTTTCTTTCTTTCTTTCTTTCTTTCTTTCTTTCTTTCTTTCTTTCTTTCTTTCTTTCTTTCTTTCTTTCTTTCTTTCTTTCTTTCTCTCTTTCTCTCTTTCTCTCCTACCTTCCATCTTAGATTCAATACTGTAAACTCATTCCAAGGTAGAAGAGCAGTAAAGGCTAGACAATGGGAGTGAGTTGATGAGGAAGTGTCTGAGACCATCTGCCTCCCTCTCAAACCCAGTATCTCCACATCAATTATCTTCCAAACTGGATTTCTCTGGGCTCTAAAATGCTTCCTTAGTCATGATCTGTGTTTAGCTATTTCTCTATTCCCTTGTGGGATACCTTGTGTCTTTGGTCATTTTTTCCTGGCTTGCCTTTATGCTCTCAGAACATAGAATAACCTCTTCCTATCAATATCTTTGAAAGCATGGTTTGCAGACACCTCTTCCAGGAAGGTTTCCCAAACTAGGCCAAATCAACATTAGCATTTCCTACATTTTTCTCACTATTCCTCCAGTAGAGGTTATCTTAGTTTCTAAGGGGCTCCCTATATCAGCAGAGTCTAAGCTACTTGCAGGAATTACCATGCTGGGATCTGCTAGCATTGTCTTTGAGAGACTCCAGAGATAGAATATCTCAACAGGGAAAGAGGAAGGGTAGTGTGACAAAGGTGGGATGATGGGAAAAGGACGGAATGATGAAGTAGAACTTTAAGTTTGGGTCTGACACTATCAAGTCCAGTTTTCAAGTAGGTCTTACCTAAGTGTGAAGGTTGGGACCAGTCATTTGATTATTTTGGTCATAAGAACACATGAAACCACTTACCAAATCCTGGTTGTATCCTGGCTTCAATAGAGGGAGTGGCTACCTTGATGAAATCATGCATCTTTTAAAGCAGACATCTTTTTCT
Source organism: Monodelphis domestica (assembly GCF_027887165.1). Lineage (NCBI taxonomy): Eukaryota > Metazoa > Chordata > Mammalia > Didelphimorphia > Didelphidae > Monodelphis > Monodelphis domestica. The sequence continues at coordinate 176,816,555 of NC_077227.1, read as the reverse complement.
TTTGAAAATATTTTGATAACTGTATTTTAATATAATTGATTTCCCTTTTAATTCCATTTTATTTTGAGAAAAAGTCCATAGGTTTTATAAGTCTACCAAAGATGTCTATGACACACAAAATGGTTAAGAATCACTGTTTGAGGGACAGCTGGGTGGCTCAGTGGAAAGAACTAAGTATAGAGATGGGAGGTCCTGGGTTCAAATCTGGCCTCAGATACTTCCCAGTTGTGTGACCCTAGGCAAGTCACTTAACCCCCATTGCCTAGCCCTTACCACTCTTCTGCCTTGGAACCAATACACGGTATTGATTCTAAGATGGAAGGTAAGGATTTAAAAATAGAATCACTTTAAAAGTATTTAATTATCTCAATAGTCAATATTGTATTTAAAAAAAAAACTTTCTTTCCACCTTAGAATTGGTATTAAGCTTTGGTTCAAGGCAGAAAAGTAGTAAGGGCTAGGCAGTTGGGGTTAAGAGACTTACCCAAGGTCATAAAGATAGGAAGAATCTGAGGTCAGATTTGAATCTAGGACTACTTGTCTCTAGCCCTGGTTCTCTATCCACTGAACCACTTGACTGCCTTTTCAATATTGTACTTTTTAATTTTTCTTATTAATCTTTTTCTTTGAAACCCTTACCTTCCATCTTGAAATCAATACTGTGTATTGGTTCCAAGGCAGAAGAGTAGGATGGGCTAGGCAATGGGGATTAAGTGACTTGCCCAGGGTCACACAGTTGGGAAGTATCTGAGGCCAGATTTGAACCCAAGACCTCCCATCTCTAGGCTTGGCTCTCAATTCACTCAGCTACCTACCTGCCCTCCAATATTGTATTTTTAAAACCATTTTGACAAGAAGCTCAGCCCTCTTGTCTGAAAAAAGACTGTAAGTTCTCTGAGGTCAGGAATGATATCTTCACTGTGTTCTATATTCTTTGCTATATAACATCTTGTCCTGAGAGCCATATATACCTTTTGATAACTCCATAAATGGAGATTGGAAGACCAAAAAAGTAAGGATTCTGTAGGGTTCCCCTGGCCTGTGAAGGAACAAAGTTGTACCCTGCTGTCCAGTAGGGTGGATGTCAACTATGGGGGTTGTGAGAACATCTCTACCATCTGATGTAGGAAGGAGCCTGGATTAACAAGATAGGACACGTTCATTTAGCTTCAGTCTTCTATCTAGCTAGATTCTTTTCTCCCTCTACACAGGCTGACAGGACAATGGGTCAGAACTCCCTGAGCTTGGCCCTGGAAGGAGGAACTAAGGGTGGTAAAAGACAGGACACAATCGTTCTACAAAAAAAAAAATTTTTTTTAAGTTATTTTATTTATTTTCTTCATTTCTTGGTGAATAAGTGCACGTCCCCTAGACAGTAGAGTTCCAGGTCCTATCCAAACCCTTTCCCTTGAGGGCTGTAGAGCCATTTGCAAATTGGGGTGTCTTTCTGCTCCAAGAGCCCTGCTTAGGATAGGAAGGAATCATCCAGGGGGACTGTCTTGCCACCTGACCCTTTGAAAGCTCTCTCACTTTAACTGATTTTTGAATAGCCCCAAACACTGAGATAGGCCAGGGAACATCACCCTTCTTTGGCCTTTATTTAGGAACTCTGTATAGGCCCCTTATTCAGGATATAGCGGGCACTGCCCTGGGAGTGGTAGGGTGAGGGAACAGAGTCAGGGGCCCCATTAACCTGGGACACTCAACTTGACAGTAGCTACAAGGCTATGGGCAAGATGCGAAAGGGAGAGTATCATTTGGCATCTCCTCAGACCTGGTGTAGGGATGATGCTCCCAAGCATTCAAAGTAGAGAAGCCTGGAAGCATCCCCCTTGGGCTGCCTAGGGAAAGGACTATTGCCATGGAGACTTAGGTCAGCAGTGGCTCATCCTCCTCCCCTACCCAGGGCCCGGGTTCTGCCAGAGGGAGCAGCAGCACATCATCCTCCTCTTCTTGGGATGGGGGCACTGTTCGAGGGTCTGGTATAGCTTGGGGGGGAGTAGGGGACCGAAGACTGGGCATGAGGCGGCCACGAAGGGCCTGCACCACCCCAGACAACAGGGATGATGGGGGTGGAGGGGGAGTGATTGGAGGGGGAGGGTCTTCAGGGGGTATGCAGGGGGAGTTGGTAGAAGAAAGGGGCACCTTCACGGGCAGTGGAGGGGCCTCCTCTGGCTCTCGCCCACCTATTGCTCCTTCTAAAGGAGTACCCTGACTGCCCTCTGGGGCGTCAATGGTAGATGGGGTAGATGCAGTCTGGAGGCTGGAGTCCGGGGCCCTGGAAGGGGGATTTGCACGGGGAAGCAAGCCCCAACGACGGAGGCGGCGGACCAGTCGTCGTGCAGACCTGCCTCGTTGGCGACGGCGGGCACTCGATGAACCCCCCGAAGACACATCCTGGCGCAGGATTTGTAGCAGAGATCGAAGGTTCCCCAGCACTGAATTCTATAGTTCAAGAGATAAGGAAGCATCAGAATGTGGAGAGATAAAGAGAAGAGAATTTCTTTCCATGTTATCCAGAGGAGGATGGACAGAGGAGACAGGCCTATCCAGAGACTATGGTCAGCAGGATAAAGATCTTGCCGAGCTTTGGCTTGTTTGAGATTCCTTAATCAAAGGAGTAAATCAGTAAGAAATGAGCTGAGGCTCATCTATTCTCATCTTCTCATTCCATAGATGGGGAACGTGAGGCCCCAAGAAGTGACTTTCCCACACCTATGCAGGTAGTAAGAGTTTGCTTCTAATCTCGTTTTCTGGCTAAGTTCAAGGTTCTTTCCACTATACGGGGATGTCACGAATAAGCAAGTCTCAGAGGAGTAACTTACATCGTTGGGGTTCTCAGTTGGAAAGTCATCTACAGGCGGGATGGCACCTTGAGCGATAAGCTGGCCATAGGATGGAGGTGCTTGCTGCTGTACAATCTCGGCCTCCACTCTTGAAAGGGGGGCAAAGATGCTGCAGGAGAGAATGAGATTTAGGGTCCAGTCCCCCCAATAACTATTAAGTCAGGACCCCTCCATCTGGCTCCTTCTAGAACATCGAGATAAAAGCATTTCACGACTATGGCTTTGATCTTTCCGAACAGGAATCGCCGGCATCCTCTTTTGCTCCCCAAATCAGTCAGCCCTCCTTGTTCTGCGTCCCTTCCTACCCCTTGACTTTTTTCTCTTCCTCCTACCCTGAACAACCAGCCCTCGCCTTCCCCACTGGCACAGAGCATCTTGTGCTGCCCCCCTGACCTGTATTCTTGCGTGCGGATGGCATAGAGTTTGCAGGTACATCCCAGGGCGATGACAAGCAGCAGGCCGCAGATCAAGCTGCCGATGACGGCAGCCGTGATGACTTTTCGGGGCAGGGCATAGGCACAGTCCCATTCGTCGCTGCCATCAGAGCAGTCGGGCTGCCCGTCACACACCCAAGTTTCATACACACACCGATCATCCCTGCACCGGAAGTTGCCTGGCTGGCAGTGACGGCACTGCTGTTCATCTGCCCCATTCACGCAGAACGTCTGGTAGTTGCAGCGATCGGCAGACGGGTAGCAGGCTGTGGCACCAGGGGTTCCAGGAGCCCCACAGGGATAGCGCCCAGGCAGGCATCCCGGGCAGTCTTTTTCATCCGTGCCATCGGCACAGTCCCAGATCCCATCACAGCGCTGGGCTTCACTATAGCAGCCCTCTCCTGGGCCCTCCCCAGGACCCTCTCCAGAGCCAGCACCACACGGTCGGTCCCAGGGCAGACAGTATCCTTTCACATGGTAGGTGGCATTGAACCCACCCTTGCTCCACGGCCCCATGTGGTAGGTCACAGTAGCCTTGCCTGAGAGCGTCTCCACCATGATTGCTTTGCCATTGCTGAAATAGTTGAGGCTTCGGAGCAGGCGAGAAGGATCTGGAGGTCCAGGACCGTCATACACGTGCACTGAATCCCATTTGCCTAGCTCTAAGGTGGTGAAACGCACGATGAGCCTTCGCCCATCGTGGGGATCCAGCAGCCAGAGGCAGGAGTGAGGGCTTGGGTATAGGGCAGAGAGGGAATAGCTTGGGGAAGAAAAGACCCCGTAGAAGTCTTCCAAGGTACGGTTGCAGGCAGGAGTAGGGACAGCAGTCAAGCTATGGAAAAGGCTTGGGCTACAGTCAGTCTCATCAGATTGGTCGCCACAGTTATCTATCCCATCACAGCGCTGGATCCTTGGCACACATCTGCGGTTCAGGCATCGGAACTCTTCTCGGAGGCATATGAATCGATCTGTGAATAGGGCCAGAGATGGTGAGGTAGGGGCTGCTGCTGGACAAGACCACTCCAGCTCTGCAATGATCTACCACAATTCCCACCCTTGGGGGCCAATGAAAACTTCCACTCTCTTTTCTTTTTCTTTAAATCCTCACCTTCAGTCTTAGAATCAATACTAAGTATTGGTTCCAAGGCAGAAGAGTGGTAAGGGCTAGGCAATGGGGGTTAAGTGACTTGTCCAGGGGCAGATTTGAATCTCCCATCTCCAGGCCTGGCACTCTATCCACTGAGGTATCTAGCTGCTTCTTCCTCTTTCTTTTCTCTAGATTTCCCATATCTACCCCACCTAGCATATAGGAAAGCAGAAAGCCCTGTCCAAGTGGCCGGCCATTCCCAGCGTAGCTGTAGGTGATGGTGACATTTCCCCCAGAGAATCGGAGTGGGTTGGAAGGTGCTTCACACAAGGAAATAAGTGGCTGGAAGGAGGACTGTAGCATCAGGCGCTCCGAGCCACATGCCAGATGCAACTTCTGGAACCTGAAAGAACCAGGAATCATATTAAGAGCCAATTCCATGAACTCTAATCCCCATCTTCTTGCCAGTGGTTCCCACCCTCAACTCCCATGGCTGGGGAATGAATTGTTAGGGGTGAATGGAGCCACTAGACCTTCTCTTTGCCCTTTATTTCTCTCTCATAAGGTCAAAGAAGATAGAATTACTTCTTTCCCTTAAGAAACCTTAGATGAATCAAAACTATTAATAAGCACATGAAAAAGTGTTCTAAATCTCTTATAATCAGAGAGATGCAAATCAAAACAACTCTGAGGTATCACCTCACACCTAGCAGATTGGCTAACATGACAGCAAAGGAAAGTAATGAATGCTGGAGGGGATGTGGCAAAGTAGGGACACTAATTCATTGCTGGTGGAGTTGTGAATTGATCCAACCATTCTGGAGGGCAATTTGGAACTATGCCCAAAGGGCGATAAAAGATTGTCTGCCCTTTGATCCAGCCATAGCACTGCTGGGTTTGTACCCCAAAGAGATAATAAGGAAAAAGACTTGCACAAGAATATTCATAGCTTCACTCTTTGTGGTGGCCAAAAATTGGAAAATGAGGGGATGCCCTTCAATTGGGAAATGGATGAACAAATTGTGGTATATGTTGGTGATGGAATACTATTGTGCTAAAAGGAATAATAAAGTGGAGGAATTCCATGGAGACTGGAACAACCTCCAGGAAGTGATGCAGAGTGAAAGGAGCAGAACCAGGAAAACATTGTACACAGAGACTGAAACATTGTGGTACAATCGAAGGTAATGGACTTCTCCATTAGTGGCAATGCAGTGACCCTGAACAATCTGCAAGGATCTAAAAAACACTATCCACAAGCAGAGGATAAACTGTGGGAGTAAAAACACCGATGAAAAGCAACTGCTTGACTACAGGGGTGGAGGGGATATGACTGAGGAGAGACTCTAAATGAACACTCTAATGCAAATATCAACAACATGGAAATGGGTTCAAATCAAGAACACATGTGATACCCAGTGGAATCACGTGTGGGCTATGGGAGAGGTGGTGGGAGGGGGGAGGGAAGAAAAGAAAATGATCTTTGTTTCCAATGAATAGTGTTTGGAAATGACCAAATAAAAATTAAAAAAAGAAAAAAAAAGAAAAGAAACCTTAGATGGAATCATGACTCAGAGGACTCATGATGAAACAATGCCCTACTTCTTGGCAAAAAAGATGGTGGGCAAGTGGTGCAGAATGAGACACATTTCCAGACCCTGTCAATATGTATACTTGTTTTGCTTTGCTGTATTTCTTTCTTCCAGGGGAAAATTTTATTTAGGGGGGGGAGGAAGGGGAGGGTGTTCACTGAGAAGTGAGAATGATGTTTAAAAGGAAAACGGTAAAAAAGAGTATCAATACACTTTTAAAAAGCTTTGTATAGCCTGGGAAACTGATATTTGGCTTGGACTATGGATTGGTATGGGGGTAGCTAGGTGGCACAACGGAAAGAGAATCTGGCCTGGAGTCAGGAAAACATCTTCCGGAGTTAAAATCTGGCCTCAGACACTTAGCTATGTGACCCTGGGCAAGTCACTTAACTCTGTTGGCCTCAGTTTCCTCATCTTTCAATTGAACTTGAGAGGGAAATGGCAGACCACTCCAGGATCTTTGCCACAAAATCCCCAACTGGGTCATAAAGAGTCAGTCAGACAATAAAAATGTGTTGATAATGTATCTACTTTCCTTGCTCCAGGATCCCAAGAACTGAAAATATCTATTTATCTAGGACTCAGGAAAACCAGAATGTTTTAGATGTCTCATACAAGGGTAGCCAATGGGCATTATTATGACATTCACGCCAAGGGCAATCTTAGATGGCTTTCTGGATTATCTAACAAAGATATGATTCTTTTCAATTCAATTCAAAAAGAAATCAGTGAAATGCCTACTATGTGCAAGGTACTATCTCAGGCTCTGGAGAGGCAAGGATAAAAAATGATATAATTGTCTGTACCCCAAAGAGATAATGGACACAAAGACTTGTACAAAAATATTCATAGCTGCGCTCTTTGTGGTGGCCCAAAACTGGAAAACGAGGGGATGCCCATGAATTGGGGAATGGCTGAACAAACTGTGGTATATGTTGGTGATAGAATACTATTGTGCTAAAAGGAATAATAAAGTGGAGAAGTTCCATGGAGACTGGAACAACCTCCAGGAAGTGATGCAGAGCGAGAGGAGCAGAACCAGGAGAACATTGTACACAGAGACTAATACACTGTGGTATAATCGAACGTAATGGACTTCTCCACTAGTGGCGGTGTAATGTCCCTGAACAACTTGCAGGGATCCAGGAGAAAAAAACACCATTCATAAGCAAAGGATAAACTATGGGAGTGGAAACACCGAGAAAAAGCAACTGCCTGAATACAGAGGTTGAGGGGACATGACAGAGGAGAGACTCTAAACGAACACTCTAATGCAAATACTATCAACAAAGTAATGGGTTCAAATCAAGAAAACATCTAATGCCCAGTGGACTTACGCGTTGGCTATGGGGGGTGGGGGGGAGGAAAAGAAAATGATCTATGTCTTTAACGAATAATGCTTGGAAATGATCAAATAAAATATATTGGAAAAAAATGATATAATCTCTGCCCTCAAGGAGTATACAATCTAGTTTATCCAAAGATAAACATGACAGAAAACAGTGTCAAGAGGCAAAGGAAGGATCTGTGCTATTGTTTCCTCCTCAAATACTGTTAGTAGCTCACATTTCCATCCCTTGTTAAAGATCTTTCTCACAATAATCCTGTGATAGTGTGGTGATCTTCACTTTAGAGATGTGGCACAGAAGGTCAGAGGTATGTCTTGTCCTTGTCCATGGCCACACAGCTAAGAAGCATCTAAGCCTGGTGCTGATGGTACCTCAGTTTACCCAGGTTAGCCTATTATCAGAACACCCCATTCCTTTTACTATGCCTGTTAAACAGAGCCAGAACTAAGTGTAGGCAAGCTAGGTAAGGGACCCCAGATACAACATCAAAGGGGAATGATGAGAGAAACTTTACAGTGTTGCTTTATCATGGATGAAAATCATTCCCTTTTTCCAAAAAAGTTTTTATTGACACATCCTTTGTTTTTATATTGTGATCTACTTCAAATATATTCCTCCTGGCCTTCTCTACTCATTTAAAAAGAAATAAAAAAATAGAGAGAGAAATCAGTTCTTCAAAACTAACCAAGTGTGACAGTTGTCAAGGTTCAACATTCATAGTTCCCTACCTCTTAAATGAATGGAAATGAAATACACATTTTTTTTAACCTTTACTTTCTGTCTTAGAATGGATTCCAAGTATCAGTTCCAAGGCAGAAGCATGATTAGGGCTGGGCAACTGTGGTTAAGTGATTTGGCTAGGGTCACACAGCTAGGAAGTGTGTGAGGTCAAATTTGAACCCATAATCTCCTCTCTCCAGGCCTAGTGCTCTATCTACTGTGTAATGTAGCTGCCCCAAAATGCACACATTTTTAATGCCAGAAAATTATGTTTTTTGATGATATACAGTTATTTATTTTTTTAATAAGTCAAGGGATATATGCTACAGCAAAAGTTCAGGACCTCCAGAGACAGGAAATACAAAAGGGGATACAATTTTTAAATGGAGGGGGTAATGTTCTGGTGCAAGGTTCACACTTTGTTACTTTGTCTTTGGTTTTTTTTTTTTAATAAATAAGTTATATTTGGCTCATCTTCTTCCCTCTTCTTAACTAGAACATCCTATGCCCCTTTTCTGGGACTCCAACTACCAGAAATATCCAGGCTTCCAATGAAAAAGAAAAACTAGACAGACTTCCACTGTCTGTAATTTAGAAGCCTGGCATTGCTGGGCATCCTTGTTTTCAGCACCCTCCCTGGCCCCTTCCTCCAGCTTCCCTTCCTTACTCTAGGTCTCAATTGTTACAAGGGTTTTGTCCCCCCCTTTTTTTTAAACCCTTACTTTCTGTCTTAGAATCACTACTGTGTATTGGTTCTAAGGCAGAAGAGCTGTAAAGGCTAGGCAATGGGGGATAAGTGACTTGCCCAGGGTCACACAGCTCCCTTCTCTAGGCCTGGCTTTCCATCCACAGAGCCACGAAGCTGCCCCCATGCTTGGACTCTTGAACAGCCCTGGGATAATAGTCTATCTATTGCCGTTACCACGAATGTTAATGGTACCCAGGACCAGAGAGGAGAGGAAGTCAGAAGATTAAGGGAATGTAGCTGGGGGTAGATACAGAAATTCCAAAAGGTTTAGGGATAGGGATGGGCATGGGAACAGGCAACAAGCCCTGCCCAGACCCTGAAACACACTGGCCTTCGAGGTATGGGACGTCAAACCAACATGGAACGATGTGATCGTTGCCCCTGGGCACATGGATGGAAAAGCTACGCCAGTGCCCGCCTCTCCTCCACCACCCCCAGGGCTGTTTCTCATTGGCTACTTCAGAGGAGTTTGGCCCTGGCTCTTACCTGATGGTCACTGTCTGCTCCTTGCTTCCCACGATGACCCAGATGCAAGCGATAGGAAGGAGGCGGCTTTCCCGGCCTTGAGGCCATTGCAGGATCCCCTGGACACTGGAGAGCACAGCAGGAGGGTCCCTGCAGGCTATAAGGAGGAAGGTATTGGGGCTGAGCCCCTGCAATTTCTCTCCTTGCCCCCCAAACAGGCCTAGAATCTTTGGGAGCCCACATCCCTCCCCCTTTAAAAAAAAATCCTTACTTTGTCTTAGTAACAAGTCTAAGACAGAAGGGCAAGGGCTTGGAAAAAGGGATTAAGTGACTTGTCGAGGGGCACATAGCTTGTAAGTGTCTGAGGCCAAATTTGAATCCAGGTCCTCTTGACTCCAGGTTTGGAGCTCTGTCCACTGTGCCACCTAGAAGCCCTCAAATGCCATTATTGTTCAGTCACTTCAGGCTTTTTGGGATCCCATTTGGGGTTTTCTTGGCAAAGACACTGGAATGTTTTGCCATTTCTTTTCCAGCTCATTTTACAAATGAGGAAACTGAGGTAAATAGGGTTAAGTGCCTTGCCACAGACACACCGCTAGTAAGTTTCTGAAGCTGGATTTGAACCCAGATCTCCCTGACTTCAGGCCCAGAACTCGATCCACTGGACCATTTAGCTGCCTGCCACAACCACTTTTGGTCTCCACATTCTAAAGTAGAGGTGCTGGTCTGAGACCAGACACAAGAGGATGATCCTGGACCCAGAGAAGCCCTCGGAGTCCCATACTTGGGTTGACAAGTCTTCCTTCCCCTCCCACCCATCCCTTTTCAAGCTTCACCCCAAATAACATCATGATCCATAAACATTTCCTGAGCACGCTCTTGGCACAAGGCCTGGAGCTACCTGGTGGGGGTTACAGAAATGAATAATCCTCATCATCAGGAGGAGGAGGAGGCCTCTGACACATCCTGGCTGTGGGGCCATGACAGATCCTCCAACCTCTCAGTGCCTCAGGCAATCTCTAAGACTACATACAGAAGAGCAGGTGTTGATTTGCATTAATAGATTCCTATTCCAATGAAATAAGGTCCAAAATGATAAGGAGAGAAGTGGATTGAAGTCCAGTCTTAGGGTCAGGACGACCAGGGTTCAAATCCTGCTTCAGGTGCATACTAGCTGGGTGACTGTGGATGCTTAACCTCTCTGGGCCTCAAGTAACTCTCTAGGATTGTAAGTTTCAGATGAGTAGCCAATCTGCATTAATAAAGAAAATTAGCTCAGCAGAATTGTCTACACCAATGAAATTATAGATCTATCCTTGCTGTGTGACCTTGGGCAAGTCACTTAACCCTAATTGTCTAGCCTTTGCTGATCTTCTGTCTTAGAATTGATACTAAGAAGAAAGTAAAGGTTTAAAAATAAAAAAATTACAGGTCTGAAATTCCCTCCTCTTTCCCTAAAAGACAAGTTGCATTTCTACAAATCTTTATGGTTTACAAAGTGTTCTCCTAATAAGAGGTACAGTATGAGGGAGAAGGGAATGAGTATTTATATAGCATCTACTGTGTGCCAGGTGAATTATAAATATCATCTCATTTAAACCTAGAAACAGCCCTAGGAAGTAGGTACCATTATTATTCCATTTTACAGATGAGAAAACTAAGGCATAGAAAGGTTAAGTGACTTATCCAAGATCTCCTGTGATTCTCAAAACCCTGGGAAGTAGGTGCTATTATTAGTCTCATTTTACAGGTGAGGAAACTGAGGCAGACAGGTTAAATGACTTATCTAGTGTCTCATTTGATTCTCACAATGCTGGGAAGTAGGTGCTATTATCAGTCTCATTTTACAGGTGAGGAAACTGAGGCAGACAGCAGTTAAATGACTTGCTCAGGGTCACATAGCTACTAAGTACTTAAGGTCAGAATTGAACTCAGGTCTTCCTGACTCTAAGTCCAGCACTCTAACTACCATGCCACTAGATGCCTCTAAGTGAACTGGAATAAATGTTGATATCCCTATTTAACATCCTAGAAAACTGAAGACAGCTAAGTAATTAGTCTAGTCACATCCCTAGTAAATGTCAAAGGCAAGATTTGAACCCTAGTCTTTTCCATCTGGTTCTATATTCATTCCATTACAGCCACCCTCACAGACTCTGTCATCAAGGCTTTACAATCCAGGTGGAGAGAGAATAATACTGACAAGAGCAGACATTTATGGAAGCGTCTCTCTTCTTCCACCAGGCTACATGCACAAGTGAAAAATAAAAACTACTGGATTTTGAGGGAGTGGATGACAGGCAAGTACTGATTAAATAAGACTAAGTGTGTGATCTCAGAGCTCCATCATGGAAGGTGGTGACTTCCCAATATAGAAAATGAAGAAATGAATTCAATGATCTCTAAGGTCCTTTGTGGGAAGAGCTCTAAATCTGAAGTCAGAGGATCTGGGTAAGCATCCCTCCTCTGCCAATTACATCTGTGTGACCGTAGGCAAGTCATGTCACACATGACACAGAATTGAAAACGAGAGCTTGAAGGGCTTTCAGAGAGGGCATCTAGGTAGTGGATAGAGTTACCAGGTCTGGAGTCAGGAGGACCCAGGTTCAAATTTGACTGTAGACACTTACAAGCTGTAGCCTAGCTGGGTGACCCTGGACAAATCACTTAACCCCAATTGCCTAGTCCTTTCAGTTCTTCTGTCTTAGAAATAATACAAGACAGAAAGTAAATGTTTAATTAAAAAAAAAGTCTTCAGACCTTTAGACATCATCTAGTTCAGTCTCCTCATTTTACAGGTAAGGAAACGAAACAGTTTATCTAAGGTCACAAAGGAAAGCATCGGCCCCAAGTCCTTGGTGCTCTTCCCCTTGTACTCCACTTCTCTGCCTCTCTGGACCTCGATTTCCTCATCTATAAAATGAGTAGGTTTCACTAGATGATCTTTAAGGTCCCTTCCCATTCTAAGTCCTGGGATTCTAGGGTCAAAGGTAGTATAGGACCTCATAGTCCCCTTCTAGCTGGGAATGGGGAAAATTTCTATCCTGTCTCCATCACCAATGTCATCCCTTCTGTGAACTCCTAGACCCAGCGGGATCGTCAAGGATTCCCCTTACTCACCAGGATTTGGAAAGGGAGTCCGGTCCAGGTGGGCATCTGTGCCTCCTGGGAGAACTGAGAAAAAAGATAGGAGAGTCAATCACCCCCGAAAGCTCATCAGGGAACAGCCAATTAGAGGAGGAAGAAAAGAAGCCTTCTGATACTTCCGGGCAGCCAGAGGGATGGGGGGAGGAGGGGGGAGCCAGGACTAGGGCTGCAGGGATGTGAAAGGCAGCAAGGCAACAGGTGGCTAAAAGTGGGCAGAAGAGAAAGGGAGGGTAGGACTGGCCTGGGGAGTTATCTGCAATCTGATCATGAGAAATGGGGTGAGGGGCAGGGAGAAGGAAATGGCTGGGGGACTTGAAGCACTGGGGAAGAAGGACCATGACAGAATTGGAAACCTGGAGGGCTCGGTGAGGACAGGGAGAAGAAGACACTTGAGGCCGGCCCAGGGCCAGTGTCTGACTCCCAGCGGGGGATGGGAAGGGGTAGAGGGTCAGAGTCTTACCTAGGAGGAAGAGGAAGAGGAAGAGGGCAGGGGACATCCTGGCTCGTCAGAAGGGGGTCAGTTCTCCTACTCTTCAGGGTGGCAGTGCTGCCTGTGGCCCTCAGGGTCTGTCCTGCCCCATGGGGCAACCCCACTGCCTGGGCCCCATGGCCTGCCTTGGGTGGCCCTTGGTCTGGATGCCAGGGCTGGGGGCGGGGAGGTGGTGCCCGCAGCAACAGCAGCAGCAGCAACAGCAGCAGCAGGGGCGGTGCCTCTGGCCAACTTCAGAGTTGTTTTCCCCGGGAGCTTCCTCCTGGGGCCGGCTCCGGAAGCTGGCAGTCTTGGGGAAGCTGGGGGTGGAGTGGGGGCGTTCTCCTGGGGGAGGGCACCTCAGGGGCTTCTCTGCTCCCCAGGGGCTGGGCTGGGGAGAGAGGTGGGCAGAGGGTGCCCCCCTGCTCAGGCCGGCCGACCGGCTCCCTCCCAGGGCTCGCTCAGGGCCACTTCCTCTTGTGGTCAAACTTTGTCTGTCAGTCGGATGGGGCCTCCTGCTTTCTCAACTTTGCTGTCCTGGCTCCCACTTCCTGCTGGGCAAGAAGTGGGGAGGGGAGGAAGGGAGCCGGGAGAGGTGACTGCCCCCAACTTTCCCAGCCCTCCTGCGCACCCTCTGTCCCCCCAGCTGTGGGTCCGGGAATGAGGGGGAGGAGAGGAGGGGGGAGTGACGTCAACTTGGCCCCATCTCCTGCCAATCACCTCGCTGGGCTCCTCCCCTCTGTCCTCATTAACCTCTTCCCTGCTTTGCCAGGACTTCCCCAACAGCAGGAGCGAAGAGGGGACCCCGCCCCTCCCCACCCCACCCGACTCCCAACCACCCCTGAGTCTGGCCCTTTAATTGCTTCTCCACTGGACCTTTAACCATTCCTTTATGGACAGGCTTTAACTCTTTCCTTGTTGGATATTTAACTCCCCAATCCACCCCTTTACCCCTAGAATTCTTAGAGGTGAGGGCTAGTTAGTCAATAAACATTTATTAAGTGTCTACTGTGTGCCAGGAACTATGCTAAGCGCTAGGTTTATGCTAAGCTCATATTTATATTGTTAGAAAGGACCTTAAATGGCCACCTAAACCATCCCCTTCATTTTATAGATGAGGAAACTGAGGCCAAATGACATCCCTGCTAGGTGGCTCAGTAGATAAGAGTATTGGACCTGCAGAGAGACCCTGGTTTGTAATTAGCTATTTGACAGGAGGAAAGTCGCTTAATCCCTCTCAGCCTCAGTTTTACTATTAGTAAAATGGGACTAGGTGACAATGGAGAATGTCAGACCTGGAGTGAGGAAGACCCGAGTTCAAATTCAGCATCAGGCACTTATTAGCTGTATGATCCTGGGCAAGATTTTTACTCTCTTTGCTTCCAGTTCCTCATCTATAAAATGAGCTGGAGAAGGAATAGAAACTCACTTTAGTATCTTTGTCAAGAAAACCCCAAAGGGGTCATGAAGAGTCTAAAATAACTGAATCACAAAAAAATGGGGATACTGGAGGTATCCATATCACAGGTTTTGTGAGGATCAAGTTATAGGATAAACAAAGCACTTTGCAAACCTTAAAGCAGGATTTTAATGCTTATTATTAAATAACAGTCAGGATTAGAACCCACATTGGCTGACTCCCCGTCGAATGTTCTTTCTACTACACCTTGAACATTTAAGGGAAGAGACTGAAATGCTTTTAGTGTCTTAATGCCTTTCAGTGCACTTAGTGTCTCACTGCTTAAGTGTCTCTCCTGTACCAAGAAACCTGGCCTGGAAAGTCCTAGGAAGATTTTCCTAGCTCCCTGTTTGAGTCCTTTAGGAGCAATGGCTTCCTGACTTTTAATTTTTTTTTAATTTTTTAATTTAATCAATTAATTTAGAATATTTTTCCATGGTTACATGATTCATATTCTTTCCCTTCCCTCCTCCCTCTCCCCTCCTGTAGCCAATGAGCAATTTCACTGGATTTTACATGTAACATTGTTCAAAATCCATTTCCATGTTATTAATGTTTGCAATAGAGTGGCCGTGTAACATCAACATCCTCAATCACATCCCCATCAAACCATGTGATCAATCATATGTTTTCTTCTAAGTTTCTACTCCCACAGTTCTTTCTCTGGACCTGGATAGTGTTCTTTCTCCTAAGTCCCTCAGAATTGTCTTGGGTCATTGCATTGCTGCTAGTAGAGACTGACTTTTAATATTTAATGGCCACCCACCTTTGCCCACCCTCACCCCCCACCCCATCATATCTGCTGCACCTGGGCAGTCAGATGCAGGTCAATTGATTCATTCAACATTTATTAAGCGCTATGCTAAGTGAGAAGGACACCAAGATAGGGCTAGCAGGTCCCCGATCTCAAAGAGTTTATGATCCATTTCCAGTGAAAGTCTCTCTCTCTCTCTCTCTCTCTCTCTCTCACACACACACACACACACACACAGATGACATAGAAAATATATGATGCAAGAGTGTGTTGGATACTATATGGCTCTTTCTAGAAAGTTCCTAATGAAAAAATTGTAAGTTAAAGCCTCAATAAATACCTTCTGGGGTTGGAGGTGGTAGTAGTGGTTGCTATAGAGCTATAGGTTGCTATAGAGCTGTGCTGGCATGCATGCCCTCCCCCTCTCCACCTTGCCTAAGGACATTTCTCCCATCCCTCACCCCTCTGCCTGGCAGTCCAATGGGAACACTTCCTCCCTCCCCTGTCTGGGTTGCAGTTTGGGCACACGGTCTCTACAAGGTTCACTGTCACTTCTATGGAGGGACCTGCTCTGCGGCTGACTTATAGTTGTGGTCTAGTTGGTTCACTGCTTCCCTGCCCCTCTGAAGAATATTAAACCTTACTCTTTATCGGCAAGCAAAGTCCCACCTTTTTTCCCCAGTATTGTGAGGTTGGGACTGAACATGGTATGAATATGCATTGAGGATGTGAGATTTGGGGTAATCCAATTTTATTGGTATTTACCTAAGGACAAGAAAATCTATATAAAGGCCCCTCAGCAAGTTAGGTGGAACCATTATGGAAGATTTATGGGAGATCATAGACAAGAGTTGCACAAGATGAACGAATTGCAATCTGTGTGTTTGTAGGGAATACATGTCAATGAGAACACAGATGGATGAAGATATGGATGTTTACCTTTCCACACAAACTTTTTTCCTTTGTTTTTTGCAATTTCTTTAGCTCTTTAAAGGGAGGGAATGTCTTTAAATGACACCTACTATGTGCCAGGAACTGTGTTAAGTGCTTTTTCTAAAATCAACATGTTTGATCTTTACCACAACCCTGCAAGCTAAGTGATATTATTATCCTCATTTTACAGTTGAAGAAACTGAGACAAATAAAGGTTAAGGGACTTACCCAGGGTCACACAAGTTGTAAGTACCTGAGTTTGGATTTGAATTCAGGTCTTCCTGACTTCAGGCTCAGGACTCTATCCCTTTTGTACTTGTTAATGGAAGAGTAGAATGTGAACTCCTTGAGAGCAGGAGGACAGGGTCTGTTCCTTTGTTAGCAAATGTTTGGTTGCATTACTAAACATATGCCTAATAGAATGCTGGTAAAGTGCTTAATAACTAGCACTGTTTTTAAAAAAAAAGCATATGTAGGTTCTAAGTTTAATCTACATTATTAATATTTTTCCATCACTTTCTTAAGCCTAGATTATCAATAAAACAATAAAGCCAAGCCCTGTTTGCAGATTTCTGAGGTATAAATGCTCACTCTGAAAATTAAAATTGGCTCAACCTGTCTGAGTTAGCTTTAGTACCACTGTATCTGGTGATAGATAAGCGCTTTTGGAGACAGGGAGACAGAATTCCTTCCCTCAAAAAGTTCACAGCCCAGTTGGAGAGATAGGATATATTAATTCAAAGATTTATACATGTAATATGAGCCAGTGGGAAAAACCTGGCAGCTAGGTGGCTCAGTGGATAGAGAGCCAGGCCCAGAGACTGGAGGTCCTGAGTCCCAATTTGACCTCAGACACTTCCTAGCTATGTGACCTGGGCAAGTCACTTGATTTCAACTGTCTAGCCCTTACTACTGCTCTTCTGCCTTGTTGCTAATACTTAATATTGATTCTAATACAAAAGGTAAGGGTTAAAAAAAAAAGACTGGGAAAATAAGGAGATCTTAGACAGAAAGAAGGGACCAGATTGGATAGCCAATGGACCAGCATAGTATCACAGAAGCCCTACCCCAGAAGAGAAAGTCTTAAGGAGACTGTGTGGGTCAACAGTGTCTGAAGTTGCTGAAGGTCTAAGAATGAGAACTGAGAAAAGGCTCTTGGATTTGGCAGACAGGAAGTCATTGGAGACTAATGAGAAAGTGGTTTCAATGGTGTTACAGGAACAGAAGCCAATTTCCAGAGGGGCAGCTGGGGGGGGGGGGAGCAAAAGAGAAAATGAATGATGAGAAAGTAAAGGCAACCACTTTTTCAGGTTGTCTTGGAGAAGAGGGATGAGGCTTGTTTGTCTTGGTCCCCAAAGGTAGAATTAGAAGCAGTGGAGAGAAAGAGAGAGAGGTAGGTTAAGGCTTCATAGAAAGAGAATATTTCTAGCCATGGGGAGATGGTAATCTAACAGTGATTACCCTGGCCCCCTTTGTGTAAAAGCTAGGTAGGTTACCCTTCCCACCAACCCTAGGATTCTGTGACACCTTTAAGTGGATTTATGGGGGTGTCTAATTTCTCTACCATTGGCTCCTTCAATTTTAGGGATCCTCTGCCCCTGGGTTCCATTTAACAGTTAAACGGGCTCTTACAAAGGAATATTGACTTCAAAGGTAGAGTCAGAACAAACGTACAAACATTTCTCCTTTGGATCCTGGGGAATGATCCCCCCCTTGTCCCATTTCAGGCTCTGAAGAGAGGAAAGATTTAGGATTCACAGTTTAGCTCAGTTCTTCCGGGGCACAGTTCCAAGAGTCCCAAGTCCAAAGCCTCCCTTGGACTCCAGTTCTGGGAACTCTGTGTTGTCAAGGCTTTCCTTCTGGGCAGGCAGCAATATCCAGTCTGGAAGAATCTTATCTCCAAGGTTGCCATGGCTTGAGTCCAGGTCTGAGGACTTCAACACCTGTGCTAGAACTGAAAAGGAGAAGTGAAACCTGAGTTCAACACCCCAAGCCCATTGCTCTGGGCTTTAAGACTTCAGGGCCAGTTACTTTCAGTTCATAGTATGGGTGTAGCTGAGGGAGAAAGAGACAGAGACAGAGACAGAGAATAGAGAGATAGAGAGAGACAGAGAGAGAAAATAGAAAGACAGAGACAAAGACAGACAGACAGACAGACAGAATAGAGAGATGAAGACAGAGACAGAGAGAACAGTGAGACAGAGACAAAGACAGACAGACAGAATAGAGAGATGAGGACAGAGACAGAGAGAACAGTGAGACAGAGGCAAAGACAGACAAACACATACACACACATACAGACAGAAACAATAGAGAGATAGACAGCCAGAGACAGAGAGAGGGACAGAGATAAATAGAGACAGACAGACACTCATAGAGGAGAGATAGACAGACAGAGAAAATAGAGAGATGGAGACAGAGACAGAGAGAATAGAAAGAGACAGACAAGCAGGCAGAGACAGAGAATAGACAGACAAAGAGAGGGACAAAGATAGACAGATACATACACAGAGGAAAGAGAGACAGAATAGACAGAGATAAAGGCAGAGGGACACAGTCACACACACACACACACACACACATACACACACAACACGATGGTTTTAAAGATGAAACCTGTTTGGGCTACATAGCTGATTGAAGGAGGCTGTGACCTGAAGTGGTAGAGGAATGTAGAATGTCTTGTCTCCCATGTGGATGCCTCCATGTAGGTGATTTGGGTTCACTTAGAGTCCTTTTTACAGTAGTTTTCCACTCCCCTCTAGTTTTCAAGTAAAAGTTTGGCCCCCTGGCAGACGTAATGTAGAGGAGAATCTTGATTGGGGTGGGTCGAAGAGAAATAGAGTGGCAAAAGTAAAGAAGACAGCAGAATTCAGTGAATGCTTCTCATCTATTTAGTAAAAACTTACTAAGAACCTCCTGAGTAAAAGTCACCATGCTGGAGAGATGGGAAATGACTGGGGAAGAGAGAAGAAAGGAGACACAAAAAATAACAAATAAGATATGTCCCAGCCCTCAAGGAGTTTATCATAATTTCTCATATCCCATTTATAGAGTATTTAAATGTTTGCAAAACACTATATATATATATATATATATAAAATTTCATTTGATCTTTTAGAAAATGTACAATATTGAATATAAATAAATACATTTTAAAGTAGCTGGTAGGAATAGCAAAATGACTCAGTGGATAGAGAGCCAGACCTGGGGACAGGAGGTCTTGAGTTCAAATCTAATCCCAGATACTTTCTAGCTAGGTAAACCTGAGCAAGTCACTTCACCCCAGTTTCCTAGTCCTTACCACTCTTTTGCCTTGAAACTGATACATAGTACTGATTATAAGACAGAAGGTCATGATTTCAAAAAATAAAATAAAATAAAGTAGATGATAATGTATTCATAAGAGAAATTCCAAACAAAAAATTATGTAACTTCAGAGGAGGCTTAGACAGCTTCCAAAAGAAGGAAAACAGGAAAAGCTTTACAGAGGAGAAGATATTCAAATTGGGTTTTGAAGGAGATCTAATTCCCCCCCACCATAGTTTTGTAGTAACAATCAACAAAAAATTAAATCATATCCTGATTTGTAGGGTTTGCTGATTTTTTAACTATAAATGCTAACACTGAAAAATTTAACAATCAGCTTTGGACAGCTCATTCAGGCGGGCTCCAAGACACCTTTGTCTATTACTTTGTATAATGGACAGTCAGGTACTCTTGTACAAGTTTCAACAGAAAGAGATGGATGGGAAGGGGGTTTTTGGCACAGAGATTAGTGTGGACTGTTTTTTTTTATTTTTATTTTTATTTATTTTTTTATTTTTTTTGGTAGAGGATCTTGGTTTGGATTTGTCATCTCATCGATGTGGGGAATTGTCTGTAAAAAATTCCTTCATTTAAATATAGGCAACTCTTCTGCAACATATAGTCAAAAATTGGTCCATAATCGTAAGTGAATTGTGGGGGGCAATGCTCAAGGCACAAAGCTTAATATGTGTCAGAGGGGAAACAATACTCTGGTCTTTTTGATTTCCAGGCAAGACTATCCATTATTCCATGCTTGTTGCTATTGTTTAATCTATAGCTGTGTCAGATTCTCTGTGATCCCAATTGGGATTTTCTTGGCAAAGATGCTAGAGTGATTTGCCATTTCTTTGTTCAGCTCATTTTATAGATCAGGAATGGAGACAAATAAGATTAAGTGACTTGCCCAGGGTCACACAGAAAGTGTTTGTGTGTCCAAGGCTGGATTTGAGCTCAGGTCTTCCTGACTCCAGGTCTGGTTCTCTATCCATTATTTTACTTTGCTTCCCATGTTGTTTCTCTACAAAGGTATGCTAGAGTCAATTCAAATCAGCTGTTGAGATGATTATGAACATTTCCAGTATGAGCATTTATGCCTCAGAGAACAATAAATCTTATACATGAGAGTTCAATTAATTGTTTTGTTGATTGTTACTACAATTTTAAGAAAGTGTGGGACAGCTAGGTAACCCAATGGATAGAGCACCAAACCTGGGGTTGGGATGACCTGGATGGGTTAAAATCTGGCCTCAGACCCCTCCTACCTAGACGACATTTAACCCTGTTTGTCAAGCCCTTGACAAGTTCTGTCAAGACAGAAAGTAACGGTTCAAACAAAAATTGAGAAAGAGATGTAGAAAATATTGGTAATGCAAATGAAATTTGCACCAGTGGTTATACATATATTTCCTCCCCAGAGAGCTGATTGTTAAACATTTATAAGCATGCCATTCTTAGATAATATATATAATATGATATAGTATGATATATGATATAATATAATGTGATGATATAATATGATATGATATGACATAACACAACACAACATAACATAATATAACATTGTATAGTATAATATAATACAATATAATATAACATGACATACAACATAACATAACAACATAACATAACAAAACATAACATAGCATAACATAATAGAATAGAATACAATATAATATAATATGATGTGATGCAATATGATGAGATACAATATATAATATGATGTAATATAATGTAATATAATATAATATAACGTAATGTAACGTAACGTAACGTAGCGTAACGTAGTGTAGTGTAGCGTAGCGTAACACAACACAACACAACACAATATAATATAAT
Source organism: Monodelphis domestica (assembly GCF_027887165.1). Taxonomy (NCBI): domain Eukaryota; kingdom Metazoa; phylum Chordata; class Mammalia; order Didelphimorphia; family Didelphidae; genus Monodelphis; species Monodelphis domestica. The sequence goes on along the minus strand of NC_077227.1, from coordinate 176,795,407 downwards.
ACAATACAATACAATACAATACATTACAATATAATACAATACAATACAATATAATATAATATAATGCAGGAAAGTATAAGCCAGCATGTTTAAGGAATGGTGACTAATCAGGTTTGGCTGGAACACAGGGGTATTCAAAGTAGAGAAATGAAACAAGGCTAAAAAAATTAATTCTAGAATCAAAAGGTCATTTATATAGAACCCTTTAAACAGGAGTCAGAACTTATAGTTTAGACAATGGGCTGCTTTCAGGGGATGGGAGTGATCAAGCTGTAGTTGTGCCTGAGGAAGATTACTCTGCATCCTCATGCAGGATGAACTGGAGGGGAGACTGGAGGTGAGGAGACCAGCTCCTGGGGATGTGGGGGGTATTGCAATAATCCAGGAGAGTTAATGAGGTTCCAAACAAAGGTGGTGATGGGGAATGGAAAAGAGGTGAGTGATGAGTGTGACACAAAACCAGCAGGGCTTGGCAACTTCTGGGGGTGGTGAAGAAGAAGGAGGAGTCAGCTATGACTCAGGTTTCAAGCCTAGGTGACTATGCCATAAACAGATGTAGGAAAACCAAGAAGAACAGGTTTGGGGGTGGAGGGAGGGGAGGGAAGATGATCAATTCAGGAGATGAGAGAAACTATGTCTGACGGAAGAGAGAGGGATTGAAGATGCTGGGGAGGAGAGGGTAGTTGTGAGACGAAATTTCCTTTCGAGTCGGGAAGGATGGGACCAGGAACACAAGGAGAAAGGGTAATTTTATTATTTTTATTATTTTTAATCCTTACCTTTCATCATAGAATTAATACTATGTATTGGTTCCACTGAAGAAAAGAGAATAAAAGGGGGCAGCTGGGTGGCTCAGTGGATTGAGTCAGGCCCAGAGATGGGAGGTCCTGGATTAAAATCTGACCTCAGATATTTCCCAGCTGGGTGACCCTGGGCAAGTCACTTGACCCCCATTGCCTAGCCCTTACCACTCTTCTGCCTTGGAGCCAATACACAGTATTGATTCCAAGACAGAAGGTAAGGGTTTATATTTAAAAGAGAGAGAGAGAGAGAGAAAGAAAGAATAAAAGGCTGGGCAATTGAAGTTCAGTGACTTGCCCTGGGTCACATAGCTAGGAAGTATCTAAGGCCACCTTTGAACCCAAGACCCCCCATCTCTAGGCCTGGCCCTCAATCCACAGAGTGCCCCCACTTCTCCCTATCATTTTTTTTTAGAAACTACTTTTACTAATTATCTCTTATTTTTATATCATCCACATTTCCCACTGTTTCCCTCCCCTAGAGATATCCCTTATAATAAATGTTAAAAGGAAGAAAGGGAAAAACATCCCCCAAATTAACCAACATACCAAAAAATGTCTGACATTGTATGCAATACTTGGCCTCCATGGCCCACTACCCTCCACTTCTGCAAAGGAGTGGGAAGGGAGGTATCATCTTATATCTCTTCTTTTAGATGGTTATTATAAATCCTCACCATTCACTTTCTTTAAAAAAAAAAACAACAACCCTTACCTTCCATCTTAGAATTAATATTATTTCTTGGTTTCAGTGAAAAAGAATAGTAAGGGCTAGACAATTAGGGTTAAGTGACTTGTCCAGGGTCATATAACTAGGAAGTATCTAAGACCAGATTTGAACCCAGGACCTCCCATCTCTAGGACTGGCTCTCTATCCACTGAGCTACATATCTCTCCCCTCACCATTCACTTCCTTTTTTTAAAATTAAAAATTAGTTTACCTTTTTAAAAATTTAAAGATATTTTATTTTCTCGATTATATGTAATAATAATTTTCGATATGTGTTTTTCAAAATTATAAGTTCCAAATTATCTCCCTCCCTCCCTTCCCTTCTCTGACTCAGAGAGGGTTAGCAATATAATCTAGGCCATATATATATACATATATGTATATATTTATATAATTATGCAAAATAGACTTCCATATTGGTCATTGGTATAAGAGCACACTCACACAAAACCAGATCCTCATTCACTTTATTTTGTTGTTCTTTACATTGCATTATTGTAGTCATCACGTTTCTTGTTTTCCTGGTTCTGCTTTATTTTGCATCAGTTCATATAAAGTTATTCCATGCTTTTCAATGGAGAGCCAGGTCTGTAGTCAGGAAGACCTGAATTCAAGTCTAGGCTGGGACATTTAATAGGTGTGTGACCCTGGGCAAGTCACTTAACCCCATTTGCCTCAGTTTCCTTATCTGTAGAATAAACTGGAAAAGGAAATGGCAATTGCTAGGACAGGGGTCCCCAAACTATGGCCCTCAGGCCACATGTGGCTCCCTGAGGCCATGTATCTGGCCCCCACTGCACTTCTAGAAGAGGCACCTCTTTCATTGGTGGTCAGTGAGAGGAGCACTGTATGTGGCAGTGCCACAAAGAGCAGAGCGGCATTGCTCACTCATGTACAGTACTACGAGGCACCTTGCAAAGGATTATGTGGCTGCACAATGGAAGACATCAGCATGGTGAGCAGTGATCTGGGAGAGGGGATTCCACACTGTGTATCCTGCTGCCCAGTTAGGGTTAGGTTAGGTTTTTATAGTCCGGTACTCCAGCAGTCTGAGGGACAGTGAACTGGCCCCCTGTGTAAAAAGTTTGGGGACCCCTGCTTTAGGATCTTTGCTAAGAAAACCTCAAATGGGGTCATGAGGAGTCTGAAATAATGTGTTTCTTGATAGTCATTGTATTGTTTCTTACATCATAGCAATATTTCATCTCATTCCTTTACCAACATTAATTTAAGATGCAGTCAGGTACATACCATTTTAGTAATGCCTAGTGTGGCGCCACATAGTGGTAGTCATATCCCAGCTGATGGTTATCTCCTTGGTTTCCAGTTCTTTGCTAGCACAGAAAGTCCTGCTGTAAAGATGTTGGTGCATGTGGAGCCGTTTTTTCCCCTTTTGTCATTGACTTCCCTGAGATATATGCCTACTAGTAGAAGGAGAGGGTAGCTTCAGAGAGGAGGGAGGATATCTCTTCCCCCAAAACTCTGGGTAGTGTGAATTTTAAAAGTCTCCATCTTGGTCTAGCACCCAAAAATTGTGCACACCCACACTACACGGGCATGTGCTAGTCAATGACAAATCAGAAATAACTAACTGCCCACCTGGGCTGTCCTAAGCCAAGCTAGAGCCAACCATTGGATTTGTGAGACACAGGAAGTGAGGTAGGGAACAGCCTCTGGAATTCGCTCACTTCCTGGGGAGAGAGCTAGAGGGGAGGAGTTGGTGTTAGGAGCTTGGAGAGGGAGGACGCCCGCAGACAGCTTTCCTTCAGATCGGTCACGTGAGTTAAGGACTGATTCTTTCCACCTGGGCCTTTGGGCCTAAAACTCCCTCTGCCTTGGTCAGAGGTTGAGTAGCCCCTTTCCCTTTTCTCTTCTCTCCTTCTCTCCCTCTCCTTTCTCTAATTCCAGTGTGATTAAACCTCCATAAACTCCATTCTGACTTGAGTGTTTCATTTTAGGAATTTCATAAGTAAATTCCTTGGCGGCCATTGTTCAATATTAAAAAAATCCTGTAGCCACAATTTTAGCCATTACAATATTATAACCTCTCCCAGAAGCCTTAAATTTCCCCATTACAGTTTTGGCGAACAACTACGGGAAAAAGAACTATATTAGTCTTCTGATCTCCTTACTAATCACCTGGGAGAAGTCCCACCCCGGCTACCCCCTCTGGCTCTTGGCCCTGCCTTTCCGTCTCCTTTTACTTTAAGGAGGTGGCTCAGTAGATTGAGAGGCAGGCCAGGCTTACCTAATCAACTGATTAGCAACGAGGAACCTCAGGAGAAGCCCGCAAAAAAAAAAAAAACAGCTGAATACAGCTAGGGAGCTAACTTAAAACCCATTTTTTTCTGTTTCCTGGCCTTTCTAGTCTTAAAAATTTAAGTGGGCTTTGCTCAAGGAAGATAGCACATGGTCCTAGCGGTTTTAGCCAAAGGGCTAAAGAAGATTGCTGGGACCCACCCATACACACTTTGTAAAGAAGGAGAATTTACAATACAATAGGCCCTTAGCCTGTATAGGGTTGTAGACTAGGGAGCCACCTACTGTAAAAAAAAAAAAAAACCTGTGGAAAGTTTGTTGCTTTGCCCTGCTCCCCACGTGTTTTGTGAAATTACAAAATATACATATAAAAATGAGTACTACATTCTTTGACAATTACATGGCAGCTGAAGAAGTAGGGGCATTGAGGAATGAAGGATACCTCCAAATTTTTATATTAATAGGTACTGTCATTTTTGTACTCCTCAATACTATATTTAGAGATGAAAAAATAAAAAAATTGAGGATAAAATAAAACAAAATGAGGAGAAAATAAAACAAAATGAGGATAAAATAGAAAATGTTGAGGATAAAATAGAAAAAAATGAGGATAAAATAGAAAATATTGAGGATAAAATAGAAAAAATTGAGGATAAAATAGGAAATATTGAGAATAAAATAGAAAAACTTGAGGATAAAATAGGAAATATTGAGAATAAAATAGGAAATATTGGGGATAAAATGGGAAATATGGAAGATAAAATAGGAAAAATTGAGGATAAAATGCAAGCCCAATTAGAAGATCTAAAAAGTTTCTTACAGGATCAATTGGCAAACAACCACTCTACCAGAAACAGACCTGTTTCTGAACCTTTGAATGAGGAAATTTCCTTCCCTGAAATAGAGATGGAAAACACCTTCCCTATAGCCAAGTTAACAGACTGCTTCTCTCGTGTAGTGCAAATCTTGTCTGAATTTAACCCCCAAAACCCTTCCCCGGCAATCCCAGATTCTCATGTTCCTTCTCCTACAGAAAACCAAATTCCAATGCAAGAGAGATTTTGTCCTCCTAGAAAAACCTGTCCTTATCAAACTGACCCACAGGTGCAAAATTCAACTAGAGGCCTGTTTCCTCTAAGAGAAGTACCTGAAATAGGACAAAATGGGGATGTGGTGACTTTAAGACATAGGATACCATTTACTCCCCAAGAAATAAATGAATTTACACGAAATATCCCCACATATGAACAAGATCCTTTTCTAGTAACAAAAAAGATGGGAGACATATTTTTTCAGTATAATCCGTCTTACAAGGACATTGAGAGCTTACTACAGGCTTTTTTAAGTGAACGTGAAAAAAATAAAATAATTGCTCATGTCAACAAAACCCGGGGGCGTAATGCAGCACATTGGCCATCTCAGGATCCCGAATGGGACTATAACAATCCTGGTGATTATCTACAACTATACCATTGTAGAGAGGCCATCCTCACGGCCATGAAGGAATGTGCAGACAGTACAGATAAGTGGATGGAACTGGAAAAAATTAAGCAAAAGGACAAAGAAACGCCCTCCCACTTTATGGACAGACTTATTGACGTAGGAAGTACATATATGGACCTTGATTTGTCCAGAGAAAAAGACATTAAACATATACGCAGACAATTCGTTAGGAATTGTTGTTCAGCAGTAAAAGACTACTTTGAAACCAACTGTCCCAACTGGGAGTCTATGGACCTTGACGAACTGAGGAAAGTAGCAACATATGCCTATAAGAATCGTACAAAAAAACCTGAGACACACAATACATCAGTGGCAGACTTAAAAAAAGAAATTGAAATTTTAAAGGAACAATTGAAAAGTAAGGGAGAGACCATGGCCCCTTTGCAGGAATCCACAGATAGATCATTAACAAACCCCTTAATATGCCTCTTCTGTGGGAAGAGAGGCCATGCAATGATAGTCTGTAGGAGCAGGCTACGGGAAACAAGAAATAATAACACCGTTAGGAATAATAACTATAGGAACCACAATGCCAATCAAAATGACGGTGCTCAAAATACAGAAAATGATACTATACCAGAGTCTCTTTGGGCCACATCTTCTACTGATGTAGGCTTACTTAAATCAAATAAAAACTAAATCCAGCCCACCTCCTTGCATTCCTCAGTCCAAGGAGGCAATGGAGGGCATTCAGGATTTGAGGGCTGTGAACAATCACGTTATAAAGAGACACTCCATAGTTAAATGTGATTCTATTGGCTCCTTAAATGTAGTAGGTGTTTCAGGAAAACCATTAAAGGTCCCAAAACTTTCTCCTCGCATGGTACGTGTGGGACCCCTAACTGTTGTACAAGGTATGAAATAACCTTGCTAAATAATGAAAACATTACTTTGAAACGCTGTTCAACCCTTAATCCTGCCACCTTGCTTCCAGACTTACCAACTTCAGGAGAACCATTACACAGTTGTGAAACACTAGTGTCCATGGCAGAAAAGCCTCGAGATGATCTCTTGGACACTCCCTTAAAGAACTCAGACCTGATCTTATTTACTGATGGTTCTTCTTTCATGAGGGATGGCATACGCTATAGTGGAGCTGCCGTAGTCTCAGAATTTGCCACTGAGTGGTCAGCCTCACTACCTTCTAACATTAGCGCTCAAGGAGCAGAACTCATAGCTCTGAAACATGCCTGTATAATTGCCAAGGGTAAAAAGGCAACAATTTATACGGATTCTAGATATGCTTTTGGCATTTGTCACTCAGTCGGGATGCTATGGCTCCAGAGAGGATTTTTAACCTCAGCTGGAAAATCCATAGCTAATGCTGAAATTATTAATGAAGTCCTTTCTGCTCTTCAGCTGCCTGAAGCCCTAGCTGTAGTTCATTGCTCAGCCCATACAGGTGGCACCGACCCTGTCTCTAGGGGAAATGACCGAGCAGATGCTGCTGCAAAGCTAGCAGCCATAGAAGGGCCTGAATTACTTCTAACATTAACAACTACTGATGACTCAAATTTATCACTTTCCTATGATGAGAAGGAAGTGGAAAAATGGAAACAGAAATTCAAAGCAAAACAGATCAATGGAGTCTGGGTGTCATCTGAAGGAAAACCCCTGCTTCCTAGAAGTTTCTATCACCAAATTTGCCAATCTGTTCATAATAATGGCCACTTTGGTACCCAGCGCATCGTGGACTCTGTTAAGAGAGTATGGATAGCCCCTGGTATAACTACCATAGCCTCTAAAGTGTGTTCATCCTGCCCTACCTGCCAGGCATATAACCAACATGCCTTTCGTGGCAAAGCCTTTGGTGGGCGTCCTCTGGCTTACACACCTTTTGAGCACCTGCAGATAGATTTTATAACGATGCCAAAGGCTGGACAATATAAATTTTGTTTGGTCATAGTAGACCAACTGACCAGATGGCCGGAAGCATTTCCTACAGCCCGAGCCACAGCAGCTTTTGTTGCTAAGGTGCTTTTAAAAGAAATTATTCCTCGCTTTGGCCTACCAGCACATATTGATTCCGATAGGGGGAGTCATTTTACTGATTCTGTTCTAAATCAAATATATTCTTGCTTGGGGATAACTTCAAAATTCCATGTTCCATATCATCCCCAGAGTTCAGGCCAAGTTGAGAGGATGAACAAAGAACTTAAAACTATGATTGGAAAATTATGCACTGAGACCCATTTAAAATGGCCTGAAATTCTCCCTTTGGCCCTATTTTATCTTAGAAGCAGGCCTAGAGGAGACTTACATATTTCACCATTTGAGATGCTTTTTGGACATCCGCCTATACAGGCTAAGCCTTTCTCCCCGGCTTATACATCGCTATTAGGGGGAGATACTACTATTGCTTCCTATATACAGGAATTACAGCACAAACTGCGTGAGCTACATGAATCCGGAGCTGCAGTACAAGCTGGACCACTAGACTTTTCACTTCACGACTTGAACCCAGGAGACAACGTGTATATTAAGAATTTCAAGCATACTGGAGCAACTGAACCTTCATGGGAAGGACCATTCCAAATATTGTTAACTACTCCAACATCTATAAAGGTTGGAGAAAAGGACTCTTGGATTCACTGTTCTCATGTAAAGAGAGCATCTTCTGTTGAGACTGATTGACTGTATCCTATACATGCATTGGAGATAACTACCCATTGACAAGTGGAACTGTTTTATTCTGCTTTTGACACATTGAATTCCTAAATTTAATTTTTTTTCCTTTTTTCCTTTTTTTCTTTTTTCCTTATTTTATTATTATTATTTTTACATTATTTTATTTTTTTCCCTTTTTCTCATTTCTATGTACTTAAGGTACATATGATCAATATTAAAATTTTATTCTACAATATTAGTTTAAATATATATACTTGTTGTTATTATTAATACGCACCCAAATAGCTTTAGACTATGGGAACCTGCCATTTATTGATAATTGTTGTGGGACTATGATTAATGTTTGTGTCTGATTCTAGACATGAGATCAAACAAGGAGCACAGAGATAACCTGGATAATGCCAAAAGAGCTCACAGGTCTAAAAATCAAAGACCAATCCAGGAAGGATTAATGCATTTCTAAGCCAATACTAAGGACTTGAACCTAGTGTGAGACTCGGGGTTGCGACACTTGACAGACGTTAAGATGTAGGCCTTCCCTGTATCCACACTCTTCGTGAAAATACCTACAGACAAGTACCTAAGGTTGGCTACCATCCTGGCTCCATCCATTCCTGAGAATGAAGGTAAAATCAGACGAGGGAATAACACTTCCCTAGATATAAAATAAAAATCTGGTCCTCTTTTTTCTCTCCTATAGTATGGCAACTTCCTGTAGCCTTGGCTGCAAATGGGGAAGTAAAATATGCTACATTCTGTCCTACAGACTTGTGGGATTAGAAATTACTTAACTGGACCCTAATACAGGGGCCTGTGGGGGGGAAAAAAATTTTTTTTTTATTCTTGCTTTTTCAAATTTTGTATACATAGATTTTTTGATTTTGATACTGATTTTGAATTCTTCTTTAATATAAATATGCATATATAAAAGGTTTATATTTTTTCCCTTAATTTTTCCCTTTTCTTCCTTTGATTTTGATTTTTGATTTTATTTTCATAGTTTTGTTTTTCTTTTGAATTAACTCACACACTCCCACAACTAAAACTTGAATCCTCAGCTGGACTCAGTGTTTTTTCAACACTTTCTTCAGGGGGGATTGTATTTCATCAAATCCAAGATTTAAATTTTGTTCGAGATAAATCTTCAGAGAAGAAGCTTGCTAACTAACTGAATCCAGAGAATGAACTGTTTGCAGAAATATATCTAAACCTTTTCACTACAGGAAGATCCAGAATGAATCTTGGGGTGTGGTTGATTGAACATTTTTTTGAATGTACACTCTTATGCCAAAGGGGACTGCCCCCTAATTGGCTTTTGTCAATGCGCCCAGCAAAACATTGGTTTGCTGTCTTTCTCTCTCCTCTGTTTCCCCATATTTACAACTATTATAATTTTCCTCTTAGTGGGTAAAAAATTTTTGTATACACTTATAGTTAGAAATTTTTGGGGTGTAGTATGCTTATGTTTAGTGATCAATTGGGGAGACTAGTCTCCCAATCATCATCAGTGGGGATTGTGAATTTTAAAAGTCTCCATCTTGGTCTAGCACCCAAAAATTGTGCACACCCACACTACACGGGCATGTGCTAGTCAATGACAAATCAGAAATAACTAACTGCCCACCTGGGCTTGGATTTGTGAGACACAGGAAGTGAGGTAGGGAACAGCCTCTGGAATTCGCTCACTTCCTGGGGAGAGAGCTAGAGGGGAGGAGTTGGTGTTAGGAGCTTGGAGAGGGAGGACGCCCGCAGACAGCTTTCCTTCAGATCGGTCACGTGAGTTAAGGACTGATTCTTTCCACCTGGGCCTTTGGGCCTAAAACTCCCTCTGCCTTGGTCAGAGGTTGAGTAGCCCCTTTCCCTTTTCTCTTCTCTCCTTCTCTCCCTCTCCTTTCTCTAATTCCAGTGTGATTAAACCTCCATAAACTCCATTCTGACTTGAGTGTTTCATTTTAGGAATTTCATAAGTAAATTCCTTGGCGGCCATTGTTCAATATTAAAAAAATCCTGTAGCCACAATTTTAGCCATTACAATATTATAACCTCTCCCAGAAACCTAAAATTTCTACATTTACAGTAGCTAGGTTGTGTTGTGGATAGAGTGCTGGACGTGGAGCCAGGAAAACTCATCTTCATGAGTTCAAATCTGGCCGTGGGTACTTAATAGGTATGTGACCTAGGGGAAGTCACTTAACTATGCTTCCGTTTCCTCATCTGCAAAGTGAGCTGGAGAAGAAAATGATTAATCACTCCAGTATCTTTGCCAAGAAAGATCTGACATGACCCAATAACATAAACTCCTCAGGAAGAATAAGAGAATGTAAACAATCAAAGAAGCTGGCTAGAGGCATAAATTGCTACTTCCAATTTCACTTTGTTGAAGAAACTATTTGATGACAGTATTCAAAGACTGAGTTCCATAGGTGCTGGGAGAGAGGAGAGTCTAACCAACATGCCAAAAATTGAAAAAGAAATCATATAATTTTCTCGGTGAAAAGAGAAGTTGAGATGTCCTAAAATGGGAGTCAGAGAAAAGAGGAGATAGGATTGGTGCTTAGTACTGCAGGATCATGGAGAAGTCTGGAAATATTTGTGAAGCTAGACTGGAGAAAGAGTGACTAAATGACCCTAGGACACAGAGACACTACTTTCTTAGACAAAGAGGCTGGGATCAAAAGGGAAGCTGACAGAGAGCTTGTTGGCTCAGTATATTGAGAACCAGATTCTGGTTTCAAATCTGGCCTCTGATATTTCCTAGCTGTATGACCCGGGACAAGTCACTTAACCATTGCTTTGCCCTTCCTGCCCTTCTGCCTTGGAACCAATACTTTATATTGATTCTAAGATAGAAGGGAAGGGTTTAAAAAAGGGGGGGAGGATAATAGAACATTTGGATTTAGAAGACAGTGATTTCCTCAGTATCTAGCACAATACATTACAAATACTAGTCCCCCTTCTTTGGGGATTCTTAGAGTCAGTCATTTGATTTAAGTACTTCTTTTCTTTTGGCATACAAAAAGGTAGGATATCATTTTGCCTGTATCCAGAAAGAAAATGGGGGAAGACATCTTGGGTGCTGAGCTCACTTGGGAAAGATGAATGGTCCAATATCTGATTTGCTTACCAAGTAGCATTCTTCTTGATCCATCAGCTTGATGTTCTTGTGCCAATGTCTCTGGCTCATGAGTGGAATAGCCTTCCTAACCCTGATTGCCAGAGAATACTCAGGCTACAGAGGTTTAGACAGATCCTCCCACCTCCAAGAAGTGAAGTGTCTGAAGACATAAGATTAAGAAGAATAACTAAGGAAAAGGCCATGGGTTTGGCAAGAAGGGAATCCTTGAAAGAAAGCAGTTTCAGTATTCCAGTGGGAAAAGAAGTCAGATTACAGAAAGGTTAAAAAGAAAATGAATAGTGAGAAAACAAAGGGAGCCACTTCATGTTATTATGTGGAACAAGCATTAGACTCTTTCTGTAGTGATGGTGCCCCTGCCCAGAATTAACCTAGGGCATGTTGCTCAAAGTAGCAAAATATGAGATCTATTGTGCCTTCTTCACAGATTCTGAGCCCTACCCAATGTGTCAACTCTCCTCTCTCCCCTGCATCTGTGGACTCAGAGACTTCAAATACTGTCATCACATAGTTTATTAAATAAAGTGAAAGTATAAATAGATACTACATACCCACAGTCATTTCCTTTGCTTGTTTACATTTTCTTAATATTTTGTTTTGACTTCACTTTCATTTCTTTAAAAAATAAACAAGCAAACCATTACTTTCTGTCTTAGAATTTATATTAAGTAACTGTTCCAAGGCAGAAGATTGGTAAAAGCTAGACAATTGGGATTAAGTGACTTGGTTGGGGTCATCCAGTTAGAAAGCGTCTGAGGCCACATTTGAACCCAGGACTTCCCATTTCCAAGGCTCTCCATCTACATAACTGCCCCTTTACCTTTATTTCCAAATATATCACTTCCCACTTCCTTATCTAGAGGAAGGAGGGGATAGTCCAGTAAAACTAACCAACATATCAGTTGAGTATGTCTATAGAACAGGGTTCCATGCCTATAGTGTGCAAAGAAGAGGAGCAGTATTTTTTTCAATTCTTCTGGACCAAACTTGGCCATTATTATCAATTTCTTTGCTGTTGGGTTGTTTGTTGTTCTTTCCATTTACATTTTTGTAATCATTATGCATATTATGTTCCTGGGGCTGATTATTTGGCTTTGCCTGGGCCATATTCTAAGACTCCTTCTGCTTACCCTTCCAAATCTTTGGAAGTTACGGAATTCCCCCCTCCCCCAGCTGAGGTTTATGGAAATAAGGAAAAAGGATGCCTGGATAGTGCCTGGTTCAGGATCATGGACTCTATGGAAGCAGAGAAAAGAACATGAGAGAAATTACTTTCCCTGTCCAGCCAATAAACCTCATTAAAGTCATGACCAGAGCTCAGCACTCTGTTTCTACTTTACTACCTAGGCCAGTGATGGTGAACCTTTTAGAGATAGCAATGATGTGCTGCCCCACTCTGAGACCTAGTGCTATGCCCCTCCCCTACATGCTAGGTATACCCCACCCTGCCCTTACCCCATCCAGGGAAGGAAGAAAGTGCTCCCATTGGGCTGCTGGGCAGAGAAATGGGTGAAGTGAGGAATATCCTCATCAAGTTTAGAGAGGGGGAGAGGAGTGGCCCAAATGCTCTGCTTCCTGTGAGATACCCATCTTACCCCCTGAATGCCCCCATTGAACTGCTGGGCAGAAGGGAGGGGGATGTGAAAAAATGTCATCAGGCATGTGGGGAGAGGGAGAGTAGGAGCTCCACCCAGCCCCTCTGACTTTCTAGTAACAAACTCTGGGTGGGGGGAGGGAGGATGGCTGAATACCCACAGAGAATGCTCCATGTGCCATCTTTGGCACCTGTGCCATAGATCACCGACCTAGACTTTCTGTTCAGTACTAATCTCCTGGAAGTCATACTACTGGCAGTTTTGGTCTATCCATGGAGGATCAGAAGACCAAGCAAGATCTAGATCTGTGGTCACTTTTAGTTGTCATCCAAATGTAATCAGGAAATCCAGCTCTCAAATTCAGCGAAAGGAAAAAAAGAGGTGGTCAAACCTAGACCCATGACCTGCTTTATCCCATGTTCCCTTCCCTTATGAGCTCTCCCACAGTGATCAGGAAAGGGTAGACATCTTTTATGTATTAACAAAGAGAATCAGCTGGCATTGGAGCAGGGGTTTTGTATGTTTGCCAGGATCATTAAAAACCACTTTGCCATTCTCTCTCTCCTTAAATCATCATTAGCTGGGTTCCAGGGGATAATAACATTTACAAAAGATAAGAGGGTAAGGGTGAGGATGGGGGCGGGGTGGGGGGCAGCCAGGCTTAGAGATGGGAGGTCCTAGATTCAAATCTGGCCCCAGATACTTCCTAGCTGTGTGATCCTGGGCAAGTTATCATTTAACCTCTATTGCCTAGCCCTTATTGCTCTTCTGCCTTGGAACTGATTCTAAGACAGAAGGTAAGGGTTTAAAAAAAAAAAGATAAGAGGGCAAAGTGTGATAAAGATCCTGAGAGAAAGAAATGAAGAGGGATGGCACTCCAGGCATTTGGAACTGTCTGAGCAAAAGCACAGAGGCAGGTGGATTTTTGTTGTTGTTGTTTTGAGTTTTTTTGTAAATATAATTTGCCCCAAGTAAAACTGCATTGAAACTTTTGGGACATTTAAAAAAAAATTATCTTCTATAGCCTGTGCCCATACTTTGCCCTCTTATCTTTTATAAATGCTATTATCTCTTGGACCTCAGATAAAGCTGATTTAGGGAGAGAAAGAATGGCAAAGTGGTTTTAACGATCCTTCATTTCTTTCCCTCAGGATCTTTATCAGATGCCATGTTTTTCAAGAAGTCTCCCCAAATACCTCCAGCTAGCAGTGTTCTTTTTCTACCCAAGTGACAGCTTTTTAAATTTATTTGTACCTTGAAGGCAAGGACTCCCCCCCCCCCATGTCCTGTACTTCCTGTCAAGGATGGTGCCATGTAAGTATGTAAACATGTTTGTCAAATTGAATTGGATTCTCTCAGGCTACTGGAAGAAAATGTCCCAGTTTCTTGGGGAGGAGGAGGACCCGGAGGGACTCTAGAACCTGATGAACCTTCCCTTCCCCCAGGCTGGGTTTGGTGCCCCCTTGTGTGTGTGTGTGGGGGGCAGTGAAGAATCAGGCCAGATCCTCCTTTTCTTAGTGCCCTTCCTCACTGTTTCCACCCCCTCCCCAGTCTACCTCCAGAGGGCTGTCCACAATGATCCAGGGCAGGCAGGAAACAGACTCTTTCCCTTCCTGCCACTGAGAGGCTAAGAAAAGCCTGTCTCGACCCTTAGTCCCTCCCCTTTAAGTACAGGTGTCTAGAGTGGAAATATGGCAAAAGGAGAGAGGGAAGAGGGGTGGGAATGAGGTGTGGGGACCTCAGGGGAGGGAGCTGCTCTCCTAGCCACTTCACCTCCACTGGGCAGGCCTCCCTTTCCCCACACCCATCACCAGGGGGTGCTGCTATCTCACAGACTTTGAGCAAACTGGTCTACCAAAGACTAGGGCTGGCCTCCAGGCTTGGCTCCTGTCCTCCATCCAGAGACCTCTCTATGGAGTCTCGCTTCTCCTCTTCTCAATCTGGGGATGGGGTGGGAGGGAAGGGGAAGGAATTGGGAGAATTAAGTGATATAGTGTCTATGGAAGGTCTTTAGGGCGCTCCATAAATGGGACTGATTATAATTACTGTTGGGGCATGCCGATGGATCCTGGGAAGAATCTGGGGACCCATGGCTGTGGCAGACTCCCAATTCATGGTCCCATAACACTTGGAAGTTTACAGGTTCATTAGAATATCAGTGTTTGCCAAGAGCTATTTTTCACACCTAGGAGATATAAGTAGAAGAAGTGTCATCTTCATTTTACAGATGGGGAAACTGAGACTCAAATGAGAAAGTCTTGGATCCTAGGCTCCAATTCCACTCAAATCCTTCTAAGAACAGTCCCTCTTTCCAGGAGGGTATAGGGATGGAGTAGGGCTGCCTCTGTCTCCTGCCTGCCCTCATTCCTCACCTCCCCCATCCTCAGGCTGTCAGTCCTACAGAGAGATTGGAAATACACAGGCAGAGCCCAATCAGTTTTTCCTGGCTGGGGCAGCCCAACCTAATGGAGCTGGGAGATGTTATGGAAAAGGAGGAGGGGGTGTGAATTTACAAATGGCTTTTTCAGTAGTTGAAATGGAGACTCATGGGCACAAAAAGGTCAGGAGTTCCCTGAGGGCAGGAATATTGTTCCTGTCCACAATACCTGTCCCTGTGTTGGCCATATAGTAGTAGACAAGCAGTTACTGTCATGGGCATTGTACCCCAAGAAACTCTGGCAAACAGTTATCAGGGTCATTCCTCTGCTCCTTAGGCCCTCCAGACTCCCACCCAAAGCACCAGACCTTGGAGATTACCCTCCTCCGATTACCCCATTGAACTGAGATGGACAAAGAGACACACCTCATTCATTCATCTTCCAAATCATGAGAACCACCTCCATGCCCTCAGGCTAACCTCCCCCCCCAACCCCTAGCTCCAGAGTCATGTCCCCACTGCTGTAGAAGAATATAATAACCCCAGTATGGAGGCTTCTGGGAGCAACCTTCCAAGTTGTTCCACTCATGCTGTCTTGCTGGCCAAAATTTCAACATTACTAATAAATCTCTCTTTTCTTTTAAGCTAAGTTTCAGAGTCTTGCATTCTTGCAAAAGGTATCCTTCCCAAACCCCAGGGGCACACCTCTACACCCCACAACAGTAACTACCTTCTAGATGATCATAAACTCATTTCTGCACTCCTAATTGCTACCCCTCTCCTCCCTGCACATCCCACAGTGTGGAAGCAGCTGTGGCTCCATGGTTAAGAGCACTAGACCTATAGTCAGGAAGATCTGAGTTCAAATGCAGACTCCCACCCTTCCTAGCCATGTGGTTTGACACTGCTCTCCTGGCTGTTCTACATTCCCAGGAAGTTTTACTTTCTGTTCTTCATTCCTGGAATGCTCTTCCTCCTCACCTTTGTCTCCTGGCTTCAAGTTCCAGCTAAAATTCTGCTTTTTTCCAATCTCTCTTAATTCTAATGCCTTTTCTCTGTTGAATATTTCTCAATCAGTAAATATTCATTAAGCACCGACAGTGTGCTGGGCCCTGAGGTGAGTGATAGTGATGCAAAAAAGGCAAAAGACAGTGCTTGCTCTCAAGGACCTTATGATCTCTTATTTACCTATTTATTTTTATAACCCTTTCCTTTTATCTTAGAATCAATATTGTGTATTGGCTCCAAGGCAGAAGAGTGATAAGGGCTAGGCAATGGAGGTTAAGTGTTAAATTAACCCAGGATTATACAGGAGGAAGTATCTGAGGTCAAATTTGAACCCTGTATCTCTGGGCCCAATTCTCAATCCACTGAGCTGCCCAACTGCCCCCAAGGAGCTTACAATCTAAATTGGGAGACAACATAAAAACAAGATATTCAAAGCATTTAACTAAAACAGAAGGTAAAGGTTTTAGAAAAAAGAAAACACAGGATAAATAGAAATAATTAACAAAGGGAATTGGCTGAAATTAAGAGGGACTGGGGAAGGTTTCCTGTAGGTGGGGTATGAGATGAGATTTAAAGGAAACCAAGGAGGTCAGTGGTCAGATTTTTGAGTAGGAAGAGTATGGGGGGGAGGGACAGGGAGAAAATATCCATATTCTATGTAGCTTATTTATGCATTGTTGTTTGCAAGCTGTCTCCTTTAGAATATAAGCCCCTTGAGGGTGGGGAATCACCTTGTGCCTTTCTTTGTATCTTCAGCACATAGCACCGAAGCTAGCACATAGTAGGTGCTTAATAAATGTCCATTGATTGACTGACTGAGATGAAAAAAATGTATAATATAGGCATAATGAATACATTTTGAGGAGGAAAGGACTAGGAGTTGTAGGAGCCAGGAAAGCCTTCATGCAGACAATGATGCTGGAATTGATTCTTGAAGAAAAAGGGAGTATGCTTCAGGAAAGAGAAATAGGCTTATGAAGGCTAGGAGGTAAGAGGTGGAGTTTCCTATTTGAGTAACAGTAAGACCAGTCTGGCTGGAGTGTATGAAGACAGGAGTAATAATGCATTAAGTCTTAAACCTAGAGGCAATAGGGAGCCCTAGAGTTTTGGGGGGAAAGTTGGGGGTATCATGGTGGATAAAGTGCTGGGTCTGGAATCTAGAAGACTCTTCTTCCTAAATTCAAGTCTAGCCTCAGAAACTTACTAGCTATGTGACCTTGGGCAAGTCACTTAACCCTGTTAGCCTCAGTTTTCTCTTCTGTCAAGTAAACTGGAGAAGGAAATGGCAAACCAATTCCAGTATCTTTGCCAAGAAAACCCCAAATGACAATTTTGATGGATTTATGACAAAGAATGTTCTCCACCTCCAGAGAAAGAACTTCTGGAGTCAGAATGCAGATGAAAACATGATTTTTCACTTGTTTATTTGGGTTTATGTTTTGGTTTTGTAAGATTACTCACAAAAATGAACAATATGGAAATATTTTCTATAGATTAATACATGTATAACCCAGATGAATTGCCTGCCAGTACTGGGAAGGGAATGTTGGGAGGGAGATAAGTTAGATTATATAACTTGGGAAAACTTGTGTGGAAATTTGTTATTACATTTAATTGATATATATATAAAAGAATTTAAAAGTTTTAAAAATTAAAAAAAATGATTAAAGAAAGAAAACCCAAATGGGGTCATGAAGAGTTAGATGTGACTGAAATGATTGATCAATACCAAAAAGTTTATTGAGTAAAGTGACATGGTCAGATCTATGCATTAAGAAAATCTTTTGGGAGCTCCGGGGAGGAGTGATTGGAGTGGGAGACATATGAGTCAAGAAAATGAATTCAGAAACTTTTGCAACAGCTCAGGTGAAAGGTGCTGCCCTTGTTCCAGCCCCTCCTAACCTCTTCCCTATACCACTATAACTTATTTTTCTGCCTCTAGCTCTTTCCCTCTTCAATCTTTCCTCCACTTAACTACCAGCATAATTTTCCAGCTTAATAAGGCACAAGCCTCATCATGCCACTTGCTGGCTCAAAGCTCTTCAGAAGCTTTCTATTACTGGGTTTGGCTTAGTTTTTTAAGGCCCTTCAGATTCTGACTCTACTCTACCTTTCCAGTGTTAGTCTGCATTTTCCCTCTTAGATTCTCTTCCAGTCAAGTTGGCCCATTCTTTACCTGAAAGGTAGCATCCCGTTGCCTGCCTTTGTGCATTATTAGTTATCTCTCTTGCCTAGAATCCACTCCTTTCTTTCTTCAAAAGCTTTGTTTTCCTTCAGGGCTCAGTTTTTATAGCACCTCTATAGTGAAGTCTTCCCTGATTCTCTCTCCATCCCCTTCTCTTTTTTAAACTCTTACCAATTAGAGCCAATTTTGTGCTTTGATTCCAAAGCAGAAGAGCAGAAAACTGGGCAATGGGGGTTAAGTGACTTGCCCAGGGTCACACAACTGGGAAGTGTCTGAGGCCAGATTTGAAGTCAGTTCCTCCCAACTCCAGGCTCTCTAACCATTGTACTACCCGGCTGCCTGCCCTGAGACTCTTAAGAATGTTTTCTTTATCTTTAGATATTCCTAGAGCCATTGTCTAGATTTCTCTTTTACCCATCACTCTCTGCATTGTAGTATATTTACATGGGTATGTTTTGTGTCCTCTTCTTCATCTGCAGAATATGCTATTTTTCCCCCCAGTAGGGGGTACAGGGAAGTTAAGGGGTGGTAGATATAGGATTAAAAGAAAAAATAAAAAGAAAGAAGCAGACAAAAAAAAGAGAGTTTGAAACAGCTTTAAAAAACAAACAAACAACCTTTTATCTTCTGTCTTAGAATCAATACTAAGTATCAGTTCCAAGGCAGAAGAATGATAAACTATAGGCAATTGGAGCTAAATGACTTGACCAGGGTCACATAGCTAGGATGTATCTGAGTCTACATTTGAACCCAGGACTTCTTATCTGGGTCTGGCTCTCAAGCCACTGAGACATCTAGCTGTTTTTCAAAGCCTCTTTTTAAAAAATGCATAGAAGAGTGGTAGGTGGCACAGTGGCTAGAGAGCCAGGCCTGGAGTTTGGAGGTCCAGGGTTCAAATTTGATCTTAGACATTTCTTAGCTATATGTCCTTGATCAAGTCATCTAGCCCTAGTCCTTCTATCTTAAGAGTTGCTACTAATATAGAAAGTAGGGTTGTTGTGTTTTTTTTTTTTAATTCATGGAAGTAAAGGAAGGTAAAAGGTAAACAGGACAGCTTTGAAAACTACAGGTTGAACTCATATGCTTAAAATGAAAAGCTATATTTAAGAGATATGCCATTTTGTACACAATCTTTTTTCTGATCCACTCTTTATAAAAATATCCATTTTATTTGGTATTTGTTAAGTTCAAAATGAAAATGAAAAAACCAGAGTTGTTTACCCACTCTAAGCAATTTTTCTATATGTTAAAAAAGAGACATGATACTTCACAGGATTTTGGGAAGAAAATAATTTCATAAATTCTAAAGTGACCCATTTAAAAAAATAATCTCCTTATCATTTCTTTTTTATGATTTAAAGATATTTTCTTTTCCCAATTACAAAAGAGAATAATTTTCAATATACATTTTCCAAAATTATAAGATCTGAACCATCCCCTTCCCCTCCTTTCTTCCCCCAATTTGGAATTGTTAATCAATTTGATCTGGATCGTGCATGTAGTATCATGCAAAATACACTCCCATATTGGCTATTGTAGTAAGAACACACTCATACAAAACCAAATGCTCAAAATAAAACCGTAAATGCGCTGATGTGAAAGCTTTGATCTGCATCCTCCGGACTCCCAACAGTTCCTTCACTGGAGGTGGATCTGCTCATCATTTCTTACTGTGCAGTGGTATTCCATCACAATCATATGCTGCAAATTGTTCAGCCATTCTCCAACTAATGGACATCCCCTCAATTTCCAGGTCTTTGCCACCACAGAGAGAGCTGCTATGAATTTTTTAGAACATAGAGGTTCCTTTCTTTTCCACCCTGATCACATTAGAAAACAAAATGCCTAACACATAGATTTTTACATTAAATAAAGAATGCAAGCTTCGTGAGGGCAGGTTCTCTGCATTCCCAGCACCTGGGGACTTTGCAGGCGGTAGGTGCTTGATAAATGTTTGCTGAAGTTCTTTCTTTGTATCTCCAGCATCTAGCACATAGTAGGCGTTTAATAAAAGCTCTTACTGCCTCTTGCCCTAGCTCACTCTCAGGCTGGGGCCAAAGGCAGACTTTTAGTATAAAACAGAGGCTGCTCAGTGTTTGATGGCCTTGGCATCACATGGGGAAGGTGTCAGGCCTTTGGAGAAGCGGCTCTTTTGATAGTTCTAATTTTCCCATCTGTCCTTGCCTCCTTTCTTCACCTGGTCTTGAAGGAGCCCCAAGCAGGGAGCTACTCGGTCAGTACAGCACATATCACTGTAGAACATCTGGCCAACAGACCCCTGTCAGGGAACGTGTATGTGTCAACACCCAAAGCATAGACTCCAGGAGGAACTTGCAGGCCACGTATGTTGGTTAGTGGTAGCTGACAGACGTTGGGTATAAAAGACTCTGCACTCACAACTGCAGGCGGAACTCTTGTGCTGAGCTTCCCCTGGTGCGTACCAGAATAAAGGACCCTCCTGCTTGATTGCATGGTCTGTGGGTCTTCCTTGGTGGTGGGTGATGCACTGGACCCTAACAGTCTCAGCCTGTGGTCTGTTCCACACAAGGGGAATCCCCTTTCCATGCGAACCAGGAAGACAGCAGGATGTGACTGGTCTTCTGAGGCTGCGTGAGTGTTTCATTCTTTATGCTCCTGCCCAGTGAGTCATGAGCTACTTTGGGCTTACAGAGGAAGCCTATTCATCCCTCTGCCCCTGGGTCACTGCCCCTTCCTGTTCTGCTCCCGCCACCCCAATTAGGAGCTCTTGTCATAAGCGCTTCTTCCTCCCAGAGCTCGTAGGGTCACAGGCCCTTTGGTGAAGTGGGAGGACTGAGGAAGTGGGGGGGATGTATTGTCCCATTGATCTTCAAGATGGTGGGCAGGGGAGCCCATTCCCTCTGGGGTCAAATGAGGAAAGCCCTGGGCTATGATATCTCCAGGGGGCCCAGGAGAAGGTGGCAATGGAGGTCCGAGGGGGTTGGGTCTTGGCTTAGGGAAAGCCTGGCCTGGGAAGAGCTCAGCCATCGGCTGTGGGCCAGGGTGGAAAGTATGTGTGAGTGAGCTCATTTGGAAAGAGGCAGGCCTGCTTCCCTTCCCCCTTCTGGGCTCTGGGGCTTCCCTGTGGCTCCTGAGATTGTTGGGGGACAGAAAGGCAGCAGTCCAGCAAGATCTCCCCAGGATGGCAAGCAGGCTAATAGCTCTCAAGTCAGAGCCTGGCAAGGGTTCCACACCAGTAACCAAAACAATGGAGTAACCTTGACAAGGACTTCCTTGAGGGCCCCCAGACAATGTACACTGTCCTCTTCTGGTTCCCAAATCCCCCGGATCCCCTTGCCAATGGCTGATCCTTTAGGACCCTTCCTGATCCGGAGTTCTTTTTTGAGTGGAAAGATGGGATGAACCCCAAAGGGAAGAGAATCCTCTCTCTCTAAGGCAAATCAATGTACACAGATAAAGTTGGGGTGCAGCTTGACACATGTGGACACTTACCAAGCACCCTACACAGAGATGGTAGAAGACCCCGCACATCAGAAGTCAAATGGCAGAATGGTCAGAGAGCTGTGCTGGGAGCCAGGAAGAACACCTCTGACACATCCTGGCTGTGCATGGACAAATGACTTAACATCTCAGTTCTCTGAGCAATTCTCGGGGACTAGAAATTGCAGAAAAGGTGGGGATCTGCATTGTTAGAAGCACATGTAGGGAAAGAGGCTCGCCCAGAATCAGAAAAGTTTCTGCCTGGGAATGGGGAGAAGGAAGTGAGCAGGAAGAGGGGAGACCTTGGGAGAGGAAGGGAGGAGGAGGGATAGAGGTGGCTGGGCGAAGGGGAGGAGGGGAAGTCAGCTCTAGGGTTCCCTCCCTTCGATGATTGGGCTTGGTTCAGCTATTCCCTCCCCATCCCGCTGACCCAGCGCCTGGCTGGCAGCCCTGGCGGCGGGGAGCCTAGCTGGCCGCAGGAGCCTCTGGAGGAGAGAAGACATGACAGGGGAGTCCCTAGCTCCCCCTCCTCACTATGGAGTGGGGGGAGGAAGGGTAGATGGAGCCCTACCCTCTTGTGGATATCTCCCACCCCCACAGTTCTCACTTCCCATCCCTCTCCCATTTTGAGCCCAGCGCCTTTCTCACGTGGTGCTGCTTTCGAATAAAGGAACTTGGAATAGGAAAAAGTGGGTCAGGCCGGGCTGGGCTAGTTGGGTCAGGAAAAGATTCAAGCCCGGCCATATGGCCGTTCTCTTGTCCCATAGCTTTTTCTTTCCTCTTTCTCTTCTTCCATCCATTACCCTTTTCCTTCCCCTCTCCTGCCCTGGCCTAACCCAAGGAATACACCCAGGGGCATCAGACAGGAGGGGTGGGGGACACCACTCCACATTGCTGCTCCTTCAGAGAGGCAGGATTGGGATTGGGCTTTTCCAAACTCCACTGTGATACAGCGCAGGTGGCCTGGGGCTGGGGGGAATGAATCCATGGGTCCCCTCTGATGTGGCTATGCTGGTATTGTCGCCACCCTCACCTCATTCCCCCTCTTTTTTTCCGCCTGCTCCGTCTCTCCCACTTGGCTGCAGAGAGCATCTTGTGATTGCAGAATCAGCTCCAAATAATTTTCCTCGTGATGGGGAAACCGCACTCCAGCAGCAGGAGCCCTGGGCTCTCCCCCTCTTTTCCCTTGGCTGCCCCCCTCCCTCTAGGCTCCACCATTCTCCTTCACTGGCTCCAGCTGTGTTTTGCAGAACTCCCACTGGAGAACATCTGTAATTGCCTCCAGATGTGCATCCCACAAACACAAAGGGTCCATGAGCTCATCTTTGAGCTCCATGCCACTTGAACTACCCTGCTACCTTTGGAGGCCCCCCATCCAGGCTCAGACCAGGTCACTCAGGATCCCCTCCCCCCCCCCCCAACTTCCCTACATGAAGAAAGGCAGAATTTCTCTGACAGGAGATTCTGGCCCTGCCCAGACAGGGGCAGCAATCCAAACAGCTGTTGGCAGGGGAAAGGCAGGGGGCCAGGCATAGGGTCAGGGTTCCTGGCTGGCAGGAAGGTGGGAGACCCCTCCTGCCAAAGCAATCAGACCAACCCAGCTCTGTAGAGCAGCTGGATAAACTGTCTGGGATAGAGTAGACTAGAGGTGGAGCCTGGGAGGCCAGAGAGGCAGGATGATGGGGAGCAGAGGAACCCAGGGCACCCTGGATAGATTGGATAGAACTGACTTAAAGGATCTGGGCCAGGAGTACCAATATGGCAGCATGCATGGGTCTTTCTCTTCCTTATTCCCTCCTAGAGGCCAGGGGTTAGACTGCACTAAATCAAGGGAAGAGGCTATCCTTCCCTAACTGGGCTGACTCAACACTGAGTCCAAATTTCCTGTCCAAATGAACTGTGAGCTGACTATGTTCATCTTCCTGGTGGGGTGGACCCACAGAACAGTGAAGCACCTCTTCCTGTGGTAGGGAGGAAAGGGAGGAGGGATGGCACTGTAATTCAGGGACCCTGCCTGTGGGATTCTCTTCCTTGCAATGAATGGTCAGCTGAGAAGATTTTTATTAAGCACCTTTGGTTTTGCATAATTCTCTAACCATCCGAACCTTCTAGTTTTGGCTGTTGCCCATGTTTGGAATATTTTCCTTTCTCACCTTTACCTCCTGGTTTCCTTGGCCTCCTTCAAACCTTAGCACAAATTACACCTTTTCTGGATCCCATCCCCTCTCATTCCCCCCTGCTATTGTTTTCCCTCTGAGATTACCATCCACATGGATGGTACCATCCATGTGTTTTAATATATATGTGTTTCATACACATATATATGCACATACATGTTGTAACTGTACCTAATTATTTTCATGTTGTCTTCCTCATTAGAATGTGAGATCTTTTGTGAAAGGATCTATTTGTACAAATATATTTATAGAGGCTCTTTTTGTGGTGGCAAAGAATTGGAAACTAAAGGGATGCCCCTCCATCCAATGGGGAATGGATAAATAAAATATGGTAAATAATGGGGATGGAATACTATTGTCCTAAAAGGAATGATTAACAGGATGATTTCAGAAAGAGCTGGAAAGACCTTCTTGGACTAATGCAGAGTGAAATAAGCAGAACCAGGAGAATATTGTACACAGTAACTGAAATATTGTAGAATGATCAACTGTGATAGATTTAGCCACTAACAGAAATATAATGATCCTTAACAATTCTGAGGGACTTATGACAAAGAATGCTCTCCACCTCCAGAGAAAGAACCATTGGAGTAGGAATGCAGATAAAAAAAAAAATATGATTTATCACTTGTTTATTTGGGTATATGCTTTGGAGTTTTGGTTTTATAAGATTATTCACTTACAAAAATGAACAATATGGAAATGTTTTGCATGATAATACATGTATAACCCAGCTTGAAATGCTTGCCAGCTCCCAGAGCAGGGAGGAAAGGAGGGAGAGAGACAATTTGGATCCTATAACTTTGGGAAACTTATATGGAAATTTGTTATTAAAATTAAAAATAATTTTAAAAATAAAAAATTGTGAGATCCCTGAGGGCAGAAACTTTGTGCCTTTGTACCCTCTGTACTTAACACAATGTCTGGCAGACAAATGCTTAATGAGTGCTTTTTAGAGGCAGCTAAGTAGCACAGTAGATAGTGCCAGGCTTGAAGTCAGGACGATTATCTTATTGAGTTCAAATCTGGCCTCAGACGCTTCCTGAGACTTATGGTAACTCACTTAAATCTACTGGCCTCAGTTTCCTCATCTGTAGAATGAACTAGGGAAGGAAATGGCAAACCATTCTAGTTTCCCTGCCAAGAAAATCCCCAAACTGGCATCATAGAGAATTGGATACCTCTGAAAAATGGCTGAACAACAAAAAATGCTTTCTGATTGAGTGACCCTCCCCTGGAGTTGGGATGAGAATCATATTCAATTCATTCCACTTGGTGCCAAATACCCCTCAAGGGTCAACCTTCTGTTCCAAGGTAGCTATGTGGCTATTTCTCTCCTTTCTAATTTTCTAGGCACTTGAGCCTGAGAAGTGACCAATGCTTAGAACTGTGGGTTAGCTAACTTAGCTAACTTAGAACTGTGCTCCATAAGGCAGGAGAAGCTTGGAAATACCCAGTTTGCTCAAGGTAAAGAGGAAATGAGAATTGATGGTTAGATCATATGGGCAAGTAAAGAAGTTAGCATGTTTTTCCCAAATGCAACTAGCTTGACCACTTCCTCCTGTCTCCAAGGGACCTTCCAATAAGTCTCAGCCTCTCATTTATTATGGCTCATCCCCCTGCCCTGTACCCTCCCATTAGGGGAATGAAGAGCAGCCTTGTCACCACCTCCAGGAGTCTGTCTTCTGACTCCCACAGAGTAGGATTCTAGGAGTTGTCATATCCATTTATGAAGAATACCTACACCCCACCCCACAGAAACAGAAGGTAAAATTCTCCACCACATATACCCTCACTCTCTTTTCCCACAGCACCATAGGATTCAAAGCTGCAATAATAATAGCTGGGATTTATAAAACCCTTTTAAGATCTGCAATACATTTTATAAACACTATCTCATTTGAACCTCACAATAATCCAGTGAAGTACATACTGTATAGATAATGCTATCCCCATTGTGCATATGAGTAAACAGGTTCAGAGAGTTAAGTGACTTATTTGTGGACATACAAACTAGTAGGGATCCTAGTCAGGATTCAAATCCAAGTCTTTCTGTTTCTAAGTCATGAAGGGATGTTAGAAGCTGAGACATCCAACGGTGAAGTGATTTGTCAAGTCATACAACCCCTCAGAGGCAGAGCTTGTTTCCAATTCAGTGTGCTTCCTTCCTTCCTTCTTTCCCTTCTGTTTTAGTATCCGTTCAAAGACAGAAGAGTAGCAAGGGCTAGGCATTAAGTGACTTGACTGGGGTCACACATCTAGGAGTGTCTATGGTCATATTTGAATTCAGGTCCTCCTGACTCCAGGCCTGGAGCTCTATCCCACTGGGCTGTCTAACTGTCCCTCAAGTGCTCTTTCAACTATGCCATGGATTTTCCCATGACTTTCCCCTTAATCTGCCCTCCCCATACCTTTTGCCTCACCACAATGCACATTCAAAATCCAGCTATCCCTGGAGAGAGCAGTAATCACTTGGAGAATGTGAAACATTTTTATTTTTTTTTATGGAAACATTGAAGGATTTAAAAAATGTTCTCCTCAGAGGGGACTGACCCAGACCCGCCCTGCAGGTTCCTGGGTCAAAATTCCCTCTTTCCCTCCCCCAACCCCCCTCCACTTCCCAAGCCCTTTGTTAACAAAAAGGAACTATTTTAATTGAATCATATAATAATTATAATAAAAATATACATTAAAAAACAAAAAAAAAACAAACAAGAAACAGAAATTTAGCCGAACTGCCAGCACCGTTTACCCCATCCCCATGATGCCCTCCCACCCTTTCCCTCTCCCCCCCACCCTCTCTCCCTTTTCCCCTTCCCCACGGGGTTCCTCCCTCTCCCAAGTCCCCCAGTACCATATCCACCCTCTGGTGGCTGAAGGAGATTGGAAATGGACAAATTGGGTGGGGAAAGGGTAGGGGAAGTCCAAGACAAGGAGGGGGTAATACTAAGGTTAAGGGGTGAGAGGAATCATGGGTGTGAAGGTGCACTATTGGCATCCCAGAAACACCCAGGACTGAGAGCTAGATCCCAGTCCTTCCTCCTGACTGCTCAGGAGACTGAGACTGCTCAGATCTTCTCAGCATGGCCAAGATTTGTCCTACCCATTTTGGGTCAGAGCCTGGGCCCTCAGCATCAAGACCAAACCTCTAAGAGGTTTTCACTGGGCAGTATCTAATGTGTTCCATCTGAGCTCAGGCCATTATTACCATTTCTAGGAGCTCTCTCATTGTCCTTGCTCTATTATTCTTCATTCCCCTTACCCTGGCTTTCCTAGAGGACCTTTCCCTGGGTCCTGCTCACATGTGAAGTTGTGGGGACCAATTAAAAAAAAAAAAGAATCTCTTCTCCCTAAACCAGCCCCTTTCTCAAGCCTTCCTCAATGCCCACACTGATCAGAGAACTCCTCTCTAGTCAGACAATGCTAGCCCCCAGCCTTGGCACCAGCTACATTTCCCAGTTTGGTCTTTGTTTGATTTCTTCACTTTATCTTCTCTGAATCTACTGTTCCCCTTTCCTCCTACCCCGTCCGTCCCTGGGTCCCAGCCCCAGCTCCACTATGTGGCTCTTGCTTCCATTGTTAACAGTCTCTCCATGTCCATTACTGGGCCATTGATCCTTTTCCCAGTCTCTTCTTTCTATATATAGCTACACCCCTGAGTTTCCATGACTCTGCCCTCTCTCCTTTGTCCCATCCCTATCCTCAGTAGCTACCCTATGGCTCTTCCAACCTTGGTTTCCCAAACCCAAGGTTAAGGTTTGGAAGGGGGCTGAGCAAGGACAGAGCTGGGGAGACGGTAAGTGGGGCAGCTGAGAATTCCTCCCCTCCCAAGTTTATCTCTTAAAAGTTCAAGCTTTTTGCCTTGCAAAGAAATTCCTTGGAGTGAACAGATGAGTGGGAAAGAAACAGATGATTCCCTTAGGGAGGGAGATGGATTGACCTAGCAATACTGAAAGCCAAATGGCCACCCTGCTTTCCTTTGTGTTCCAGTCCCAGGGGTTTGGGATGGACAGCCCTGGGAATAAGATGTCTCTTCTCACCTGACTTCATCATCTCTACCCTTACAGATTCCCTCAGGGCCTTCTCCTCTTTCCTTACTGAGATTCATTTTAGCCAGAAAAGATGATGAGAGGCTGCCAACTAGGCAGACCTGGGGTCTGTGGGGCTGGAGCCTCCTGAGGTTAAAGTTCAGAGGTGCAAGGTATGTCTAGGAAAGGAAAAGGAGCAGATGACCCAGACTTTGACCTTCACCAGGGAGGTCAGAGAGTCCTAGCCTTCAAGTGAAGAGCCCCCAGGATGACCAGCAGGGAAGGGTGGCACCAAGGAGGAAAGCTCCCCAAAGGGAGGCAGGGGGCCTCTATGATGCTACTGATGTTCAGTACCCTAGGGACCTGTGTAGTAATGAAGTGAGGGGAGCAGAGGGAGGGGAAAGGCACAAACAAAGGGATTAGGGAATGGAGGGGACAAAAGGAGGGTTGTGGGACATCAAGGAAACCATGGGGAAATATGGGAACATCCCTCCCCCTATACCTGTAGCCCCTGGCCCCCAGAGGCAAAGTCTGTGTGGTGGGGGTGGGCAGGGGAGGGGTGCCAGCCCCCCAGCCTGTTGGAGGGGGGTCAGACCTTGTCCAGCAGGGAACGCTGGCAGTAGAGCAGCTTTTTGGGGGTTCCATGGCGTTTTAAGAAGAAGACAGCTAGGCCAACAGCAATGACACAGAGGAGCAGGAGAATGGGGAGCACTACAGCAGCTGCATTCACTGACCCACTGCCCTCCTCATCCACCTCGATGATGATCACTTCAGTCTCTTCATCCGTCTCCTCTGGTCGGCCCCCAGAGGGGCAGCCCATCCAATCCTGAAGAGCTGATTTGGGGTAGCCTGGCTCCACTTTCAGCTTCTGGTTATTGAATTTCCAGTATTTATTTCCCTTATAGAAATAGGTAAAAGCTGGGGGAAGAGAGAAAGAAAGTGTGTTGGATCATGGGGAGGAAGGCAGAAGGAAGAGAAGGGTTGGAGAGTCAAGGAAGACAGGAAAGGGCCCAAAGAGAGGAAGAGATGAAAAGAAAGATTATTAGTATGAGAACCACACACTGCTGTACCCTTCCTTCCTGTCCTTCTTGGCTCTTTCATTTTCCTTTCTTCCACTCCCATCCTTCCTGCCTTATAGGATCCTGAGACTAAGAGCTGAAAGTAACCTCAGAGAGGGATTATCTATTCCATAACCCTAGATTTACAAATAAGGAAACAGGTCTAGAGACATTGGCTGCCTTGGTTGCTTCCTCTAATCTCTCACCTTCATCACTGCCCATGAATGATCCCCTGGGTGACTCAGGGATTCCTTCCCAGACTTTGATATCTTTGGGATACTCGCTGTCCACTGAACGGAACTCCTCATTGAATCGGTAGTACCTGAAGGAAAGCAGGGAAAAAGATCTGTTAGAAGGGGTAACAAATAGCATTTGCTAATATTTCTATAATGCTTTTAAGATTTGCAGCGTCTTCCTTGACTCTTACAATCCTGAGATAGGTGCTATTATCTCTCCTTTTCATATCCGTTAATTGAGGCTGAGAGACAGACGAAGTGATTTTGCTGGGGTCATACAGCTAGTAAAAGTATTTGAGGCAGGATCTGAATTCAGATTTTCCTGATTCCAAGTCTAACACTCTACCAGGCATGCTGCCTTGAAGCCTAATGATTTTGATGTTTTGGGCAAGTGAGACCAAAAAAATATGACTTTTTAAAGCCAGCTTCAGTTGAGATGGGGAATCCCCAGGACATTCTTGGGTTGGGGGGAATCTCAGGAAAATGTCCTATGGTGGGGAGAAAGAGACCTAAGATCATTGCAAGGCTGGTGCTGGAATGCTTGTCTCAGAGGGGTGGGAGGGTCAGATTACAGGGCAGAGCTGGCCAAAAACTCACTTGGGATGTGGCTGCAGTGCGTAGTGAGGGCATTGGACCTTTGGTCACTTCCTACTTTAATCATTTTTCCTAACTAGGTGATAAGTTCCATTATTTCTATGCTGCTGAAGGAATACAAATATGGTCAGTACTCTCTAAAATTCAGTGCCCTTGGGGCAGGGTCCCAATCATCTTATCCTTAGTTAGAGCTGTGGCTGTTGGGTACAGAGACTGCCTGCCTGCCTGGTAATGAGGGCCTGCTGCACCGGGGGAAGGGGAAGGCCTGGGCCTCCTACAGGACCCATGATTAGCCCTCAGATGAACCACCAGCAGCCTTTAATCATAGAGTTTGACCAGAGGAGGTCAGACAGCCTGGAGGGAGGGAGGGAGAAAGGGAGGAAGCGATGCCGTGGGCAGAAAGCACCAAATGACCGGGTCTGAGATGATGACCAGGTCACAGCCCACTGATTTGATTCAGCACCTGATTTTGGCCATGGTTGCTAGGCAACAGCAGATGGCCAGTCACTTTTTATGGGAAAGATCTCTTTTAAGACTGGGAGAGTTCCTTCTCTAGGAGAGGGTCTGGGGGCCTGAAATAGAAGATTTTGGGGGATGGGGAGTGGGGTCCTCACTTGTTTCCTCGGAAGAAGTAAGTCTTTCCACTGGGCATCCAGAAAAGTGCTGCATCGATCTTGTCAGTTGGCAGGCCCCGTCCCAGCTCTTTAATGTGCTTGGGGTAGCCGGGTTCCAGGGAGGCCTCATCAAATACCCAGTGCTTGTCTCCTTTGGAGAGGGAAGCAGGAAGGAGATTTTAATCAGTTCAGACCTTGGAGACCCACAGATTTACTGATGAGTCTATTCTTGCAAAGGAGATGCCTCCCCCACCGCATGACCCCTAGACCTCCTAGGACCCATAAGCCAAACGCCTGGTTACCTTTGAAGAAGACAAATTTGCCATCCTTTCTTTCATAAGCTGTGTTGACAGAAGCAGGCAGGCCCCTCCAGAACTGACCGATGGGCATTGGGTACCCATCCATCACCTGGTTATTCCGAACTCGCCAGAACCACCGTTCCTGGAAGGGGGAAGGCAGGAAGAGGAGATGAACACCTGAAGCTCCTAATGCCACCTTATCACTGTCCCTCTTTTACCAAGTTTTAGTCATTGAGTTTTGCTAAAATTTCTCTTTTAGGCCTCTTCCCAATTCCAGGTCAGAATCCCTTAGTTCCCCAAACTCTAGTTCTCCATCCCCATCACCTTTATTCTTGCTTCCCCTTACCTTGAAGACAAACATCTCCCCCCGAAGCACAGCCACTGTGTCAAAGTTGCCATCACAGATGTTAGGCCCATAGGTGGGGTTTTTGGGCTTGCCTGGGACAGAAGGCCTGGAGGTGGTCCTGGGCTGTGAAGGATTCTTGGTGGGGGGTGCAGACTTACTCCCTGGGACCAAGAATATATGCACATCAGACACGGACTCAGTTGAGAAAGGATAGTACAGAAGGGCAGGGACCTCCTTGGGGAAAAGACAGAGTACATTCTAGATGGGCAGATGTGAGGTAGGAGAAAATGGAAAGATGAGGTATGGGGAGGTGGAGAGAGACTGAGCATGCAGAAATAGAGAAACATCAGGAAGAGATACGGGCATGAAAAGATGAAGACAGCTTGGGTGTAAGGTAAGGATGAGATGGAGAAAGATGAAGGAAGATCAGTTCATCAACATGTACTTTATTAAGGGTCCATGGTACCCAGGTAGTCTACTACATGCTAGGGATACAAAGACAAAAAGCAGACATTTTCTGACCATAATGAACTTATATTCTAATGGAGGAGACAAAGTATACAAATAGAATATATAATAATCTATTTAAGATAGAATTTAGATAGAAACAAAGAAACTTTAGAGGGAGAGACAAATATAGCTGGGAGGGAGACCAGGAAAAGTCTCTTGTAGAAGGTGACACATGAATTGAGTCTTTAAAAAACCCAACAAAAAACCCTTTGCCTTCCATCTTAGACAAAGTATACAAATAGAATATATAATAATCTATTTAAGATAGAATTTAGATAGAAACAAAGAAACTTTAGAGGGAGAGACAAATATAGCTGGGAGGGAGACCAGGAAAAGTCTCTTGTAGAAGGTGACACATGAATTGAGTCTTTAAAAAACCCAACAAAAAACCCTTTGCCTTCCATCTTAGAATCAACATAAAAAAACAAAACAGTAAGGGCTGGGCAATGGGGTCAAGTGACTTGCCCAGGGTCACACAACTAGGAAGTATCTGAGGCCAGATTTGAATCCCAGACCTCCCATCTCTAGGCCTGGCTCTCAATTCACTGAGCCACCCAGCTGTCCCCTGATCTGAGTCTTGAAGAAAACCAGGGACCCAAGAGGTAGACATGAGGAGGGGAGAGCATTCCAGACAGGAAGAACAGCCATTGCAAAGATAGGGTTGGGAAATGGAGCATCATGTGTGAGGAACTGTACTTAGCCTGGCATGGCTAGACCACAGAATGTTTGGTAGAGACTAATGTAGAAGACTGGGAAAATAGGAAGGGTAAGCCATATAGAGCTTTAAATGGAAAAAAGAGGAGTTCTATCCCAGAAGTAAAATGATGGGGATGTGAAGGAGGAATAGTAAGACTGGAAATGAAGAGGGGTGAGTGAAGTATGAAGAAATGAAAAGTGACCTGGCCTGAGGATGGGAGAGATGGGATGAGGGGATGAAAACAGGTAGAAATAAACAAATG
The DNA here is from genome assembly GCF_027887165.1 of Monodelphis domestica. Taxonomy (NCBI): domain Eukaryota; kingdom Metazoa; phylum Chordata; class Mammalia; order Didelphimorphia; family Didelphidae; genus Monodelphis; species Monodelphis domestica. The sequence goes on along the minus strand of NC_077227.1, from coordinate 176,762,909 downwards.
AAGAGAGACTGGGTATGAGGAGATGGAGAAAGGCATAGGGTGAGGGAGGCATTATATGTGAGGAAACCTTGAAGAAAGGAGAGATGCAATGTAGGGAGATGGACAAAGATTGGATGTGAGAAAATGGACAAAGATGGTGCTGGTAGAGATGGGAAGAGAGTGGGTACAAAGAGGGAAAGACAAGGTGTGAGGAAGATAGAGAGCAAGGGAATGGAGAGATGCCAAGAAAGACTTCTAAACTGTAAAGTATTAAACTAATTAAGTTCAATAAGCATTTACCAAGTGCCTACTGTGTGGTAGGCAATAAAATTACAAAAAGACTCCTTACTCTTGACATATTTAGTACTCATATTATCACTTCATATGAACATCAGCTGTCAAAGGAAATGATATTGTGAAGAGCTGAGACAAAACAAGATATGAGAAAGGGGAGATTGTTAGGGACTCTGAGAGTCTGGGTGCTCACCATAGAGTTGCTGGATGCCACGACGGTCATCCTCAGGAAGTACAAAATTCTCTGTGTCCATCCACTGGTAGAAGGGGGCCATGATGGCAGAAGGGTCATTGGAGTGCTCCAGACCCAGTGCATGTCCCAGTTCATGTACAGCTACCAGGAAAATGTCATTCCCTGAAAGGGACAAGTCCTGTCACATTAGTAGCCCCCCTCTATTGCTCCTGTAGTAACCCCAGGCCTATCCAAATCAGCTTATATTTTGCTTAACCATCCTCTCACTTGCCTGGCCAGCTCTGGGTTCTATATGCTGCTGCAGCTTTGTTACCTGGGTAGCAGGTAACAAGTAAACTTAAGCAATTCCTGCCCTACGTGCCCAGGAAAGGGGCACAAGAAATGGAATGAATGCAACCTGAGGGCTCTCTACTTGCCTGGTATCAGTAAGATACTTTCCATTATGGAGATTATTTTTCCACAAAGTCTTTTGGTTTACACTGTGATGGAATTGGGGAGCAAAGGCTATTTCTACTACTAATTCTGAGTGACCTTAGATAACTTACTTAATCTCTCTGGCCCTCAGTTTTCTTTTCTCTAAAAACAGGGAATTATCCTAGATGATCTCTAAGGTCCTTTCTAGGTCTCAATCCTATGATGCAATGATCAAAAGGCATAGCTTTGCCTGGGACAGGAATCCCAAGTCTAATACCTTACCTACCTTAGCAATTTAGGAGGCATTTAGGAGAAGCCTCAATCAAGGCTGAGTTTTCTCTCTTTTTTGATCCCTTGTGCCAGTTTCCCCCCCAAACTGGAAGTATTTATGAGGGGAGGGTAATGGGAGCTTATGACTTCATTGGCATGAGATACTCCCTCCACAGAAGCAAATTGAAAAATCTGTATTTTATAGTTTTAGAAGTGCCTCTGGCCCTTCAAGATTAAGTAACTTGACTTCATATGATCACAGAGCTAGTATGTGTCCCAAGCAGAATTTGAACCCAAGCCTTCCTGATTAAGACCAGTCCTCTATCAGCTATACCATGGCACATTGCCTGGACAGAATTTGATTAAAAAGAAGTTTCAAATTTAGGACAAGAAAAAAAATCATAGATGGAGAGCTGGAAGAGACTCATCTAGGCTAATTTATTCATTTTATATATGAGAAAAATGAGTGAGACTCAGAGATTAGGTGACTGTTACATAGTTCACATAGGTAAGTGTCAGAGATAGGATTTGAACAAGAATAATGGAATCTGAGAGTTGGAAGGAACCTCAGAGGCCATCTAATCCAAACCATATATGAAAAGAATCCCCACTCTCACATACCAAGGAGTGGTTGGGGTATATTATCCCCAGGTCCTACTCTTTCCCTCATATCAGAATGATAGTAATTCCAGTCTAAGTCAAGGACATCTCCTTGAAGTTTCATCTCTTTGGCCCCCATACTCTTGTCTCTGTCTGTCTATCTGTCTGTCTGTCTGTCTCTCACCCTGACCACCCTACTCACCATTGAGATCCTCATTTTGGACAGTCCAGGGCTCAGCTGAATCAAAGTGAGTGTCCCCACCAATGTTAGGGCCAGGAAAGTATGCGTGGGCTAAGAAGCCACCTTCCCCATCAAAGGGTGTGCTGTCACCGTGAAAGCCCTCGGCAAAGAAGATCATGATGTCGGCTTGCTTCTCGTGGCCCTCTCGTATGTAGGAATAGGGTACCTCTCGGAAGCGTAGAGGTGTGGCCCCCTCCCACACTTTGAAGGCTTTTCGGATAGCTTCGAATGTGGCATGTTCACCTACTTTGGGTGTGTAATTCTGGATGCTGGAGTCCAGGGTGAGGGGATGGGGGAGAAGACATGAGGTATAGTCATTAGTATGGTGGGCATGGGGAGCCCTTCCTCTTCCCCTTTCCTAGAACTGTGTTCTCCATGCTACCAATCCCCTCAAATCAGGGTGGCACCTTCTGCCCTGGCTCCCTGGGATCAAGGGGTCCTTTCTTCCTAGGGTCTGGTATCCATTCAGTTATAGTTCCAAAGACCCCAGATCCAGGAGTGCCTGGTTCACCTTCTCCCCTGTGTGGTCCTGAGCTAGGGATGGAGGTAATACTCCTTTTCTCTGTGATTGGGGAAGGGGAAGTCTGTGCCTCTCAAATGCAGCAGGCTGAGTATGAACCTAGCAACAGGCTGCCCTCAGGACTTTTTCTGGGACTCACCAGAATGTGATTTCATTGTGTTGCCATTTTAGACCCTGGATGGCATAGCGCTTCCTCCGCACGTTGGCCTTGATTTCTGCTCCAAACTTGTCTGGAACACCACATCTGGGGCGCTTCATGGCCCTGAGGATGGGGCAGGGGAATGTCAGGGTCAGTGTAGGAGAGGGTCAAAGAGTGTTGGGGAAAGGAAGAGGGCAGGGACTGTTTAGTTTTTTGTCTGTGTCTCCAGTGCGTGCCACAGTGCCTGCCATGTAGTCAGTATTTAATGAATATTTTATAGATGAACTGAAAGGCTGGGTCCATGTGTAGAGATGGCCAAGGTCAGTGTATGGGTGAGGGCAGGAGCAGTTCAAGGGAGAGGGAGAGTTGATGTTTCTGAATATCCATTATGAGGGTAATGGGTGATGGAAATCAGAAGACCATAAACTCCTTGAGGACTGTGTCAACTCTTATATCTCAATTGCCTAGCATATCTTGGATCATTATAATAAATGCTTGTTGATTGATTAATTTATTAATTGACACAGCCAGGTGGTACAGTGGATAGAACATAGGGCTTGGAGTCAGAAAGACTTGAGGTCAAGTCTAGCTTACTAGCTGTGTGACCCTGAGCAAGGTACTTAATCGCTGTCTGCCTCAGTTTCCTCATCTGTAAAATATCAATAATAATAGCAGTTACCTCCCAGGGTTGTCAGTCATGAGGATCAAATAAGCTAATAATTATAAAGTGATTAGGCCAGTCCTGGCACATAGTAAATCTACATTGGCATTATATAAATGCTAGTTCTTATTCATTGATGAAGTCTTGGGGTAGGATGGAGAAGGAAAGTAGAAAGGTCAGGGGGCAGTGTCAGGTCCAAGCTGGCATTTGGCACTCACTTCATGGTGTCTCCATCAGCAGTGCCTGTCACACGCAGCCCGTAGAACCTCTGCATGGCAGCAATAGCAGTGGAGAGGGACTGGGGAGAGCGCTGGGTGTGGGTACGCAGATCTCCAGGTGGTAGGTAGCCATATTGCTGGAGCCAAGCCTGGAGGGGAGAAGGGAGCAGTAGGAGGCTATCTAAGGGGAATGAAAGGAACAAAGAAGCCCACATCCCTCCACCCTAGGTCCTTGAGGACCCAATAGAGGACCTTAATGGAGTAGACTAGGCTCCTCCTCTGGTTGAATCTTGAAAAGCAGAGAAATGATCAGGCGCAAGCTAGCCTGTCTTGGAGGCTTTCTTACCCCTGGGAAGAGAGACACAGAATCCTCTGATATTGTGTCTAAATCTTGACCTGAGAGGCTAAGATTGATACTGTTACAGCATAGTATGAAGACCTGGGCTCTGATTAAGGCTATTTTACTTACTGTGGCCTTGGGCAAATCTCTGTTTCCTCATCATTAAAATGAGGGAGTTGGACATAGAATACTGAGATTTCAGAAGCAATGCATTCAATAAAGTCACTTATAATATCCTTGGGGACAAGAAGGAGTGATATGGGCTAGGTGACAGGTGAATGCAGGGATTGGTTGAATGACAGGAACCAGAGTGGTAATTAATGAGTTGAGTTGAGATCACCTTGGAGAGAAGTCACAAGTGACAAGCTCCAGAGATTGTTCTGATCCTTTGCCATTCAATGCTTTTTACCAATTACTCCAGGTAGTTCAGTGGATAGAGAGACAGGCCTAGGAATGGAAGCACCTGGGTTCAAATCTGGCCTCAAACTCTTCCTAACTGTATGACCCTGGGCAAATCACTTAACTTCCATTGCCTAGCCCTTCTGGCTTTTCTGTCTTGGAAGCAATACACTATCTTGTTCTAAGATGGAAGTCTATTCAAATTCTAAGATGGAAGGTAGGGTTTTTTTTTTTTTAAGTAGGCATACTTGTCAAGGTAATATGAAGCTGATTAAAGGAGATAAGGAAGGAAATTACATCTTGTTAAAAAGTAATATAAACAATGGAGTAATATCAATACTAAATGTTTATGCACCAAATGATATAGCATCCACATTTCTAAAGGAGAAAGTAAAGGAGCTTAAGGAGGAAATAGATAGTAAAACCATACTAGTGGGAGACCTCAGCCTTCCCCCATCAGAACTAGATAATTGAACCAAAAAATAAATAAGAAAGAAGAGAAGTGAATGAAATGTTAGAAAAATTAGAACTAATAGATATCTGAAGGAAACTGAACAGGGATAAAAAAGAAAATACCTTCTTTTCAGCAGTACATGGTACACATACAAAGATCAACCATGTACTAAGGCATAAAAACAAAGATAATATGAAGCTAGGGGTAACTGGGTGGCTCAGTGGATTGGGAGCCAGGCCTATAGATGGGAAGGTCCTAAATTTAAATCTGGCCTCAGACACTTCCTAGCTGTGTGACCCTGGCAAGTCACTTAACTCGAATTGCCTAGCCTTTACCACTCTAATTTTAACAACCTAATTTTAAATTCTTACACTTGGAACCAATACATAATATGGATTCTAAGGCAATAAGGGTTTAAAAACAAAGAAAAAAGGTAATATGAAGCTGGAAGGGACCGGTTACAAATTGGATGACAAAGTGACGCTTTGAAAAGATTTTAATATATTAGAACAATAGGTAGTTTTAATAAGGTGAAATGGGGGTGGATTCAAAGTCTTAAATTCAGTTTTAAAAGTGAAATTCCCAAATACAGACTGGCTTCTCCTTTCAGTAGAGAAGAAGGGGCTTTGGGTATAGAATGTTGAATGAGTTGCCAGGCATTCTCACTGCATCCATTCGTTTTGCTTAACCAAAGCAAACCAAGGGAGGTAAATGGGTTTATAACAGGAAATAACTGTGATATGAAAACAAAAGGCATCAAGAAAGCCTTTTTAGAAAAAAAATTGATTGAGAAGTGATTACAAGATAATAAGTCCTGGGAAAAAGATCTGGAGATTTTTAATCAACCTCAAGGTCAATATTAATCAACGGTGTGTGAAGGGCAGCTAACAGTTCTATCCTACACTACTCTGAAAAGTATATTGTGAAGAAGGAAGGCACTATACTTTATTTTTGGGAGGATATTGACATTTTAGGATGCTTCTAGAATAAGGTGACCAGGATAGGGAGGAGACTAGAGATCAAAGGGATGAAATGAAGGAGGAGGCGTGTTTAGCCTGGAGAAGACAAGATTTAGAAGGGTCATGGCTCCATCTTTAAGCAGTTGAAAGATTGTCTAGCAGAAAACAGTTAATCTGTTAAAGCCATTAAACAAGTTTAATACCTGTTCTTCCTGGCCTCAGAGGGCAGAATTAGAAGCCGTGGGATATAATAACAAAGATAAACTTTGGTTAGATATAAACAAACAGATGAAAGCTGTCTAAAAGTAGAGTGGAGGCAGCTAGGTGGTATGGTGGATAGAGCATCAAACTTGGAATTGGGAGGACCTGAGTTCAAATCTGGTTTCAGATGCTTCCAATTGTCTAGTCCTTACCATTATTCTGCCTTGGTACTTATACATAACATCAATTTTAAGACAAAAGGTAATGGTTTAAAAAGAAATTATGCCTCAAATTTAACCTCATTTGCCTAGCCCGTGCCCTTCTGTCTTAAGTTATTACTAAGTCAGAAGTAAGGGTTTAAAAAATAAAAGTTGTGAACAGTGTTGGAAGGAAGAGGATTTCCCCTTGTTAGGGGTCTTCAAGCTGAGGATGGATGACCAGTTCATAGAAGGTATTCTAGGTCAGCTACCATTTGGTATAGATGGCCTCTGAGGGTCCTCCCAACTCAGATTCAGTGATTTTGCTTGGATGATCACTAAGGTCCTCTCCAGTTCAAAATCCCTTGATCTAAACACGAATCAGAAGTTTTATTTTATTCTATGGCATAACATAACCACTTGGCCTGGCCAGGGACTCAGAACAGGACAGGAGCTGGTAGTCCTGGGCTATTATGGTTCAGGTGGGCATACAAAATCAGCTGATTTGAAAAAAACAGCAGAATCCTTCCTTGGGACCAGCCACCAGCATCATTCTATCAATCAGTGTCTTTAGCAAATCGAGATATCTGGAGTGGCTGTTAGGTCCTAGGTTCAAATCTGGACTCAGATACTTTCTAGGTATATGACCCTGGGCAAGTGATTTAACCCCCACTGTCTAGCTTTTACTCTTGTGTTTTAGAACTGATACACTGCATTGATTCTAAGATGAAAGGTAAGGGTTTTTAAAAAAAAAGAGATGTTTGGGGAGAGCTCTTGAATAATCATAGGGTCATGGATTCAGAGCTAGAAGGGATCTCAGAGGTCATTGAGACTATTCTACCTCCTCCTTTTTACAGGTGAGGGAACTTAAGCAGAGAGGTTAGATCAATTCCCCAGGATCCCATAGCTAGCAAGGAGCTGAGGCAGATTTCGAACTCAGGCCTTCCTGAATTCAATTTCATCTATAAAAGAAGGGGTCCATCCAAATGAGGGAGATTGCTCTGAACTCCCTTACAACTACTCAGAAAATGCTTCTAAAGAAGAGACTTTTTAAAGCTTAGCATGAAGCCCCCCTTGGGGCTGGGCGGCCCCTTTCATACTGGGTACTCATTAGGGTTTGGAAATAAGACAGGGGGCATGTTGGTGAGAGGAGGGACTGAGATTATGGGGGTGCATGAAAGTTGGAAGATCATTAGAATAGGGTCATGGTGTGGGTATGGCTGGTGTATCCATAAACACAGACCAAGTGCTTAGAGTGGGAATATGGAACTAACCTCATGCCTACTTACAGTTATATAACTTTGTTAGCTATAAAGAAAGGTTGCATGGAATAGTAGAGAAAGCATAGGACTTGAGGTTAGGAAGATCCACAATGCAATTAGGGTCGGCTGGGTGGCTCAGTGGAGAGAGAGAGCCAGATGTAGAGATGAGAGAGGTCCTGGGTTCAAATTTGACCTCAGCTGGGTGACCCTGGGCAAGTCACTTAACCACCATTGCCTAGCCCTTCCTGGTGCTCTGCCCTGGAACTGAAACCTAGTATTAATTCTAAGATGGAAGGTAAGGGTTTAAGAAAAATTATGCCTCAAACTCATATTACCTGCATGACCTGGCCAAGTCATTTAAAATGAGACAGCTGGTCTCAGTGGCCTTGGAGAAGGCGATACCTTAGAGGAGGTATCATCTATCTCTTGTCCATTGAAATTTATCTCCATTCGATGCCCAGAATTGAATAGGAGGAAGGGAAGAAGCTAGGTAGCATTTGGGAAATTATCCATTGTTTGTAATGACCCTAGATTTCCTGAAACAAAAACCTATCTTTTTAAGTCTGGTATATAGTCCTATGGTTGTGAATCATGGAATTCTACTGTCTCTAGAGAATCAAAATTTGGGGTCACTCAAAGGGCAATATACACACACACAGAGGGTTATAGCCCATTGACAATGAAGAATTATCACAAGAAGTGGCAGAAAGAGGTCTTCAAAGATAGATGTATGAGTGGAAAAGGAGGCCACTCAAGTAGCAAGACTGAAGGGTAGAGGCAGCACATGTGGTCCACAAGGATTGCCCCCTCACTCTGACCCCTGCAGATGCATTTATAAAAATACCTAGGGGAAAGTAAGATAAGGAAGGTACAGATGGATTTGGAACTGAAAGAGACTTTAGAGATCATCTAGTCCAGCGGTCTCATTTTACAGATAAGGAAACTGAGGTTTGGGAAGGGGAAGTGACTTGCCCAAGAAGAACCTGCCTTATTGAGGTCACATGCCCATCCAACGGTCAAAATAGCCTTTTTCCAAGCACTGTCAGGTCCCTGGGTTGATGGTTTCTCCTAAAGTCCTATGAATTGTTTTTAGCATCCTAATGAGGTAAGGAAAAGAAAATCAATTTGAATGAGGACAATATTTGACTCCAAGTATGTTTTATGAATTGTTCATATGATAAAGACTGGGGAGGTTGGTTTTTTCCTTGAAAAAAAAAAAAACCACACACATACTGAAATGAGGCTTTTTTTGTGTGCATGTGTGTTTGAATGAAAAACACACATATTGCAAAAGCCCAATTTCTGACAAAGTCAGCCTTTATCATAGGAACAAAGAGGCAGTACCCAGAGATTGAAAATTAAAATTGGAAGGGTAAAGTATAAAGGATTTATAAATCTGAATTACTTTATGGAGGTTGAAAGACACAGAAGGATGAATGGGAGACAGGACAAAGGGGTAAATTTGTAGTTTTAAGGGACAGGGAGAAGGGCTTGAGTGGTCAGAAACTTGGATCTGGACTTAAAAGGAACAAAGATTTATTAGCTGCAGATGGGACGTCAGTGTGCATGTGGCAATTAGGTAACTCCAAGCTTTGCAGAAGGGTGATGTTCTATGTGGTAGAGTTGGGACTTCTGCTGTGGGGCTGGATAGGGGTGACTCAGGAGCAGCTGACAGGGGACCTGAGCCCAAAGGGATTGACATTGCAACACTGATTCTGGGAAGCCCTTCTACAAGGGCTGATAGGAGGTAGGACCCAAGCTGTAAACAACTCAACTACTTTGGAATCTCCCTTTTTTTGTTCAGTCCCTTCTTTAGAGATGAGAGAAGAAGGAAGGGAAAGAGCTTAGCTTTCTAAGTTCTGGAGTAAACCATTTCACACACGTTGGATTTCTGGAAGCTTGTTCTAACCTGTGCTGGGCTGGCAAGGTTTGCCCACTGCCAATATATGCATAAGACCTGTAGGGGCCTGTATTCAAGTATGTAGGGAACTCCCATCATCCCTAGCTCATCTTTGGGCTTTATTTGTGGGGAAGACATGGGCATCTAACCCCTAACAAGGAGATAGGGCTTGCTGGGAAGGAGGTTTGGTACTTGGGCAGTGCCACTGAGGTTCTTGCCCTGGCTTTGAGTCAGACTGAGGGAAGGACTGGGGGTGAGGAGGAAGGTTTTAGAATTAAGGTATGTCTCCAGCACTGGGTCAATAGAGAAGCAGAAGCCATTGTCCTGACTTTTGGGGCTCTGAGAGCTCCTGGGGGGGATGAGAAGAGAGAAAAGCAGCAACCTTTAAATATTTCACATAACATGAATTCCCCACTCTGAGGAGTCTCTGAGCATATCTGTTAGGGAAGCTGGCAATAAATATTCAGATCCTGTAAGCCTAACCCAACTTGTCTCCAGATTATTTTCTGAACAGGAAAACTGAAGCCAACAGTAAGACAGTGACTTCTCCAGAGTCAAACTTCATGAGAGCCTTAGAGCTAGAGAAACAAAGCAAACAAAATTCCATAAAAGCTAAGATTCTTGATTAATTAAACCTTGCCATCTCTCCAATTTAGCTCAATTAGGAAGTATACAATAGGCCTTTATTCCATTATTATTGAATTGGATTGAATTAGATTCAACTGCATCTCCATCCATTAGGTAGACAGTGAAAAACACACTCACACTAGTCCTGAAGTCAGAAGGCTAGAAAGCTGCCACTCCGAGTCTCAGTTTCCTTATCTGTAAAGTTGGAGGTTAGATGATCTGGAAGGACCTTTTTTATATGATCCTATGATCCCTCTTCCCAGGCTTTTCAGGCTCTCTCCCTTCTCTCATAGGGACAGGATGCACCGTGGGATAAGAACCACAGAATGAAATACAGACCACAGAAGACTCTTGTGTCTGTGGTAAGTGTGGGGGAAAGGATAAGTACCAGACAGGCTGAGGGGAAGAGAGGTCAGCCATGGAGTTAGAACTAAAAAGGCACAAGTTCAAGATTTGGGGTGTCAACATGGAAATCTAGAGATCCCCAGTTTATTTAGTTTGAAGGTAGAAACCCCAGGTTTTGACCTTGTCACAGGAGGGGTTTCCCCCTGAGGGAAGGTCCCACTTCACCAGACAAATAGACATCCACTTCAGCTTTGGCACAGTAGGTAGCCCATCAGTCAGTCTCGCAAGCTGAAGGTCCTGAGTTTGATTCTTGGAAGGAGGGTGTGTGATATGCTGGGAAAGGCTTCTGGAGACAAAAGAACTACTTTTTTGGGTCTACCTCCCACCTGAAGTGGATGTCTATTTGTCTGGTGAAGTGGGACCTTCCCTCAGGGGGAAACCTCTCCTGTGACAAGGTCAAAACCTGGGGTTTCTACCTTCAAACTAAATAAACTGGGGACCTCTAGATTTCCATGTTGACACGGTGAGGGGTGGGGATGGGGCTTTTGGAGGGGCAAATTTGCTCCATTTCCCTGAAGCTCCTCAGTACTCTCCTGGTACTCTTTAGAGAGAGAGGGTCAGGGGGTTCTGGGGTTAAGAACGCTGTCTCTAGGATTCTCTTACTCTTAAAAGAGTTTCTTGTGGAGTAGGGGAGGCTGGGTGGGGGTGAGCCTTGGAGCCAAGCCTCTGTGGCAGCCAAGGTCAACAGGCCCCTTCCCATCTTCCTGCCCAGTTTGGATTCCCACTGCTGAGGAATGGGTGGGGGCCTGGAAACATTGCCTGAGGATCTCCCACCCGGGAGCAGGCCCTGAGCCCAGACCCCCTAGGCCCTACTCCTCCCTTCCTCTCTCTCTCTCTCTCTCTCTCTCTCTCTCCACCCCTCAGTGGCCCAGGCAGAGGCCCAGAAGCAGATGGTGGCTCTGGCACTGGGACTAGTTATGACCCACTTTAGCATGGTGCCAGGGCTGCCCAGCCCCTCCCCTCAGAGGGCCTGGGCCAGGGCCCCAGAGGAGAGGAGGCTGGGTGGGAGAGGAGCAGGAGTTGGCAGTGGGCAGGTCCCACAGATGCCCAAGCTACTTTTTTTCCTAGATTCTCTTTTTTATGCTATAGAGAAGCTAGAACTCCACTGCCAAACTAGGAAGATAAGCGATAACCGCCTCCTCTTAGCCTGAGCTCTAACTCTAGCCTCAGGGCAGAGATGCTTCCCGGTTGCCTCTGAGCTCTCCAGGGCCCAGCCTCTACCTTCCTAATTATCAGGAGGACACTTTTTCATTTAGGGTCCCCAGAAGCCTCCCTAGTGCCTGGGACAATGGTTCACCTCTCTGTCCAGCTACCCCGGACCTGATGGGGCTGACTCTGGATTCTCCCCCTCCCTTTCCCCCACTGCCCTACCCAGCCCCTCCCTGCCGCACCCAGGCCTTTGCCACGGCTGAGCTGAGTGGGTTGGGATGGCCCAAAATAAGAAGCTGGTTAAATATGTCTCCCACCTTCACCCCAAAATAAAAAGCAAAAAGAGGAAAAAACTCCACAGACGACTCCCACACAGTTTCCTTTGAGAGAGACCTGGAGACCCACAACCTGGGACAGCTGGGCTGGGGGGCTGGGAGGGGAGACCACAGACAGTGAAGAACCAGGTTAGACTAACCCCAAGGTGAAAAACACATGGGGTAAGGGTCTTCCCCTCTGGGAGTTAGGGTGAGAAGAGCCTGGTGAAGGTGGCTTCTCTTGCCAGACTGGACCCAGGCCTACTTTCTCTCAGAACCCTTCACTTGCTTAAGTTTTTTTACATTAAAAAGAAAGAAAAGCCTCCCCTCCCCCCATATCCAGGAGACTGGGGTCCAGGAGAGAGAAGTGCCCCAGTCCCTAAGCCCAGCTCCATCAGAGCCCCTGGCTCACAAGGAGAGCTTTGTGTGGACAGAAACCCCAGCTCAGCTGTGGGGCCGGGCCAGGCCAGGGTGACCGCCCTGTGGACCTGGACGCCAGGGCACAGAAACAGTTCTCTGAGGGAGAAGGGCTGGAGAGGGACCCAGTGGAGAAGAGGGAAGGGGAGGGGATGAGAGAAGGGAAGACTAGAGGAGGAAGATGAGAGGCACAGAGCTCCCTCTCCCTTCAGCGCCAGACTTCCAAACTATTAACTCTTTGGCCACCACCCCATCCCCCCCATCCTGCCCCCGGCCCTGGGATGAGCAGAGCAGATGAGGCTGGAGAGGAGGGAGGGATGGAGGGAGGGAAGGAAGGAGAGAGATTGGCTCTAGTGTGAGCGGTGTGTGAGTGAGAACTGGAGATGTGGAAAGTTGGAAAAACAACAAACTCGGCACATGACAAAAAATGGGGACAGCGGCGGGGGTTTGAGCCGGCTCCAAATATTATCAAAGTCCCAACCCGATCCAGAGCTGAGCTCAGAGTCCAGGGGGATTCAAAGGGAAAGTTTTGCCCCAGATGTACAGCTATCTTTAAAGAAAGGAATGGGAAAGTTAAGCATGGAGTTGGGAGGCAGACAAAAGTTTTACCAACTTGGAGGCAGGAGATGAAAGGGGGAGAGGGAAGCCAGGGAGGAGAGTCGGGGCCAGAGGGGCCGGGGCGCCCAAGAAGCAATCCCCCATGCATATTTGAATCCCTCTTCTTTCGAGGAACGAAGAGGGTCATCCCCCCATGACAGATAAGAAGAGGGGAAGGAGGGAGAATCACACTTACTTCAGGGCTAAAGTTGCTGTCTGCGGAGCAGAGGGAGATGAGGGCTGTGCTGAGAGTGAGGAGAGAGAGAAGCAGGCTCCCGTCGGGGCTAGGGCCACAGAACATGGTTCACTCCCAATTCTGGGCAACTTTTGGGAATCTCTCTGTTGGTACTCTGAGTCTTGTGCCCCCCTTAAATCCCCCCACACCCCTAGGGTCTCTGTCTCTTCTCTCTCTGGGCTCCTTTGTTCTGCCTCGTTTCCCCCTTAGGTTTCAGGAGCAGGAGCAGGCTGGAGTTGGGGGGTTTGTTCTGTGGAAGTGGTTGTCTGGTTCTTCTCTCGAATTCCTGGGGTTTGTTTTTTTTTTGTTCTTTTTCTGCTTACTTGGCGATCTGGAGCCCTCTTCTCTCTCTCTCTCTCACTTACTTACTACTCTTGTCCCTCCCTTCTTTCCCAGCCTCTTTCCTTGCCCCCTCCTTCTTTTCTGATGGGGACGTGGTTGCTTTAGTATGAATCCAATTACAGCAAAGAGCAGGGAAAAAAAATGTTGCCTTTTTGTGGTATAGGCTGCCATCTGCAGGGGCTGAGCCCACAGTCAGGAGTCAGGAGTTGGGGGGGGGGGGGCTAGACGCTGGATGTGGGAGTTTTTCTCATCCTAAGCATATTTGGGGTGGCTTTGTTCCTCTGGTATTTAGCTTCTTTCCCTAGGGAGCAGGAAGTCTGGAGAGCCTCAGGTTGGGGGTGGGGGTTAGATAGGGCTAAGTGTCCAGAAGTTCAGGATCTTGGGTAGAGAAAAGAACAGAACACAGCAATAATTCAGCCTGTTTCTATGGATCCAGCCAGCCTTGAATTGCTAATTCTTTGTCCCCTCATAGTCTTTCTTGCCACTTGACCTTCCTACACAGGTAGAGTAGATAAAGGTGACTATACTCAGGACCTGAATATAATCTGACAGAATATATTCCCTTTGTCAATTCTTGTTAAAAGTATCCCTTTAAAAATAACCATTTTCTAGGAAATCAAGTACATAGGGTTGGAGTATCTATAAATTATAAGGATTTTATCTGGAAGTTTCTTTGGTGGGGAGTGGGAAAGAAGGCTGGTATTAAGCTCCTTTTCTGCCCTTTTAGAGTAGAAATGAGCCAAGGGTTCAATCTAATGGCTCTAGTAGCAACATGAAGCAAAGGGACTTGGTAAAATGGTGAAGGAACAGAAAGTATGTCTTTATATTGAAAGATGATTAAACCTTAGTTCTCTTCAAGCATTGGGCTTTTAAAGAAAGTGAATGGATTTGGGAGAGGGTCCAGCTGACATAAAGAATGGGCAGAAAGGAGGGGCAACCAGATAAGAAGCTGATGTAGAAAGGCTGCACAAAAGCAAGCAGGAAAGGAGTGGGAGATAAAATTGACAATCAGCGAAATCTAAGAGCCAAGAATTGCATTTGGTCAGCGGGAGAGGAAGGAGGAAGGGAGGGGAGCAGAGGGAGGGATCAAGGGAAGAAAGGAGGGTTAGCAGCTAGCTAGCCAGGTAGGGGATTCCAGGGGAGGGAAAGAAGACTTTGGCCCTCAGAAAGGAACCAAAACCAGTTCTCCTACTGTGGTTAATAGCTGTTGGGGGGTGAGATACTCAGTCTTTTGGAAATATGAGAGAACTTTGATTAATGGTGGGTCCTACTCATTCTGGGTAACTTCCTGGGCTGGGTTTCCCTACCAGAATTCTAAAACAAAATCACATGGGTAAAGACTTCTTTCTAATATCCAAACACTATTACAACCATGTAAAAGCTTTTACTTGAACATTTTAAGTTTCTACACTTTTAAGATTTATCAAGCATCTTCTTCAGGCAGTGTAGACCATTGTCCAGGTAGTGAGATCCCATAGACTTACCTTGTATCCAACCACAGGTAGTCATCCCTTTTTTCCCTCAAAGTTTTATCCAGTAAACTTCTGACATGTTTCCTAATAGCCAGATGTATGGAGTTATCTTGGTTCTTTTCTCTTCATTTTGGCCTCACACAGGATATTCTCCAAGGTTACTAGAACCCTAGGCAGATTATATCCATGGCTTCTTGGGCAATATATATCAGCTATAAAGTTTATTATTAATTGCATTTTTTTACTAGATGCTTAATTGGTGGCATGTATTAGGTGTCGACTCTATAAGGCAAAGGTTCCTAGCCAAACTCAGGGCAGTCTTTGCTTCTGCTTTGTGTTCACATGGCATGGTTCCTTTGAAAACACAGGATACAGGCCAGCACTGTATCCTGAGGTGGGAGGATATTAGCTTCTCTTTTGTCCAGCTGAATTGGAGTGGGACCAGGGATAATAGGAAAATATATATCTAGAGCTGGAAGGGACCTAAAAGGTCATTTAGGACCACTATTTCATTTTATAAATGAAGAACCTGAGACCCATGAGGTTAAATAACTTGTTCAAGGTCCCATGGGCAGCTGCAGAGCAGAGGACTAAACTTGGGTCCCTGGACTCCCAAGTTCTCCAGCACTCTCTCCAATGCAATGTGTAGCTTCCCAAGGATGAGGGCATTAACTATCCTTCTAGAGAGGTGATCCCATGGTTCCCCACCCACTATGTTTATGTTCTTGTTCCTCTGAATAGTGGGGGGAATCTGAAGCTGTGAAAAGCTTCTTTTACTGAAGCTGGTGCTGAGAACATCAAAGATGGCAGGAAGGAAAGCAGGGGACTAGGAGAGCTTGAGGGGGTTTGTTTTATTGAGTTATGAGACCTTCATTGCAGCCCCTTTGGGCTTGAGCTGGTTTTGCTTTTTCCTTTCCTTCTCCAGCCTTTTCTCTTGCTGCTTCAGCTCCCATGTCTTCATTCCTGAATCTATTTCTTGGGAGAGCAACACGACTCGTCTCTGAAAAATAATCAGTGAGAACAGGTTAAGATTTGGAGATGGAAGAGACCTTAAAGTTTATTTCATCTAAACTCTTTGTTTTATAGAAGTGGAAACTTATACTTAGGGAGGTTAAATACAATGCTCTCCTAGGGACAGCAGTCCTGCCCTCTACCCTACTGCAAGATCAAAGTCAAATGTTTCTGACTGGAAAAGAAGAATATGGGAGGTATGGGTCATCAAACCCCACTGGTTGAAAGAATGGTTGTGCCATACATTTTCAGAATGGCTAACTGTTGATTTATTTTATTTTAGCTGAACTTATCTATTTATTATGAGAGGAGTTGTAAGGAGGGAGTAACTGGGAGAGTAATATTTTTAAGAGCAGTAATAAAAGCTTTTAAAAAGAAAATGCAGCCAGTTATATGAGGTGGGAAAAGCACTATAGTCCATCAACAGAAACTGCAAATAGAAGGGATATATGTATGTGGGAGTCTGTTCATACCAGCTGATTGTTAAATTTTTAGTGTGAACATTTCTATCTGAGAAGTTGGCAAATTCTGCAAATCAGGGTTTGATTTGTTGATTGTTGACTTGAGAAAGGATGGAAGAAATGTTATTGTATGGTTAAGTTTTCAAGTGTGTCAGGAAAGGTTTTTTTTTGAGTCAACTGATTGTTAAGTATTTTACTAGCATACCACCCAGACATGACTATGCACACACAAAATTTAGGGAGAAGACTAGAAGACAGGAGTGAGTCCAAGCTTTTGACATCTTGAATTAAGGTGGTGATGGGTCAACCAAATGAAGATATCCAGCAGGCAATTAGAAATATTAAACTAAAAGTCAGGGGACAGATCAGGATTTTGGACCTCAGAGAGGTATTAAAGTTACCAATGAAAAATGGAAGAGGATTATGGACAGAGCCTTGTGGAATGTCAACTTTTTTTGGAGGGCAGAGAAGAGATCAGGGAACCAGGAGAGAGCAGCATCATGGTAAGGAATATCAAGGAAGTGATTTCCCTTCACATAGAGATGATTAAAAATCCTAAGACAGATAATGCCAGTTCAGGCATTCAGGTTCCTCACAGAGATCCTGAATAGTCACTCACCGCAAACTTTTCCCTCTGTTCCCTTCTTCTGAGCTGGCCTTTCATTGGGGGAGCAGATCTACCATCTATAAACAGAGGTTAAGAAGGAAAAGGGATGTTCTATGAAAGGCAGTCACCAACATTAAGAACAAAATGCCATATCAAAGAGCTTTGCTCATACCTGTTTGATATAACCAGATATACTTGCCTTTTAGGCTCTCCTCTAATCTATTTTGCATACCAACACCAGTTTTTCTTTTTTTTTTATGTTAAATACCCTATTCAAAAACATTTACTGTCTCCAAACTACATACTGGATAAAATCCATACTCCTTAGACTAATAATTCTAGGCTCTCCAATCTGTCCCTGGTCTTCTTTTCCCCTTGCATAACCTGGGTCTAAATCATTTTTCCAATCTCCCACATACATAAAAAAGCTCTATTCCAATTGGATCCATCTACCCAATATCCCTAGCAATAAATCTCTTTTTACAATGCTCTATGCTCCCACAGATGTCCTATTTCTCCACATGCACTTATGTCCAGTTCAATTTTTCTTTCACCACAACTTATGACTGCTTTAGCCCAGTGACCACTACATGTGGACTTCTAGCTACTACAGCTTCTGTCATTCATTTTGGCAGTTACCACATATTAACTTGTGATAGTTCTTGAATTATATAACCACAATTCTTAAACAATTTTTTACTCAGCTACTAAGTAGAAAGTGCTGAGGATACAATGGAGAATAAATAAATTTTTATCTTCAAGGAGCTTTCATTCTAGTAGTGTATGTTTTGTTGTCTTAAAAGGCATGGGACTACATTAGTAGTAAAACCACCACTTTATCCTGTAGTTTTCAAAGCACATGTATTACTCAATTCGACACATCTATTTATTTTTTTAAATCCTTACTTTCTACCTTGCAATCAATACTGTACATTGGTTCCAAGATAGAGCAGTAAGTGTTAGGAATGAGGGTTAAGTGTCAAGGGTCACACAGTTAGGAAGTTTCTGAGGTCACATTTGAGCCCAGGCCCTGATTGGTTTAAAGTTGCACAACTATTTCCATTATTTCATAGTGTTTCTTTGTATCTCTTAGGGTAACATCATAGCATTCAATTTAGTAAACATTTGTTGAATGCTTATTATGTCCAAGGTCTGGGGCTAGGCTCTTTGGATGAATAAATCCTGTAACAGTCTCTGCTCTTAAAATCTGCCGGGGGAGGGACCTGTATATAAGAAAACATACCACAAAGTAGTGTGAAAAGAGCAAAGAAGAGATCCAGACAAAACTTTCTATGAAAATGTATTATTTTTCAGCTGGGCAGTATCTGGGAAGGTTTCATGGCAGCAGTGGCTGGCACTCATGAAGGGTAAAAGCCCATGTCTTGTTTTTTCTGGAATAAGCTGTGGTGTAGTTGAAAGAACAGAGGTCCTTTGAGTCTCGATTTTTTTTTTTAATCTACAATACAGCATCGGGCTAGATGGTCTCATTATTTCTTTCCAGTTTTAAATCCTATGATTACCTCTAAATCCTCAGTATCTATAGCAACGCACTTTATTTGAACCAACATTTGTTGAAGAAAAGGACATGGATGGTGCCTTGCCTACTGGCTTATCATGTTGAGGAAATTTAGTGTTTTCATTATCTCAGAGATAGTAGAATGTAGTGGATAGGACTGGTTTCTGAATCAGGAAGCTCTGGATTCTAATCCTACCTCTGATACATATTGGCTGTGACCTTTGGATAAGTCACTTGATCTCTCAAGGAGTTAGGCATCACTCTAAACTTAAAAAAAATGCTGACCTGCATTAGCTAAGGGAGTTTCCCATTATCAATGAAATTACAGGTCTAGTCTCTATTCCTGTCTGTAGATCTAATAACAGCACCCTGCACAGAAGTGACCTTTAATAAATGACTGTAGACAGATAGATGGTACAGTGAATAGTGCTAGAACCTGCAGTTAGGAAGACCTGAATTCAAATCTTGTTTCAGACACTTGCTAACTCTATGAACTGGGAATGTCATTTAACTTGTTTCCTTAACTAGGGTGGTTAAATGGGAATATTTGCAAATCACTCTGCAAGCCTTAAGGCTAGTAATTACTGGCCTGCCCCATTGCCTCCATTACATTACTTAACCTCGGTCTCTTTCCTCACCTGTAAAATGACAGCATTTACCTCACAAGGTTTGGGAGGATCAAATGAGTTACTTCATGTAATGGCCTTTACAAAATTTAAAGGGACATATATAATGGCCTGGCCTTTCCTTCCCTTCCAGTCTCAGGTTGATGTCTCTAGGTTGACCCGAAGGGCTCACCTGCATAGGACCAGTCGGGCAGCTCGGTGAGAGGCCCATAGCCAGAGGGGCTGGCGGCCAGGCCCAGCCTGAGGAGGGGAGGGAAAGCCAGAGATGTTAGTAAGGTCCCGCCCCCAAACCTGGGCTCTTCCTAGCCTTGCCCTTCAGCCACCCTTCTACTAACCCCATTTCCGCCACAAGGAGACCCCTCCCGGTACTCGGTCTACGGCCCCCACCCGACCCCCGGGCCCCGACCCCCCAGCCCCGGCGCCTCACTGGGTCCGCCACGCGCCGCCAGCCCAGCCCGCTACACTCAAATGTAGCCGCCGCACACCTAGAGAGTGGGAAGGGGGCAGGAGGGAGAGAAGAGCATCGTTAGCGCCCAGAGCGCCGCGGGATTCCGGTCAGTCTGTACCCCGCCGCCCCCACTTCTAGGTATACCCCCCCACCACCGCCCTGGCCCTGCCTGTAACCCAGTCCGAGTCCCGGACTCCCACATACCCAACAATCTAACAGTCAACCCAGCCATGCCAAGGGGAGGGCTGAGGAAACCGGAAGAGGGCGAGTCTACAGGAAGGGGGAAGAGCGGAAGTACAGTACAGTCCTCTAGACACCTCTGGGTGCCGCCATCTTGAGTATGCAAACTAGACCCTGCCATCTTCGGCTTTTGTACGGACTGAAAGCGTTGCCATCTTGATCAGAGGAATCCACCACAGACATTTTTGGTTGCTGAAGGAAGAAGTCCTTCTGCGCCTGCGCTTTCATTCTCGTTGCCTGCCTTTAATTCAAGCCCATTTATTAAACAACCTACTGCATGCTAGACACTGGAGATGAGGATACAAAGTCAAAACTGAAACAGTTCCTTCCTTGAGGAGTTTTCCAGTGGAGGTGGAGAGAGTAACATGTAGCATGTATAGTTAAAAAGTAAATAAAAAATATAAACAAAGTATATTTCTATTGGTATTGCAAACAATCAGCCAACAAGCACTTTCTCCTCCTTTCCCTCCCCTTCCCCTCCTCCCTCTTCTCTTCCTTTCCCTTCTCTTTCCTCCCCCTTTCTTCCTCTCTTTTTTCTTTTCCTCCTCTTCTCTCCTTTCTCCTTTTTTTTTAAAAACTCTTACCTTCCTTCTGAGAATCAATACTGTGTATGGGTGGTAAGGGATAAGAGTGATAAGGGCTAGGTAATGGGGATTAAATGACTTGCCCAGGGTCACACAACTAGGAAATATCTGAGGTCACATTTGAACCCAGGACCTCCCATCTATAGGCCTGATTCTCAATCCACTGAGCTACCCAGCTGCCCCCTTCTTTCTTCCTCACTCCTCTGGTCATTTATAAGGCATTCTTAAGTTTCCAGGAGCTTCACTATTATCTCATTTCCTTAAAAAAAACTCTGAGGGATTTTGTTGTGGTTCAGTCCTGTCTTGCAATTCAGGATTCTTTTTTGGGTTTTCTTGGCAAAGATACTGAAGTGTTTTGCCATTTCCTTCTCTTACTCATTTGAAAGATGAGAAAACTGAGGCTTATAGGGTTAAGTGACTTGCCTAAGGTCACAGCTAGTAATGGCTGAAGCTGTATTTGAACTCAGATCTTCCTTTACTTCAAATTCACTCTTCACTCTTATCCACTACACTACCTAGTTTTTGTTTTACAGATGAAGGATCTGAGATAGAAGTTAAGTGACTTGTTTAGGATCTCACAGCTAGTAATTATCTGAGATTAGATTTGAATTCTGTGCTAAGGATCTGGTATACAGAGAAAGGCAAGAAGTAAAATAAAATAAACCCAGCTTCGAAGTATTTATTATTTATTATTTACCAGGTACTGTGCTAACTGCTGGGGAAAACAGGTACTATCTCAAGGAACTTACATCATATGCAATCAGGAGAAATAATATGCAAGTATATACAGGCTAAATTAAAAATGAATACAAAGTATTTAAATATAAGGTAGTTAGAGGAAGACATTAGCAGTTCCTTAGGTTTTGGATTCAAATTCCCATAGAACAGGGGTTTCTAACTTTTTTTTTTTTATCATGGACCCCTTTTGACAGTCTGGTGAAACCTATAGACCCCTTCTCAGAATAATGCTTTAAAATGGAAATAAAGTACATAGGATTATAAAGCAAACCACTTATTTTGGCATAAAATTTCTCATATGTAGCATCCCAAGCATATTCACATCTAAGAAATATAATTGATGTATAGATATTGTATCTTCAGACACAAGGTTTGAACCATGATATCTGTGGGTGGACTCTTGACCTAGCCATGCAGCCCTTGTTCAAGGCAAACTCATTAACATTTGGTGCTCAGTCAAATTCCTTTGTAAAAATGCAGGTTGAAGTCAACATGCCCAAAAGGTGTCACCATTACCTTCCCATCCAATCTGAATTATCTATGCTTTGTTACCTGGTCATTGATCCTGGCAATCCCCAATAAAGCCTGGGGTAAAGGCGTGATTCCTTCTTCTTGTTGCTGCAATCTTCAAGTTCTCACTACTGTCTCTCCCTTTACTAAAGCCTCTCTGGGCCACATGCTTTCTATCTCGGAATCCTTACTTCCATGTGTCTGCAAACTTCTCACATTTTCCTTCAATTCTTTTTCCAGGGAAAATGTCATAGGGATCACGCCTGCCCTATCAATTACTTTGCCTTGTCTGTGTCTCTCATTCTTCACTCATATTCTCAGACTCCTCACTCCTTCTCGAGTCCCAACCCACAAAGGAAAAATCCCTTTTTATAACCGCCACTGGCAGGTTATATCATACAATGTATGTGTGTGTTTATGGACTCCAGGTTGTCAAAGAAGTCTTCCTAAAGCGGATGTGTAACCATTAAACTATCAATTTCACCCCCACACCCCAATAAACTTGGAAGCTTCCTATTACTCCCAACATTAAACATAAAATCATATATTTGGAGTTCAAGGCCCTTTATAACTCTGACCCCTAACAGGCATGCCCCATCCCAAACCACATTCTTACTCTCATCATACACCCTTTGTATTCTTCTATCCCTTTACACTGGCCAACTTTATGTTACTGAAAAAAGATACTATACCTCTTGACTCCAGTTATATTTTTCTGGCTATATCTCAAGCTTGGAATGCTTTTCCTCCTCTTCTCTGCCTCCTAGTTTCCCTGAATTCCTTCAGGTCCTAGCTAAAATTCCACCTTCTATAGGAAGCCTTCCCTGTTTATTGTTTCCAGTTTACTCTGTACTTAACTTGTTTGTACCCAATAGTTTGCATGGAGTCTCCTTTAGACCATGAGCTCAGAAGAGACTGTCTTTTGCTCTTGGCACAGTGAGAATTTAATAAATGTTTACTGAGCTGATGATTGGAAAAAGGAAGATTCTATTAGGTCTTGAGGTGAGAAGGAGGTTGATTCTAGGCATATGGGACAAGATAAAGGATTGGAGTTCTGGGTGAGAAACAAAGGGCCAGTTTAACTAGATCTCAGTATGAGAGAAATGATGTATGGGAGCCTAGCAGAATATATAGTTGACTTGGAAATAACATAGAACTATTAAATAGTCAGAAAACCAAGTCTTTAATCAGGATAGGGATAAATCCAACTTGGCCCTTTACTCAGAGTTCAGCGCCACAACCTTTTCAGGGTACAAAACCTGGACTCTGGGGATGTTATCCCTAGCCACAATCCTAGATGACAACTCCGAGGAACAAAAGAATTTGGGGAACTTATATAGTAGTAGTCTCTCAGTAACCGAGAATGACAATTGTCTTTGTGCGCTTTCATCTGTGATGTACCCTCATATGGCTTGAAGAGGGTGGGGATAGATGAGTGTGCACAAAGACACTTGTGTGTGAAGGAGATTTAAGTGGAAAAGTTGATGCACAGATAGTCCCACTCTCTCGGTGTTGGAAGCCTGGGTCCAGTGGCATGAAAAGTCGTTATACCTGGAGACATCCTCAGCTGCATTGGACGACCATGTTGTCTTTTGTGTTCCAACACGCCCTAAGCACTCTGTTAGGGTCCAGTTCGTCACCCACCACCATGGAAGACCCCCAGACAATGCAATCAAGCAGGAGGGTCCTTTATTCTGGTATACACCAGGGGAAGCTCAGCACAGGAGTTCTGCCTGCAGTTGTGACTGCAGAGTCTTTTATACCCAATGCCTGACAGCATATCACTAACCACCATACGTGGCCCACAAGTTTCTCCTGGAATCTACATTTTGGGCGTCGGCACATTTAGGTTCCCTGACAGGGGTCTGTTGGTCAGATGTTCTATAGTGATATGTGCTGTACTGACCAAGCAGCTCTCTGCTTGGGGCTCCTTCAACTCCACAGTGCTTTGCTGCGTTGTCCTCTCAGCCATTGAACCTTCTTATTGGTTTCTTCCATCTGTTCCGCGGAAGCAGTCTTCACATGCTGGGTGAGCAAAGCCCTGGTTCACCAGGGGTCAAGGACGACCCGATGGCTACCCTCACAAGGTTTAGCTCGCCTGTCGAAGCCGTTGCCCGGGGTGTGGCCACTGCCACATGCTAGCAGCTACTGGGAGCCACAAGTGAGAGCTGGGTGTCAGGTGGGGGTCAGAGGCTGGAGAGCTGCCCTAGGAGGGCAGGACAAGCCCTCTATACCAGAGATACTACTCCTCCCAGAGCACCCCATACACCCCAGGGGAACTTATATACCATTTGGGAAATCCAGGGGCAGGGAAAGATGATTAACATTACTATAGCTTCAAAGAAAATGGGAGAGTTCAAACTACACTGACAGGATACAATCAAGCTTCAGAAAGGAATCATAGCTAGTGGCTAGGGTGTAAGAGAAGGGGCTGCTTACAATAGATACTAAAGGATGGTTCCTGCCCAGGTGTGGACCTTCTTGGTAAAGGTTCTAATAAATTGGGGAGAGTACCTAAAACAAAAGGGTCCTTAGCATGTGCTTATTTTACCCAACCAGGATTGTCATTTCCCAGAGGGTCTCCCACTCAGTCTGAAACTGCTAATTTGGGATTCCCTTCAGGGTAGATTCCCATGGGAACAGGGAACAAGTACAAGCTTTGGGGTCTCCAATATACCAGCTAGTCCTGAAAATTGTGGTTCATCATATCTCACTAGGTAACAAGTTTGGGATTCCTAAATTCCATGTTGACTATATATATATATATATACATACATACATATATATATGTATATTGCTTTACAAAGCAAGCAAAAGGGAAAGACCCAGTCAAGGGGTGGACCAACTTGGTAAAGGATTTAGGCCTAAGGGGAGAAACCATTGGAACCAAAGAGATACTTATAAAATCTGATGTGATTAGCTATTCCCACCTAAACTACCTTAAAGTCTAAGGTTAGTCTGAGACCTGGGAAGTAGGACTTTCCCTCAGAGAGGAATTCTCAAGTGACAAGGTCAAACCTGAGGCTTTCACCTTTAAGCTAAGTAAACTGGGGGGTCATTACATCTTTCTAGGCTACAAGTTTGGGGCCTTCTAGATTCCACATCACAGTTCTTAAGGAAAATATTTTTGAAAGTGATATGGAATTCTTCATCTTGGAAGGGGAATACTGGTGAATGATAGTGACTTCCAAGCCTTTGTGGATGGGTTTTGAAGTTTACTGTTCTTTACAGGATTACTTTTCTTTGTAAACACCTTCAATATGACCTCCTCAAGAACAGGGAATCTATTTGGTTTAAGCCCCTCACTTTGCAGCTGAGAGCAGGCCTGCTTTCTTTTGTATTCCCCATAGCACCTGGTCCTGGGCTATAGCTGCCACAGACACTCATTCCCCAGAGGCCAGTGGAAGAATGGGAACGGATGGGGGGAGGGAGGAAAGGGGAAGTGCATATTAATGGCCTCATTGGGAGTCATTCATTATTTTTTGTAAATTCTGGGAAGGTCAGGGAAAGAAGGGAAGGGTGGAACCATACTTGTAGAAAAAAGACAGCTATTTCCATAGTAGTGGAAATGACTGTGTGGAGATGGGGAAGGAAGGAGGAGGAAATGCAGATCTTCTGGAGAGAGAAGTGAAATGTCTGAATTTGACTAGACTGAATGGATTTGAAAGTCAAGAACCTAGAAACCTTTTCTTTTAGAGAAAGAGTTTGTGCTATCTTTTGTTTTTAATATCACTTATTTTTTCCAAAGGATTCTTTCCCCATCCCTCCTAGAAGGCCATCCCTTAAAACAAAGAATAAAAAAAGGGAGGGGACTCAGTTAAACTCATCAGAATAAGAAAAAAAAATGATGCTACAATCATTGTCTTCCCCCCTTCAGCAAAGCCCTTTTTTCTTTTCTTTGGTTCTAAATCTTTGTTATACATCTACTACGGCAAACTTCTCCAATATCTTTGCCAAGGAAAGCCCAAATAGCAAGGTTCCAAGGGACACAGGCAAATTTGGGATTACCAGAAATTAAGTTGACATGACAGTCCTTGAACGACTTATGATGGGGAAGGCTAGCCATGTCCAGAGAAAGAATTGTTTGGAGCCATCTTTCACTTCAGTGTATTTAAGGTTTTTTTTTTGGGGGGGGGGGGAGGTTTGGTTATGTGTGAGTGTGCTCTTACAACAAGGACCAATATGGAAACATGTTTTGCATGACAATAAAATAAAGATGAAAAAAATCCAAATGAGGTCAGGAAGAGTCTGATGTGACTGTTAGGCTTTAAGTATAAAAGGATGAAGATGTTAACGTGGAATCTAGAAGGCCCCAAACTTGTAGCCTAGAAAGATTTAATGACCCCCCAGTTTACTTAGCTTAAAGGTGAAAGCCTCAGGTTTGACCTTGTCACTTGAGAATTCCTCTCTGAGGGAAAGTTCTACTTCCCAGGTCTCTAACCTTAGACTTTAAGGTAGTTTAGGTGGGAATACCTAATCACATCAGATTTTATAAGTATTGA
Source organism: Monodelphis domestica (assembly GCF_027887165.1). NCBI lineage: Eukaryota > Metazoa > Chordata > Mammalia > Didelphimorphia > Didelphidae > Monodelphis > Monodelphis domestica. Next base: position 176,736,867 of record NC_077227.1, on the reverse strand, counting down.
AAGGGAACTAGGCCAATGAACCTGGTGTAGATAAGCACCCTTCCTAGGCCAATGAATCCTGTGTGATAGCCACATTGACCCCTCCACCCCGTGTGATAACCATATGGACCCTCGGTGAGCTCCAAGGGTATATAAGCCTGCCTTAAAGTTTGCTGGGTGGGGGGAACCCCTTTGGGCTCTTCCCCACGCGTGTGGAGTGAGTTACAATAAACCACCTCTCTGTGCTGATTGCAGCATCTGTTCTGTTCCTTTGGCCCTTAAACGGACCCTAACAGTATCCCTTTGGTTCCAATGGTTTCTCCCCTTAGGCCTAAATCCTTTACCAAGTTGGTCCACCCCTTGACTGGGTCTTTCCCTTTTGCTTGCTTTGTAAAGCATCAGCCCCTCACTGTTATTCCTGTCTGGAGCTCCACATTTTCCCTTGTTACCATAGTAAAGTCAATCAACTATCCCTCTTATCTTTAGTCCCCAAATTCCCCTAGAAAGCTATTTAAGCTTGCCCATTTTAATGGATCCTTGGAATTGTCTAATCTCATGCCTCTTGGCTTTCCCTGGGGTAAGTGACCAGAATATTCAGAGTTCAATCCTCTGGCTCTGCATAGGTGTGTGGAGTGCACCTCTGTGTAAAAGCCTAACTCAGCTTTGTACCTGTTTCCTTCATTAAAGAGTGTTTTTTTTTCCCTGACTATTTAATAGTTCTGTGTTTTTTTTCCAGTCAACAAAGATGATCCAGCTTTTATCTACAAAAATCTGAATTCTAAGGTATGTGTGTTTTGAATGTGGGGGATAGGGCATGCACCCAGATTTGACAGAAGAGTAATTAATTAACTGTTGTGTGCAAGGTATTTCTCTAGGGGATACAAAGATGAAAAAAAGAGGCAGTCTGCTCCCAAGAAACAAATCAAAGGTAGGCTGATTGAGGCAAAGGAGAAATCTGGACAAAATGATAGAAGGAAATAGGATGCAGGAAAGTGGATAATAGAGCCATAATAACATATTATGGTGCTTTTTTTACTTTTCAGTGGAGCTTCTCATGTACTATTTCATCATATCCTCATGACCTGGGATGACATCTGAGAAAAACAATCATTTGACAGATGATTTATAATTCTTGTGAATGAAGAGCTGGAACAACCAAGTGGTTAAATGACTAATTTTCATAGTTGATCTGTGGCAAAGTCAGAATTCCTGGTTCCTTTTTTGGAGCTATTGGTTTGAGAAGGAAGCTGGAGTAGGCTCATGGTGATATCTGACAATCATGCACAAGGTGTTTAAATTGGATATGGGGTAGCATTTAAAAGGAAAAGGGTTTCCTAGAAGGGAATTCAATTGAAACAGAAGACTTTTACATCACAGGAGGTCTGATATAGGGTCATCTAGTTCAGCCCTTACCTAAGGGAAGCAAAACAAATCAACAAATATTTATTGTCTCTTGTGATAGGAACTGGAGGAGGTACAAAGTTTAGAAAGGACAAGGAAGATGCTGACCTCAAATGGGAAGATAGAACACCAAAATAGACAAGTATAATTGTGTATATACGATATTATGTGATAAATATATATGAATTACAAAACGAAGAGCTATTTAAAGGAAGGAGAAGACCTGGGGATTAAGGAAGACTTTTTGTAGATAGCTCTCTAGTTCATTTCTTTATTTTTAAACCTTTCCCTCCTAGTCAGTATTAAGTATTGACTTCAAGGCAGAAGAGCATTAAGGGCAATGGGGATTAAGTGACTTGCTCAGGGTCACATAGCTAGCAAGGGTTTGGGGCCAAATTCAAACCCAGGACCTCTGGTCTCTAGGCCTGGCTCTCAACGTACTGAGCCACTTAGCTGCCCCCTCTAATTGAATTTTAAGGATTGAGTAGAAATTCGACAGGCAAGTAGGGAAGAAGGATGTTGTCTGCATGAAGATTTGAGAAGATTTTGGGGGCAAAGTTGTTTAATTTGGCTAAAATGTAAAGTGCAAGGAGAGTATAACTTGTGGAGGTCTTTTGCCAGACAAAAGAATGAGAACTTTATTGGGATGGCAACAGGGAGTTGCCGAAGAGTTTTGAGCAGAGGAATGACATGATCAGATGATAAGTGATGGGTGTCAACCTGGAAAAAACACAGAACCACTACAGTAGTTAGTAAAACCCAGTCTTTAATCGGGAAAGAGATAGTGCTCAATATTTGAACACCACACAAGAGGCAACCACACAGAGTCAAGTGTGTAAAAACCACACAGAGCCAAGAGTTCTGGGACTCTGGAAAAAAAGATCATCCCACTAGATGATTCTCTAAAGAATAATAGAACATAGGAATCTTAAAAACCTTTTGGAGAACTCTTGACAGGTTGTAAGCAGGCTTGGGAAAGAGGCTGTAGCCAGAGGCTGGGAGTATAGGGCAGTGGTCTACTACAATGGATACTAAAAGGATGGTTCCTGCACCAGGAACCAGGTGCTAGTCTTGGGAAGGATCTCTGATACAATGGGGGAAACTTCTAGGACTAAAAGGGTGATTGAGCATTTCTATTATTCCTATTCAGGACACTTAATGGACACTGGGAGATCCCTTATTCAGTCTTAAGACAAAGTTCCTTTGGGACTTCCCTTCAAGTTAAGTTTCCCTGGGAAATGGGTGTCAATGTGGAAATCTAGAAATCCCCAGTTTATTTAGTTGGGAGGTAGAAACCCCAAAACTGGGGGCTTCCAAAATTCACATTGACAAGGGTATCCCATTCACCACTTTTGAATTCAGTGTGGGGGGCTAAGAAGCAGACTACTCAATTCTAAATAATGATCAAGAAATCCAGTGAGAAATTAGTGATTTCTCCTACCTCAGAACTACACAAATAGTCAATGTGTAGTAGTCTTTAAGGTTTTGTGTGCTGAGACAGCAAGAGGGGACACTCCCCTGAAAAAGCCCAAGGGTAGTCCAAAAGCTCCATGATAGGGATTTTGGAGGTATTGACAAACCACCATCTTGGCATTGCAGTCTTCAGGCCAGAAGAGCTAACTTCCAAGGGGCTCTTGGGATTCTCTGCCCTGAGATATCTGAGAAGGCCTAGAAGATCAAGTGCTCTCAACAAAGATGGAGGGGTGGGTATCCTGGGAGGGCGATGTCAGGACAGAAGACTCAAGGAACTGTAGGCCAGTCCAAGCAGGGCTGACCATTTTAAAGCGTAGCAGAGAGTGGAGCTTGTCCTTGGCAAAGACCTAATTCAGGAAGTAAAGTTGCAGAGATGATTATAATAATGGAAACATTATATATAATATAATATAATATAGGAAAAAATTATTGCAAATCTAGAGTTCTTTGCAAAGAAGGAGGTAGCAATTTCATAATAACTAAGCAGAGACTCAAAGAAAAATATTTTTAAAGGACTACATGCTTAAAAGAAATAAAGCAGGATGTTAAAAATGAAATAAAATTTCTAGAGGAAAGAATTGGAAGAATAGTTTGGAAAATAAAATGTCAAACTTTATTCAAGAAATGAGATCCCTGAAAGCTAGAATAGTCTAAACAGAAATCAATGACTTTGAGGGCAGCCAGGTGGCTCAGTAGATTGAGAGCCAGACCCAGAGATGGGAGGTCCTGGGTTCAAATGTGACCTCATATACTTCCTAGTTGTGTGACCCTGGGCAAGACACTTAACCACTCTTTTGTCTTGGAACTGTTGACTGGGAAAAAACACAGAACTATCAAATAGTCAGAAAAAACACTCTTAGATTAAGGAAAGAGGTACAGGGCTGAGTTACCCAGAGCTTCATGCCACAGGACTATGCAGAGTCTAAGGATTGAATTTTGGATGCTCTGGTCCCTGATCCCTGGGAGAGCCAACTGCACTAGATTGACAGCTCCAAGCAATAAAAGAATTTGGGGAACCTATATACCATTTGGGGAGACCCAGGGGCAGGGAAAGATGATTGACATTACCATAGCTACAAAGAAAATGAGAGTGTTTAAACAATACTGACCAGATACAATTAAGCCTAGGAAAGGAATCATAGCTAGAGGCTAGGGTGTAAGGGAAGGAGCTACTTACAATGGATATTAAAAGGGTGGTCCCTGTCCAGGTATGGGTCTTTCCTGGGAAAGGGTCTCTGATACTATGGGAAGACAACTTAAAACAAAAAGGGTACTTGGCATATGCTTAGTTCCATCCAAAGGGGATTGTCATTTACTTTAGGGTCCATTATTCAGTCTGAAACTGCTAGCCTGAGATTCCCTTCAGGGTGGATTCTCACAGGAACCTGGAACAAGTACAAGCTTTGGGTTCTCCAACTTATAAGCTAGTTCCAAAATTTGGGGTTCATTAGATCTCACTAGGCTACAAGTTTGGGGTTCCCAGTTTCCAAATTCCATGTTGACAGAACTCATACACAGTATTGATTCTCAGAAGGTAAGGTTTTAAAAAAAGAGAAATCAATGACTTTGAGATGGCAAGAAATATTAGAATAAAATAAATTTAGAGGACAGTATTTGGCTTAAGTCCTTATTTAGTACCTTTTCTATCAATAGGCTAGGACAGTGTTGGCAAACCTTTTAGATATCAAGTGCCCAAACTGCACCTTCAAGCCACCTGTGAGTCCTCCTTCCCTGTCCTCCTCCCCCTTTACCCTAGAGAACAAAGGGCAGAAGTGCTCACATAGGTCTGCTGGACAGACCTGTGGGGCATGCAAAAATATCCTCAGGCATGGTGGTGGAGAAGAACAGATCAAGCCTCTCCAGGGCACTCCTGTCACCTCTTCCCCAATGTCTGGCTAGGAAGTTATCATGAGGAACCCCTCTGTTCATTATGTCCCCAGTAGTTCCCACCTGGACTATTTATATTACCTTGAAAATGTAGGGAAGAACTGAAAGGAAAAGAGGCAAAGTTGGTGACCTTTGCCTTGCAGTTCT